>NW_025767173.1:0-358887 GCF_003918875.1 Haliotis rubra | reverse complement strand
CCGATGACATGTGTCAACCAAGTCAGCGAGCCTGAGCCACCCGATCCTGTTAGTCGCCTCTTACGACAAGCACGGGTTACTGAACGCACATTCTAAGCCGGACCTTCACGGGTTACAGGGATCTGAAATCAATCGCCAAAGGGATTCGATAACTTGCTTAACATCAGCCAAGTCAGCGAGACTGACCACCCGATCCTCCTAGCAGCCTCCTACGACAAAGTGTTGCTGAAAACAAACACTGATTATCACGGGTAGGCCAATAGATGTCCCCAGGTAGGCCGTAGACAACAGAGATAAGATATGAGATATCAACATTTAACTACCACTTCAGAACTCAAGTCAAGAAACGCTCCGGATGTCTGAAGGTCAGATCTCTTGGACTCTTCCCAGGAGCGCGAGTTGTTCGGGGAGAGGACTGGAAGTGGGATCAACAAGACGGTAGGTCAAGGCCATATCAGATTAAGGGTAAAGGGGTGGCTAGTAGTTAAATGGATTTAAAGCGTACGCTCGTCCCTTCTTATACCAGGGTTGGATTAGCACTTGGGTACAATGTGTAAAAGTCCATTCTGGTGTCACCCGTTGGTACCACCGGAATATTGGTAAATGTGGTGTGAAAACACATTCACTCACTCACTCGTGAACTTAAAATGGTTTTGCTGCAGGAAAAAAAAGAAATGACGACCATAGTTTGACGTATGTTTTAATAGTTCGTGTAGGACGTTCTATAAAGGATCAAGTGTCAGTACTGCCTTCTCTGCAGGTGGGTCAGGGGAGCAAGGGGAAGATAACCGAGATCCCAGAAGAACACAACGTGACCACCATCAGGAACATCGCGAGGGTCAAGTGGGATAACGGCCGCTCCAACATCTACATAGTCGGCCACGAGGAAAGGTGGACATCAAGTACATAGAGGAGGGATCGGACCGTCCTACTACAGGGGACAACATGGCAGTGTTGGGTACATACATGTAACGCTACATCAATAATAACACAAACAAATCCGATCTTACGCAAACACTCTTTCGTCACAACACTACTCGTTGTGAAAATTATCTTTCATATAAACCACTGCCCAAACCATTTCGCAACCCAACTCTCACTATGTCAGTCAGATCGTGCGTGCGTACGACAAACGTATAACAAGTGATTCCGTAGCATTTATTGGCTAAACAAGCGTTTTTGGGGGTTATGTTTCCATGAACCAAAACATAATGACTTCGTCCTTCTAAAGGACTGTTTCCTGAGAATAGAATAGGAGTTGCATCATGGCGTTGAACAATGTCACTGTTAACTTCTTTGAGAGGCATTTTAGAAGTTGTATAGATGAAAGGAAAACCAGTTCTATGGATAGTCAACTTCTTTATTGCAATGAGTGCGACGTTTCGGTGTATCAAGCAGAGTGATGTTAGTACCTACACCGAAACGTCACACTCATTGCAATAAAGAAGTTGACTATCCATAGAACTTGGTTTCAACTCAATGTCACTATTGCCTACAATTGTTTTGTGGTAATGATTACATATTCAGTGTGAGAAGTTGTTATTGGTGACGTATTTCTTCCAAAGAACTGAGTTCAGTATGTTTTGCGTTATAACGAGGCAGCTCGTCCTTACATGTCTCCTTGGCTTTACACCCAAACGTATATTCACATAAGCCCCTTTACGCTCATCTGTACACCACGTATAATCACTTTTATGAAAGAACTAATTAGTAAGTCACTGTGTGATTTAAGAAAACACAATGGATCAAATATTAATGAATGCTTTGATCTAAGATCTAAGGATGCATTTTACGAAAAATGAGCTCCATCCGCTACACAAGTTAATCGTCTGCCTGGGGCTAATGAAAAACGAAATGGGAAAAAAAATATTGATGAAATTCTGTCTTCCCAACAATGACAGAAAAACAAACCAAGCACATCATCAACACGATGTACCTTTTTCAGACGTGAGCAGTGTACGGAGGGACAGCGTGGACAGTGCGAAGACTAGAAGCCGGATGTAAAGTGTGTGTCCAGGTGGACAAGGACGGGCTCAAGCAGATCCAGGCGACCAAAGGAGGGTGGTCAGCAGGCATGTCACAGGTACAGGTCGGGTAGCTCACGCCCAGGTGGTGTAGTGGACACATATCCGGACAGTGGACGGTTGGTTGTCCGATCCCTGATGGTGTCATACCAAAGGACACCCGTGTAGATCAGGGTTAGAACTGATCTTCATCAACCCATGCTTGTCGTAAGAGGCGACTAACGGGATCGGGTGGTCACATGTCATCATATTCCAGTTGTGTAGATCGATGCTCCTGATGTTGATCACAGGATTATCGGGTCGAGACTCGATTATGTACAAACCATCGCCATAAAGCTGGACTAGTGCGGCGTTAAACAACAAACGAAAACATACAAAATTAAGTTAGACGATGTTACTTGTTACCATGCCTGGAGCTCGGTATTATAGGGATGGGCATGGGATCTCAGTGGTAAAACATCATTTAGTAAAATTTTCCTGGTTATTTTTGTTAATGCACAAAACATAAAGAAAAACATGTAGTTCTTGGGAGTTTTTTGGCAAATTTCACATCTTGAAAGGATGACTAGTATGCTAGGAACATAAATGTCTTGGGGTCTTTATGATAAATTCAATCATGACTTGGAACGAGTTTGTAATGTTTATGAAATGTAACAGACCAAACCAACCTTGTGAAAAATATTGTTAATGCAAAAGTGTTGCAGAATTGTTTGTGTTCGATTATGAGAAAACATGATCGCTTGCTTGGTCGTTTAGTCGTTGCATCCAATCTTCGATTATTTCAATTAATCGGACCACCACTAACTCACGCATACACTGCTTTCGTACATTAACATCAAACCCATTTCACCAGGTGCCATCCATGGTATCGGTATCCACAGAACTAGTGATCTAATGCGACCTCTCTGGGCTGATGCCTATAATTATCTAACAGGATCCCGTGAGGATCCTGAGCTTGAACTGGACCTCCTCAACCTATTCTGGTCGCGAGGGGCGGTGGGGTAGCCCTAGTGGTTAAAGCTTTGGCTCGTCACGCCGAAGACCCGGGTTCGATTCCCCACATGGGCACAATGTGTTAAAGCCCATTTCTGGTGTCCCCGCCGTGATATTGCTGGAATATTGCTAAAAGCGGCGTAAAACTAAACTCAGTCAATCAGTCTGGTCGGGAGAGGCAACGTAATCCAAAGGGTGGTCAAACACGGTGACTCAGTTTGGTTGCATTATAGGGCGTGGATTGTTGCTCATCATTTCAATCACCGAATTATCTCCCTGGCTCGACATTTAAATTCTCTGTCATATGGACTAAATACTAATTAGATCATCTCTAGCAACAAAACAGATAACAATAGAACTGTTTATAGCTCTCGAGGGCGGCAGGAGGAAATCATTGCTTGAATGTTTGTTTCAGTGCATTGGGAAAATCGGCATTATCAAAGATATTCCCAGTCAGGGCATGGCTAGTGTTGAGTTCGGGAGCAGCAAGTACCGGATAGCTACAGAGGCACTCATAAAGGTACCGAGACCAGTTCATCTCTCCATCCCCAACAGCATTTGAAACTGAATCTGTGGACATTATCGGTCACTATGACAATGTTCTCTGCACCTCCTTTGTGAACTTTATCATTATTTTCAACTCAACTAAGATTGCTAAGCGAAAGGAAGCAAGCTCTTATGTTTGAAGATGTCAATAAATGACACAAACAAGATATGGCAAGTCTATGTTGATGTACATGGTTGTGTTGTGGATAATAAGTTTATACTTTCTTTTGCCAAGAACAGTGTATGAGCATGTACAGTCCGTTTGAGTCAGAAACGGACCGATGAATTGCAAATTTTATCATTGTACAAAACTGCCACAGAAATATAAATAGTACACAGGGGATTTTGAGATGTCCCCGCCATGACTGGCTGTTCCGTTTCTGCGGTTTCACCCCGCCGCGACAGATAACAACTTTGCGTTTTCAATGATGATAGTTTCTTAAAGAACTTTTTAGGTGGAGTCGGAAAAATTTTCAAATATAATATAAAGCTGTTGGGTATTAGTAAATGATAAACATGTGTACTATTTATATTTATGTGGCAATTTTGTACAATGATAAAATTTTGCAATTCATCGGTCCGTTTCTGACTCAAACGGACTTTTTGTGAAATATGCAATATTTAATTTTTATGAAAAACGGAGGTGTTCGGGTTTAAAGCGGCCTGACTGTATTCATAATATTGTAATATAATGAGGAAATGTAATGCCAACAGTGTACCAGCAATATACACCTGATTAGAACATGAAAGCCATTCATCAAATTTGAATTGCAAAGTTCGACAATGTTGGCGATGACATAGCCTAGTGGCTAATATATTCGCTCGTCAAGCCGAAGTCCAGGTTCAATTCCACACCTGGGTAACATGTGTGATAATTCTGGGGTACACGCTGTGGTATGATATAACTATTGGAGGCGTACATCCACACTGACTCTCGATAGGGGCTCTGGGTGAATTGTGTGTACACTGCAGGTGCACGACCACACGCTGAACACCGTGGTGCGGGTACTGGGGACAGGAAGAAGGTGCAACAGCTCCAGGAGGGGCATGGCGAGTGGAGATCCAGGATGGAGCAGGTGAGGCACCTCATTCCTTCCGCCACCGTGATGACGTCACAGTGCCATCTGCGCCATGGAACCATGGTTGAAGAAATGAGGAAACACATCCAAATGAAATGCTAATTCATTTTGAAAAAGTTTGTCAGATCCTTCGCTTAGAAAAACAACAACAACGTTTTACGAGAAAATGAAAATGTACCTTTATATTATGAGACATTCTCAACGATCTTCTTGAAATAGCTCCACATAACTAAAAGGTTACTGAGTCGGCATAAAATGTTATTCCACGTAAGTGAAATATCAATTTAGTACACATATATGAAAGCCGTTCTAAGTGTACCACCTTCATTTTCAAGAAGCAATATCAGGCCTAAGGTCTGTGTTGAAGTGTACGACCGTCACAACCATAAGTCGCTTTGCCAGACTGGGCCAGTACAAGACTATATTGGATGTGTTTTGCCAGGTCTTGGGGAAGGTGGGACGAGTTGTGAGAGTGGACAGTGACGGCGACATCGTGGTGTGTCCTTTGGCTCCCACCAAGTGGATCTTTAACCCTGCATGCCTTGTCCCCTTGGGGAAAGGGTGGACGATGTGGGAAGCAGGGGAGGGGAAACTGCTGGACTTGGAGGTGGGTGGAACCTCATATATAAAAGCGATAAACAAAATTCCGTCATCGTTTATGGTTTTATGCATAAATATGTTGACATTAGGAAGTCATCCATTTCAAACACATAGTCTGTCAAATCATTGATATCTTATTCTCTGTTTAAAGAAAAATATATTTCAAGTGCTGATTTCTTATGTAGAAAATAGACAGCTAGATTTGTCTGTTTTATGATGCAGGCTTCTGTTGATGAAACTGATGAAGTTTTTCCTCAGTCATTCGCACAATGACTACGGGAAAAATTATCTAGACTATCTAGATCAGAGGGTACATTTCTGTGGAGTACCATTATTAGAAATAGCAAAAATAAAGTCCATTAAACAACGATTTTTATTTCATTTTTCGTATTGAGACTGCGATTCATGCAGACAAAACATATCGTTATCGCCTTGAACTACCGAGTTTCTGTATTCGCTGAGTCGTGTGCAGGTTTAGGAGGACCCTGATGCAGCTCCTTGCCGGACTCCTGGATAAACAGATGATGGGGATGATGGCTGCTGCCATGGCCGCTCGAGCTGCTGCACCAGGGGGCAAACTCGGGTGACCTCTTCAAGGCCATCCTGGCTGGGGACAAAGAGGCAGTCAAATCCATCGTCAAAGCCAACCCCAAAATGGTGAATATTTTTGGAGACGACCGTAATTTTCGTTAGATCGCGAAGAAAATTTCACACACAGTTCGACTTTCTATCTATGTTTGGGGAACCCAGAGAATCATTCATAATCTTAAGTACTGATTTTTTCCTTCAATTTTGTGTTGTTTTGGAATAGTGGCTGGAAATGCTTTACAGACAAAGATAACGATCACAGAAAGGTCTTCTGAGCTCCACTCATCCGGACTCCAGATGGGTTGTAACTCTGCATTTTCACCCATTCACTCACTATCTGATGTAGGCTACAGAGCCGATCAAAGACCTGACTCCACTGATGATAGCATCGCACGAAGGGCAGGTAGACATTGTTCGAATCCTTCTCGACAGCGGAGTTGACATGGAGGCCAAAGGTAAAAAAGTGTCACGGCCATTGCAAGCAGCTATAATAGGGTAAGCCAGTAATTTGTGCTGTGTTCTTGGTTCTTAATTCTCGACTATACACTATGTTACAAACCCATGTAATTGGTATCATGGGCCCAGGGATAAGCTCTAAAATGCTGTTTAATGTTAGTAGTTCTGAGTAGCCACGGACAATTTATAATATGTTAATGATAGGAGGGACGCAAGCGTCACTTCTGAAACAAAATATTAGGTGGCGAAGGGGTCCTGGGTGTCGATCTTAGAACAAGCCAAAAATGTGAGCAGGCCCTCACTAATACCCCGATCGTCACTCCAGCTGAACAACAACACTAACCACATGTTGACACCGCTTTAGACACATGTTGACACCGCTTTAGACACATGTTGACACACATGTTGACACCGCTTTAGACACATGATGACACACATGTTGACACCGCTTTAGACACATGTTGGCACCGCTTTAGACACATGTTGACACCGCTTTTAACACATGTTGACACCGCTTTAGACACATGTTACGAATTCAGGCCTGCTAAATAATACATAAAATATCCTGCCATCACGAAGCACGGAATGGCCGCCGCCGCCCGAAACAAAATGGTTCAAATTGGCATCTCTGCTTGGAAGCTCTATGGGTTTAGGTATATCGAGTGCGCGTTAAGAGTTAATTACGTTACATGAGTGAATAAAAGAGCTGAGAACAGAAGAATAAATGCAGATGCTCTCAAAAAGTAAAAAACCCTAATAAATGGTCTGTGATGCTTTTTCACAAAAGCACATGTTGAATTCAGAATTACATTCGCATTGACTTTTATACATTCACACTGCTCATGCATTCAGCTTCCAAGCCAAACGAAAATCTGCCCTCGATCACTCACTGCTAGTTCGTCACAGACCCTGCTTATATTAAAGATCGTGGGTAAACCGTTGTCACAGAGCCATTCCGTAGCAAAACAGTGATGGGTGATCTGGGCCCACTTGCACAAAGCGATCTTAGCGCTACGACTATCTTAAGCCTATGTTGTGGAATGGGAGTTACAATCATTGTAGCACTAAGATCGCTTTGTGCTAGTGAGCCCAGGACTTGATCTTCCTTGGTAGATTTAGGTTATATAGTATTTAACAGTTTACATAAAGCTGTCAATAAACCTTTGCCTCACACAGTACTATTATCCATGATAACAAGTGACTAGCTTTGTTGTTTGCTTATATAAATGTATTATTATTAGTACCATGTTATCTCACTTATGTGTAGAATGTGCCAGTTCAGTGATGCCCTTGAAAAGAGTAATATACATTTGGTAATTGTCAGAGGACAAATCATGAACCAGCACATCGCATTTTAAAGTGATGACTTTACATAAGACCGCCTCCGTGGTGTAGTGGTTAGAGCGTCCGCCCGGAGAGCGGAAGGTCGCGGGTTCGATCCCCGGCCGCGTCATACCAAAAGACGTTAAAATATGGTACTTGTTAGTCCCTGCCTGGCGCTCGGCATTAATGGGTACAACAAGGACTGGTCGGCTCGGAGTCAGTATAATGTGTCTGAGTGGGGTATTCATGCTTCACTGCGGCATGGTATCTCAGTGGGCTAGCACTATAAAACCAGCTTCAGTCTGGGCTAGTACGAGCAGCCACACATACACATACGCATGCACGTCGTCATATGAGCGAAATATTCTCAAGCACGACGTTAAACCCAATTTCACCTCACCTCACCTCACCTCTTTACATAAAATATGACGGAATAAACCACATTCCCTGACAGTGGCAAGGGAGGTGGTTGCTCAGCTGCTGATTGAGAGGGGCGCCAACATTCACATGACCCTGAACGATGGACAGACAACTCTTCACTTGGCTGTACACAAGAACCTGTCGAAGACCCTCAAACTACTGATCCAGAAGGGAGCGGATGTTAATTCTGTGGTGAAGTGTTTCTAGTTTTCTCTTTACATGTGCAAAATCAGTATTGTGGTCTTTGTAAAGACCATACTCTGTACAATTTTGCTAATGGTTAGAAGATGTCTTTGAATGTCATTTAGAAGTATTCACATTACAAGGACAATTGATGGATGTCAAAGTCTTTATTATAGGAACAAAACATTTCGCAGTATTGCTTCATCTTACCTCATGAAGGAGTACGAATATAACCGAAAGGTTATCTTCCATGTAATATTTATAACCTTTTCCTGTTATGGTTAAAATAATGACTTTTTGTAAATGTCTAGCATGGACAACAGTCTTGTTCAAATATTGCAGGACACTGCACAATCTGTTTACTGGCAATTAAAATGATTGACAAGAAGGATTTATAAACTGACACCTCGATTCCTGCGAAATATGCTCCTTTTCGTCCTTATGTACATAATGAACAGTACCCGTGAATGCTCTGGTCAGAATTGATCTTCAGCAGCCCTTGCTTGTCGTAAGATGCGACTACAGGAATCATGTGGTCAAGATGGCTGACTTGGTTTACACATGTCATCGTTTCCCAATCGATGCTCGATGATGATGTTGATCACTGAATTGTCTGGTCCAAACTCGATTATTTACAGACGTATGGCTGGAATATTGCTGAAGGCGACGTTAAACAACAAACAAGCAAAAACAACATAATTTGTAAAGTCTAAGATTCTATCCTTTTACTAACCCTGAGTTTAACTACTCATCTAAGAGTGTTCTTCTTGAACAGGATGGATCGATGGACACGCCGCTGCATGATGCTATCGAGGTCAGGAGCAATGACTGTGTAGAGGTTCTCCTGGGCAGCAGAAACATCAACCTTCGGCTGTGCAACAAAAGGAGCTTCAACCATCTTCATCTGGCCTGTCTGAGAGGCAATGTATTGTAAGGCATCAGTTTTAGCAACCAACATTTCATTGAACATGTTCTGATGAACAGTGCTTCATCTATAATTACATAAAGACTATTTTCTTTGCTGTTGAACGCCGCATTCTGCAATGACGATTGTTCTGATAAAACTGTATGTTCAATTATAATCTACAACAGTTTCTGTTGTCGCTGTGCAGATGTGGCTTTGAAGAAGCCCATTCCATTCAGTAAAATACATGTATATGATCTGTTTAATCTGGTTTACGAAGCAGTAAGACTGTATGTATCCCAGCCTTCGTTTTCGTATTCTGGTATGACGGTTTGTTATTATTAAGGCCACTCACTCAATCCCTGTACCAGCATGATAAACACCGTAGATCCATTCGCAACCACAGCTTAGTTTTGGAAATGACGTCACTATATTCATTTCGCCAATCAAAACCGTAATAAGCTCAGGATGTCTCTTGCTCATAACTGTACTCTAATTGGACTACTATGCTAGCAGCGAGCGTTTCTAATCTGGCTCAAAACGAGTTTATTTGGCGAATGGGTCTGTGACAAATGGGTCGATGGTATTCATCATTATAGAATAACAATTTATTGGGTATTAAAAGACGTACTTGTTATGGTGAAACGTGCCAACTATGATTAGTTGGTTTTTATTGAATGGGTTGAACAGTTTGAAGCTCTGCGACATCAGTCTCTTTCATCATTAGATTTTCTATGATAGTGCTGTAGAGAAGCTCCTGGAGCGAGACCAATCCCTGGTGGACCTGCTCATGGCCGGTGATGGCTACTGTGCCCTACACATCACTGCAGCCAACGACCATGTCGAGTGTGCCAGACTCCTTATCGACAAAGTGAGTCATCTAACTCTCCTTAAAGTAGTGTTATCCTCTGAGAAAATGAAGAGTCTGTGTGAGCTTGACTTACTGCCGCTTTGAACAGTATTTCCGTTAGATCACGGCTTGTCTGCATCATGTTCGAAGCGCAGACCTATAGAGATGTGTTTAGCTTTTAGCAATATTCCAAACCTCAGGACACCCAGAAATGGGAGAATCTGGGATTTGAACTCACGATCATCGAATGCTGACAGAAAGACAGACACTTGCTGACAGAAAATAGACACTTGCAATAGGAATTTGGAAAACAATTGAGAAGCACTGTGAGACAGTTCCTGACTGATGTGCCACAAAGACTCCATACAGCATTTTATAGACGTGAAACCAAAGTAATTATCTGTGAAAATACATAGAAAGCTGGTATCATCAGTATTTGATAACAGTTCATCCTATATTGGAATGACATGTATGGTATATTAATGTCCAGGGCAAAGCGGATGTGAACAGGAAGGGGCAGAAGGGAGACACTCCGTTACACACGGCAGTCATCAAACCGAACTACCGTATAACGGAACTACTGCTGGATAAAGGTGAGTGTTGTTTCACGCCGCCCCCAGCACAGTTGACGGGTTTACCAGCGACTTGTATATCAGTCTGATGAATCTAGGATATCCGACAATCGGTGATATTATGAACAACTACTTTTGAGCATGTTGACTCGCGTTGAGCCAATTTCTCGCTTTGAGCCAGTTTACCGACCGACTCTTATAACGAGTATGAGCTACTGTCGCTGTTATCATTTTCAATACATGGAGTACTGCAGCTGAAAAATCAAATAGCAAAATACCTTTGTTATTGATTTCTATTGGTCCTACCTGTTCCAGGTGCCGATGTGAACAGTACCAACGACAAAGGCGACACGCCGCTCCATATGCTTTTTCGTTCACAGTTCGCGGAAGAAGAAAGAAGCAGTGAGATCTTTGATATTTTAGGTCATGTAAAGGTTAGGTTAAACCAGACATGATGGTACCCTGACATATTTGAGTTGGTAGTAGCACAGTGTGAACATGATCCATCAAGCAATTATATGTCCGGCCCTATCCTCACTCAAAATATGGACAGCATGGTTCAGAAACTTTTTCAAACAGTGTGCAAAACAAATTGGTTTGGTGTAAATTGAAGGTCACCACTATAAACTCCCATGCACTTCTCAAACCTCTTGGTCAAGCTAACTTAAATTCCTTTGGATCTTTGATCTGACATTTTGACGTCATGTGTATGCCTCCTGGGAACCCACAAAGTTCAGTTATTGACACGAATACATCATCATCACCGGCCTTGTGTCAAGGCCATGCCAGATGTCAGGGTCACTCGACAATTAAAGACTGTTTACACTATGGTTCAGAGACCTCCCATTCCAGAGACCACATACTCTTGCACAAGAGATATATTTTTCATGAAAGTTCACTTGAAGGTGAAGGTCAGTAGACCGGAAATAACCGACTTTATTTTAGACTTAACATCTTTTGGTGAGGTCAACGGTATCACGATTGCTGAAGTCAAAATAGTTCATCATGCACTTCTGGTGTGTATATGTTACAAAAAAAAATTAATTCATGAATATGTTGTGATGGGTTTCTTATACAGATATAACAAATATACTTCTCTCTCCGTCGGCAACATTTGTAAAGTATTTTAGGATATTGATTTTTAGAATATTGTCTCAACCCTTATGAATGAAACTGATTCCGTTATTTATGATGTAGTAATGTATTTTCGTTTAGGGATAAAGATTGTTATTGCTACCAATACTGTTGTGTTTGTCAGGAGAGGCGTCGCTGTCTCCACGTGATGTTGAAACGTACGTGAAGGTTGCCGAACTACTCCTGAAGCACCAGGCTGCCTACAACCGCAAGAACAACATAGGCGCTGCTCCGCTCCAGTTGTGTACCAGCGAGAGGATAAAGCTCATCGTCAAAATTTCATTCAGAAAAGTAAATTTAAATTTACATTGTATTTGTGATTGTTGTACCAAACATGTTGTCATTTATTCGGACTTGGCTGATTGACATCAAAGTGTCTCTAAACATATTTTCCAGATTTGACATCTAAAGTTGTTAAAGTAAAGAACATGCCATTTGCCTCTAGAAGATCACTCTGCGTGAATACACTACATCTATATTTGGTTCCAAGACAGACTGTGTGTTTCAGTCAAGCGTCCCTGAACGCTGGATCAGGAAGCTCCCACAGCAACCACAGGGGAAAGCAGATGGCCAGAACGCTATGTCTACCCTGAAAATGGCCCTGCCCTGCTGTAGATGCTTCAGCGCCATCTCGGACATCACCCTGAAGCCGTGCAACCACAAAGTCCTGTGTCGGTCCTGCTGCACCAAAACCAACCAGTGCCCCATGTGTAATACCGCCATCCAGCAGAGAGAGGGTAAGACCCATCAATCATGTCATCTCACGCAGTGCATTGGTGGTGGTGAGGGTGAGGTGAGGTGAGGTGAGGTGAGGTGAGGTGAGGTGAGGTGAAATTGGGTTTAACGTCGTGCTTGAGAATATTTCGCTCATATGACGACGATGCATGCGTGTGTATGTGTATGTGCGGCTGCTTGTACTAGCCCAGACTTAAGCTGGTTTTATAGTGCTAGCCCACTGAGATACCATGTCGCAGTGAAGCATGAATACCCCACTCAGACACAGTATACTGACTCCGAGCCGACCAGTCCTTGTTGTACCCATTAATGCCGAGCGCCAGGCAGGGACCAACAAGTACCATATTTTAACGTCAATTGGTATGACGCGGTCGGGGATCGAACCCGCGACCTTCCGCTCTCCGGGCGGACGCTCTAACCACTACACCATGGAGGCGGTTACATTGGTGCGAGTATGTAAGTGAATCAGTGTATGCGTGTGTGTGTGTGGTGCCTGAGGAGTTCATAAAAGTGTGAGAGAATGTGTCATTATTTGATTGTGTGTGTGTGTGTGTGTGTGTGTGAGAGAGTGTGAGTGAGTGCATTATAAATTGAGTTATAATGTGTCTACCGTTTTAAAAAGCAGGTATGATAAGAACTGAGAAAATGTATATAAGAGAGTAAAGCAATTTGTTTACACACGTATGGGCACTCTATTTTTGGCTGCATATCATATTTTCCAGCCCCAGTTTCTACAGGTAACTGTATACCCGCCCCAACCCCATATCAGACAAAACACCTCCCAAACACCCACCCCGCACACTGGGCTGCACACTGCATATACTGTTAACCAACCATCTCTTGAAGGCGACAGGTACATAGAAGTCTTTACAGGCACCCGTAAAGATCCGGGTTAGAATGAGCCTTCAGTAACCCATGCTTGTCGTAGAGAGGCGACTAAAGGGATCGGGTGGTCAGGCTTGCTGGCTTGGTTGACACATGTCATCGGTTTCCAATTGCGCCGGTCGATGCTCATGCTGTTGATCGCTGGATTGTCTGTTCCAGACTCGATTATTTACAGTCCGCCGCCATATCGATGGAATATTTCTGAGTGCGGCGTAAAAACTAATCTCACGCACTCACTCACTTTGATAGGCATTTAGAAGTTTGAACATGACTGCATGATATATCAATGGATACCAACTGATATACTCCCGGTAAAGGCTTTCAGGACGTCTTATTTCCCATTCACCAGATCAATACTGATCATATCTGAGTTACAAGATCAACAAAATAAATGGAGATGCACAATTCCCAACACCGAATCGTCAAGTTATTCCTGTCAGCTATTTCAGCATCGCTTGTTTCACGGTCACGCTATTGCACATGCTGCAGTGATAAATATGGTCACAGGAATCAATGTAATCAGGTGTCCGACCTGTCTTCAGTGTGTCAGTAACAGCTTAACAGTTGCATTTGTGTATTTTTTGTTACATTCATGGATATATTTGAAACTCAGTTTGAAACGGTTACCTTATGTACTGACGCGTATTAATACGAAACGTATTAATATATATAGGTTCCTCTACATCATCGCTCTGTGTTGCAAAGTTTCGTTTTAACTGTTTTCATATGCGTTTACACAAATACGTGCGTTATCGACTGTTTTAACAGGTGTGATGAATTATAGATTGTTTTAGAACGGTGGTTAAGTAAGCCTGTCATTTTTCAATAACACCAACAATCTTGTCTTTCAGTGGCATTTAGAAGTTGCACATTGATGTTCAAGATTTTTTATGGATTAAACTTCTTTTTAATTTTCTCGACGTTTCAGAGACCATTCCAGGTCCCTTCATCAGGTGAAGTTCCCGATGAAGGGACCTGAAATAATCTCAAAACGTCGTGAAAATAAAAGCAGGTTAATCCATAAAACTATCTTGGACTATCAATCTTATTGAAATAAAATATACAAGAAACACTTCCCCAGCGTGACTTAGAGCTTGTGATGAGTTACAGACATGGTAGGTCAGGGCTATATTTTGATGGAGAGGCATGTTGAATACATCGGTGACCAATGCTACAGTTGTTTATTATCTATTCTGAACGTCATCCTGACGAAAATATTTTTCATTTCAGCTGAAATGGACCCCGCTGAATTGTGCAAAATGCAGTGATCCCCAAGTAGTCTGTGACGTAACAGTGTTTGAAGATGAAGACGTTTTCATATTTTGTAATTTCACACTTAGAGTTATTCGCCAGTATCTGTTGTTTTTGATACCTGGACACAATGGGTTGTCTGCAATTGTCATTTGAAACTGATATTAGATATGCAAAACCTGGAGTTTTGTATCGTGAGCTTTATCTGAGATGATTTTCGTATCAGTTTAGACGATATAACTTTTTCGAAACTTTAAAACCTTCAACTGTTGTATTCTAGAGATATTTACAAGAGAGATGTATATAACACTCGTGTTAAGGTCATCGTGTCTGACTAGTTTGGATGTGAAGAATAGCACACACCAACTGGATTGATAGGGATGCCAGATCTCTCCTGTCACCATGAAACTAGAGGACTACGTACAAACAACCATTGTAATGGCTGTCACAGACATCACCAGAGAAGTCTTGATGAAGAGGGATATAAACTAATCCGTGAAATATTATATTTTGTTTTATGTGTCGCTCCTACAAATTATATGTACATTTTCTTTATATTAATGATATTAAATGGGCAATATCACAATATATGTAATGTGGATTAAATGTTAATGAATCAATGTTTTCTGTTTGACTGTTGGGCCAATTAATATTGGTAATAGTTTAGGGTCTACATAGTCAGCTATGTAGTTTGTTGTCTGTCTAAGTGAGGGACATCTGAATGATGGAAGGATTAATTATTTATGATTAATTACCATTGGAAATCCAATACAGCTTATTAAGAGCAATTGGTTGCAGTGAGAATGGTCGATGGAACACAAGACGTGTGATTAAGCATAAACGTTACTATATATTCATTGTTATTAAAGGCAATGCAAGGCAACAACGGCCCTATATATTCTGTCGTGCCCTTGTTACTCTTGGTGGCTCCACTGTCCTATTTGGTATGTTCATAAATACATTTCAAAGGACTGGAACAAAGGACGAATAACCGTGGGAGAAAGCTAGGATGCTTGTCATGCAGACTGCAGAGAGGGTAGTGATCGTTGGTCTTGTGGAGAGAGATAAAGAAGACCATACTACTGTATGAAACCACTGTGAAACACATTAATAAAACAAGATGAAATAAGCAATAGCCTTGTACTATAATATATTTATATGCTCAAAGAACTTAGTTAAAGCACCTCCTGACATATCTCACGATTGAATGAGCCCCGATCTTAACCCTATGGAGCATATCTGGGACATGATTTGTCATCGTGTGCAACAAAGGGATCCTCCTGTACAGAACCTGGCCCAATTGGAAGCTGCTTTACACGAGGAATGGCGTTGACTGCACCTTCAGAGGATCAATAGGCTGACAGGGGGTATGAGGAGGACAGTGCTGGCTGTCATACAGTCACATGGAGGTTACACTCGGTATTGACCTTGAATCGTATTTAAGACATGCAAAATGGCATTTTAATGTTCACATTCACCAATAAATTCAACATTAAAGCATTCCAGGGCCATACTTGTACAGACATGGTTTTGTATGAAAATCAGTGATGTTTTTTTAAATGAGCAATTTTCATCATAAATTCAACATGGATTCCAATCATTTTGTCGTTTGTTATGAGTCAAAGGATCATACGGTTCAGCAAAACTCATATTTTTCCATCATAGTCACCACGAGAGGTTTTGTGTTCGTGTTGAAAACATATCATTGCAAAAATACAGGGCTGCTTGATTTAGAAGATATGGGGCGGTGGGGGTACTCTAGTTTTCAAGCGTTGGCTTGCGCCGTCCCAGGTTTCCCCATCAGTTGATGTTAAGACCGCTAAATGTAATTTAAAACCGAACATTGTCGTGCTAGAATAAGTTCTTTGTTTATATAATCTGTGGGTTATAGGGGTTGGTCTGGTCCAGACTGAATTATTTACAGATCGCCGGAACATTGTTGAGAGTGGCGCTAAACCCCAAACAAACAAACATTAATGCAATTCTCCTGGCAACTATACAAACTCTTATTGGGAGCATGCCACGACGGTGCCAGACACTGGTCGCATCCTGTGGGTCACATGCGCGCTACTGGATGCACATTCTTAAGGAAAAGTGTATGCAGTATAAGTCGCAGTGGCTTTACTGACAGCACCAGAGTTCTCTCTGCCCACTGAACTCCTAACGGTTCCACCTCAACCTGTGGCTTCTGTACCCCGCCTCGGAATAATGGGCTTACAATTATAGCCATGAGGTTGATTTGGACTATGTTCTGACATGGTATTGGAATCTCTGCTGATAGTTAAGTAAATTAAAACTGGACGTGCACGTTTGAATATTCATTTGCCTTAGTGGGATTACTGTTCCTCTAAAACTGGATTTGAAATAGCAAAATAAGGGGGGAAAAGCAAAAAAGAACAAAACAAGAGTCATCAGAAGATGATAAATCCCCCACAATCTCGAAATGACAAATCTTTGTCACCTAATGTCAAACTGTCAAGTTGGTAGTTTTTGTTTTGCATGCGTTTTTCGAGCTTTCAAGAGGTCCGTGGAAAAAAAGGCATAAAACGTGCGCTTTAAAAAGTCTGGCTCTAAACCTCGAATAATTGTCACCCAAATCATTGTTTAGAGGTCGGCGGGTCCGAAAAACACAAATTTGGAAGAATCTGCTTGCATTTCTCTATGGGACGGCTAACTGAAAATGAAAGATAGCGAGCCATTGGAATGCTTGAAACCGGAACACCCCAGCGCAACGTTGCATAGCAGTTTAACGCGCACATGAACACCATATGCCACTTGTGGCAGACGTTACCAACAAAACGCCATCGTTGCAGACCGTCCCCTCGGCGGCCGCCCACCTGTAACCACGCCACGCAACGTTCGTTGGATTCGAACCACCCATCTGCGCCAAAGATTCCAACCAGCCACACTGACAGCCCGAACAGTTCCTGTTGTCAGAGGGATATCGCCAAGGACCATTTGCCGGCGTCTGACTGCACACGGGACACGTGCTAGACGTCCTGCCAGACGACAAATTGTGACATTAGGTCACCAACGTCTACGACTGCAGTGGTGCAGACAACATCTGCGGTGGAGAGCACGTGAGTAGAGACATGCTCTCTTCACTGACGAGTCGAGAATCTTCCTGCCACGCGCTGATGGCCGAATCCGAGTTTCCACCATACAGTGGTCAACGGCGCTGTGAGAAAGTCTTGAATAGGATAAAACACGGCAGTACTACACAGTACTATTAGAGTAGCTTTGAGAAGGCAGTTTGGAAAAGATGACTTTTTAATGCTGTTGATAGTGATCTTATTTTGTATTTAATGTTGCATGGGTTGGTGAACCAACAGTTACAACTGACTGAGTATGGTTTTACGCCACTTTTAGAAATCTTCCAGCAATATCACGGCGGGGACACCAGAAATGGGCTTCACACATTGTACCCATGTGGGAATTCGAACCCGGGTTTTCGGTGTGACGAGCGAACGTTTTAACCACTAGGCTATCCCACCGCCCCAAACAGTTACACGGGCTGGCTGAAACGTTCTAAGCGTGACCGTGAAAGACCTGTACAAATTCTATGGTTTTTATTAGTTTTTCTACATGGTCCCCTTTGAGGTGAACACATTTTTGATAACGATGTTTCAAGGTCTGGATGCCCTGTCAGGAAGAAATTTACTTCAGCCACCCTGAAAAGTCGTCCACAGCTAATATGCCGTCAACATTACTTGGAAAATGACGACCGGCTAGTTCCCTTTTGGAAACAGGTAGAAGTCTGACGGGGCCACATCGGGTGAGTAAGGCTGGTGTTCAGAGAGTTCGAAGCCATAATCATGGATCGCTGATTTGTGAACAGGAGCATTGTCTTAGTGGAACAGGATGCCTTGCTTTGATAGCTTCACGCAAATGTCTCAGTGGAGGTCAGCATAACATCCTCCATTGATAATCTGGCCTTTTTAAAGTAAGTCAATCAGCAGAATACCCTTGGAATCGCTAAAGACTGACGCCATCACGTTTCCAACAGAAGGAATCGACTTGGCTTTCTTTGGGGCTGGTGACTCCTGAGGCTTCCATTGTTTGGACTGAAGTTTGCATTCTGGTTGAAAGTGGTGAATCCAAGTTGTTACGGGATGTCAGGAATCTGACGTTTCTGATCAGCAGTAAAGAGCTTTGGCACCCATCTTCCAGAAACTGTTGTCAATTCTAACTCTTTGGTGATAATGTGCTCCACCCTCTCATGAGAGATGCCCACAACACTGGCAATATGTCGAGGTCAATTGTCGATCAGCCATCACCATGTCATGTACCCAGTTAATGTTTTTTTCTGGAATGGTTGCTGTTAATGGCCTTCCAGGACAGGGTCATCGCCAAGCCTCTCCCTGACAGCTTAAATTCAGCCCACTTCTAAACTGTGTAAAAGGAAGAGGCATCATCCCTAAAGTGGAGACCATGTTGGCATGTATGTGTTTGGGTTAGTCAGGGATGGAAATAACCCATTGCCTGACGCCAGAGTCCAGTGTTTTTGTCGGGCAAGCAAATTTGTATATCACACTGTACCCGGTGTCCAGTTGATATTCCAATGTTAATTATGTTGTTTATTTTAAAAATCAACAAGAAAACGGGCCGGTACAGTGGAAAAATTATCTGTGCAAGTGATTTACATGTGCCACTGTACGGGAGTACACTAGCAATTTTAAAGTTATTTCCACCCCTGTTAGTCCCTTTCAGTTGCAGGTACTTGATGCCTGCCCTATAGCCCAGGTATACCAGTACTCCACTTCTGGTGATTTCAAAGGGTAGGTTCATTAAGATGTCTGGTACGTAAGACAATAACACTACAGTTGAAGTTCTTATGTCTACGTTTCATTAATGATTGTAATTGTTGGCAAAGTTTGATTCAACCCGGTTAATTGATCTATCCTGTTCAATCTTAGAACTTTTCAGCCAGCCCCTAGGTATATACAATGTCCTACTGATTGTAACTACATGATACAAACAGATAGGCTAGAGCTAATAATTGTTATAACCATTGTGTGTGCTGTGAATATTGACCATACATCATAGCTCCAGCATACACTGGCTAGATCTGTTACCTCCCTACACCAATATAAAATACAACAAAAGTCTGCTTTTGAGGCAAAATAGAACTCTCTTCTCTTTTTTTTAAATAAAGTTTGTCATTTTCTTCTGAAAGTTTTCATGTCAATAGCTACATATATTTTTTTAACAGATATACATTCTCACAAAATATAAAATCTATGAAAACTTTAACATTTCATTTGAGAACAAATGCCTGTTTGACAAATCAGGCAGTGATGACCATAGAAATCTGCCACAGATCTCTAACTTCAGGTGGAAACATATGGTAATGATGGCAGATAAGTTGGGGTCATTTGTCTGGGGTAAGCATCTTCTGCGGATAGCATTTCTATCTTCAGAGGAATTAATATTATCAATTTACTTAACCTTATTTCATCAAAGCACCAGCTTAATAAGCTGTACTAGACCATCTTCTAAATGTATTGTCAAAAGTAGGATTTGAAGTGAAAAGACAAAATGATCTGAAGGTTTACAAAGTATTCATCAAGAAATGATAGTCTGGAAGGTATATGATCCTGTGTTTTTGGTCTATACATCACATGATCATAAAACACATGTTTGGTATCATAAGATCATAATTCAGGTCCAATGTACTTTATGAGTAAGTTTATATCTACACAAAATACACATATATACTTTGAGCAGACACTTATATATTGTGATTGTTTGTTGTTATAGCGCCGCACTCAACAATTGTCCATCTATATGACAGAGGTCTGTAAATAATCGAATCTGGACCAGACAATCTGGTGATCAACATAATGAGCATCACTGATACTGAAGCACAGCAGCTAAATCTGCTGATATCATGGACATCAATTAGTGAGTGAGTTTAGTTTTATGCTGCACTCAGCAATATTCCAGCTATATGGCGGTGGCCTGTAAATAATCAAGTTCGGACCAGACGATCCAGTGATCAACAGCATGAGCATCGATCTACATAACTGGGATAGGATGACATGTTTTAAACAAGTCAGCGAACCTGATGACCAGATCCCGTTAATTAGTAGCCTCAAACGACAAGCATGGGTTACAGAAGATCAATTCTTACCCATATCTTCACGGGTCAGAAATCAATTAGGTAATCAAATGTGGGCTGTTAAATATTACAGGAACACTGACACAAACCAGTACCCGTATGAAAAGAAGTCCCTCAAAGTGTTACTGATGAACTTGACACCTGAATTTGATAAATAGAATCCATTTTGGGGGCCATGCTATAATCACTTATCACAAAAGAGCATGGTTCTTTATTCCTGTATCACTCAAGGAAATCACCAAGAGATGGTAAATCGGGCTGCGGCAGTCCTTTCTCTTGGACAGTGTTGGTTTTGTTTTTCTCACAGCAAATTTGGGTTTGCCACCTAACCCCTGAGTAAATGTTGTATGTCCCCCCAAGTCCATCGTAACCCTTCCTCGACACAGAGGGGTAACATGGGCCTTGCTTCTTCTTGAAAATATTCAAGGACCCCAAAGCTGTTAAATGATTCGGATCATTTGATTCGTTTCTTGCTCGTTTGGCAGGGTTTTGTGTTGAAGCAGTGCTAATTTTCACAAATTTCATATTATTTTCAACGCAGTGCTTCTTGGCCTCAGTTGTTGGAGTATCCTTGAACAAATCGGGTGTCAAGGCCAGTTTAGGGTCAGGTGTATTTTCAAGGTCAATGATACCATCTTTGCTCCCCTGAAGACCAGGTTTCACAGGAGTGATAAATGCAGGACTGTCTTCAGTCAATGTTGCAACAAAGCTGGAACTAGCACAATCTGGACTTTTTATTGCTCGTTTTAGATGATGAATTTTTTTTCCTCATTTTTTCTTTATCTTTCTCTGCATGTTTGAGGTCTTCCTCTGACTGGGTGAAGTGGTCTCTCAATGACTGGAGCTCCTTGCTACACTCTGACAGAAGACGGGTCTTGGTGCACAACTCACGCCTCACTTTATCAAGCTGGTCCTTCAGGATTCTTTTTCAGTTTTGGCCTGTTCATATTCTCGCTTCATGATGGAACAGAAATGGGCAAGCTGCCTCGATGCTGACTTCCCTTCTCCATTACTGTTCCAGGATGGACTCTGCATCACTTTCACAACCTGCAGAGATGTAATATACATGTCTTAAGGTTCTTAACTACAAATATGCTATAATGCAAGAACAAAAGGAAACTTTGGCAGTGAGTAAAGTGTTTGAGGTTGATATCCAGTAATTACTGAAAATGCTGAACTATAGTGAGATTGTCAACCAGGGGCCCGATCCACAAAGCGATCATAGCGCTACGACTGTCGAAAAGTCCATGTTAAAATATGGGAGTTTACGATCATCTTAGAGCTCTGACGCTTTGTGGAATGGGGCCGAGATTACATAACTACAAGGTTGCATATTAGATTGTCTCTTTGCAAGTATTAATATACTGAATGTTCAACTGTTGAACACAATGTTTATGGATGGTGGGGTTTGGGGTAAGGTAGGGGTTCCTTCTCTGCCCAATTGTTTTCCATATTTTACTGTAAACACTGATTGTTACAACAATCACACATTTCAAGCAGTTTACATACATGCAGATTTGCTCTTTTTGTTTATTATGATCCTAAGTATAACAAACATGTCACTTGTCCTCTCCACTTGCAGCATTACAACACTTGAGTCTGACATGATACATTATGAATGACAGTCCTTAACTTTCACCATTTCAAGTTCTCTGGTTTTCATATGGTTCATTCCACAGATTCTATCTGAACAAACATTTCTGTTTGAGATGCTCAATAACGAAAAACCAGTCTGAATAGCTGTCATGCCATGTTATTGCAAAACAAGTACACAGTTTCATGCGACAAACAAATGTATTGAATGGAAACAGAAATAATATATAATGAGTTTTAAGCTTTGGAAAATTGATACCACATTGAAACATGAATGGATACTAAGGGACTAAGTGTATAGTGATACGCGTGTGTAAATGTGTGATGTGCTGATATATGGGTGAATACTGACAACCGTAGACTAACAACTAGTCTCTGAAATGAACATATTTTACTGAAAAAAGTTCATATTAAAAAACTATATATAATGAAAAGGAGCCCTGAGACTGAAGCTGAGGACTTGCCACATTTTCTAGACTTGCGTGAGGCTTTCTTGGATATATTTACTTCAGGGTCTGTACGACAGACTATGACAACCCAGAATATGTAGAAGTGGAACCTACCTGACAGTAATCCCTCCACGTGCTGCATCGCTGCCAACTTGGTTTGTGCACGCGTATATCTGACTCTCTTTCAGTCTTTAGCGCCTTCTGTTGTGACTCAAAGTATGCCAACTGCTTCCGTAACGATGAACTGGTTCCTTCTTCCTGTTTCAACAACTTCTGTATTGCGGACTTGCTTTCCTCCATGTCACGTACATTCTTTCGCAGCGAGTCTTTTGACGATTCTAATTCTGCTTTCTCTCGATCTCGCTGTTTCAATTTGGTTCTCAAAGTCAACAACTCATTCTGGAGTTTATCAGGGTCTTTCTCCTTCTCATCTGGTTCGTCTCCTGCATCAAAGTAGAGTTTCGAATGACCTGCTTCTTGTTTACATATTTACGACACTGAGGGCAGGAGCTAGAAGACTCCACCCACTTCATGACACATTCTTAAGTGAAATGTATGTCCATGAGGGAACTGCTGCGATGTTGATATTGTCATCATTTTCAAAGAGGTCTGCACATATACAACACTGAGCTCTCATGATGAAGTTGACAATGATCCTCTACATCTGAAAAGAAAAATCAGTTATATTTATTAGTTGTAATGTTTATTTAATAAGCATAAGGCACCCAATCCTACTGTCTCTCTTCTGCTATGTGTTGTGAGCTATTGGACATGCTGTTATAGAATTTTTGGTGCGATTATAGTATATAATGGCCAACCTTAGCCAGGTTTAGGGTCGGGTTTTCTGAGTACGTGGTTTTTAATTTTACTGGTCACCATTTCATATGTAATTTTGGTAAGAGCTCCTCCCGTTCCCCTATCCCAAATAATATTTATAAATATACTAAAATTATTAACAAAACTAAACACAACAATTACTATAGACAACTCACAAAATGACTAAAATCCAACATTTAAGTAAGGGTTAGGGTTTTAGAGCTAGGTTTAGGGTTGGGGAACAGAAGGAACTCTTTCCATATTTTTTCTGAAATACAGCTGTACTAGATGTTGTGGTGTCAGCCATACATGCGTGATGGCTGACGGATGACAATTGAATGTGAATTTGAATTGTCATACGTCACAGGTGTAGAAGCCCGTGATTTTGGTGATGAGCTGAATACAGGTAGCAAGTACAACTCCCTATATAAGACAGTGGAGAAGCAGCCTTCTGATGGAAAGATAGAGAAATATAAGGCTGTTTAGGCGACTTTTAGCAAACCTACCTACATTCTTTTTATAAATCTTTGAGACAAAGTATTATTGGTCTCTGGTATGACTGACTACACAGCTTTTAACACAGGCCAAAGTAGGTAGAAAGTAGAATGGAGGCCATTTATGGATTGATTGTATGTGAATATCAGTTGCAGAATTGGTCTCTGGTATGACTGACACAGCAAACAACAAAAATGAAGTGAATGGAGGCCATTTATGGATTGATTGTATGTGACTCTCAGTTGCAGAATATTCAGCAAACATTTTGGTGAAATGTTAACAATGTCACATTTGGGCATGAGGAATCCAGCCAGCAGGAACTCGCCTAGAATGCACTTTACCGGCGCAGCCCTCGCTGCTCCCTCTACGATCCTTAGTGTTAGGGTTTAGGGTATGGCACTCTTTACGATCCTTAGGGTTAGGGTTTAGGGTTAGGCACCCTTTACTATCCTTAGGGTTTGGCACCCTTTACGATCCCTTAGGGTTTAGGGTTAGGGTATGGCACTCTTTACGATCCTTAGGGTTAGGGTTTAGGGTTAGGCACCCTTTACTATCCTTAGGGTTAGGGTTAGGGAAACCCAGCAGCGCTAATTAATCTGAAAAGTGCGCCCGGTAGGAAGAACTGCTAAGAATGTATCAAACCATCCTATCGAAAGCAATACATAATCCGAGTTTCGCTATTTTCTCAGCAGATAGGCCTGCGTCTAAGTAATAGAAGCCAGATCGGTACGTTATACACATGAAACATAAAACGTTTTGGCGAAAGCAAACTCGGTCTGTGATCTGTGAACGGGTAGATCTACCTATAATCTGGACAACTGAGTTGTTTATCTTGATCGCGGAGCAACTCATTCGTCCTTCCCGCCGATTGATTACGAAATTCGCCAGTCTACTTCCGGGGAGAAGTTATGTTCGTAAATATTCGTATCCTTTATATTACCTATAGATATGAATAACTGTTGTATTTTGTCGAATAGAAATAGTTTTTGATTGTTCTTATGACACAAAATGTAGAAAATGTTACAAGATGCAATGTACTAGATATTGCAACATTTGGTTTTGTTTCGGTACAATACCGTCTCCCTCAAGGTGAAGTGCATGGAGTTTCATGGCCGACAGTAAACACGATGTCGCATTTATTGCGATTGAAAAGACCGCTTGTTTTTCTAATCGACATTCACAGGAGAGCGTCGTTGAATGGATTCTTGTCTAGAGAGGGGTGTGAAATTACCACAGGCCCAAGACATTCACCACATCAATGCGTGTCAGGTAAGCTGCGACCAATCTGATGAAAGTTCAGTGATGACAAACAAGAACGCTCAAGACTAACATGCTTCAAACACGTGCTGTTTAAGGATCATATAATAATAATATTTAATATTCATTTAACGCAATATTTAGCTTTCTCTATATATGCTCTAATGGGACAAATGTTTCAGGAATAAATGTTTCAGGAAAGTCTTTCACGCAATGAAACCTCAATAGTTGGAATAGAATAGAACTTGACTAGGAAAGTTTATTCCGAAATCTAACATTTCTGACACTTGACCACTTCTCTGAAAAGTTTTCTCACGGCTTAGGGGGTGAGTTCAAAGTTCCAGTGCAGGACAAAAGACTTAATTCCTGAAGATTTCATTGAAAAAGCCCACCCATAAACATGATAAACTAGCTGAAGTTGCAAGGACAGCTGTTTAAAGTGGCATAAACCATGTTGACGTTCTCATTCTAATTTTGATTCCCAGGTAGGTGCTTCAGTGGCACGCCAACATTGTTCTCCAATGGGTCAGCAAAGGTCAAGTTTACCGCTTCCTCCTGCAGGTCGACACAAATGGAAAAAGAAGAAATCTGCCATTTCGAAGCCAAGGTGGAAAGAGATCTTTTCAGGGGTATGTATAATACCATTATATCAGTTGTGACATGCAAGCATGTGATGTGACAACAAACATGACATTGAGATGCACAGTAAAACAGTGTATACCTGGTATATGTATAAGTAACTTTACACAATTTTGATGTTGTTAGTTATAGTATTGCACCATGCCACTGGCAGATGTTGTGGTTTTAGAATTTCTTCCCAAAAATAGTTAGAACAAAATGTGTGACTAGAATTATGATGGTGACACAGTGCCACAGAAGCAAAGACTATTTTTAATATTTTGTAGCCTTAGTTGATTGGTTTGTTGTTTAACGGCGCACTCAGCAATTTTCAGGTTTTCAGGTTTCAGGATATGATCACATGTGTCAACCAAGTCAGCGAGCCTGCCCACCCGATCCCGTTATTTTCTTTTAGATCATTTATGATTGTCATTAATGGATCTCCAAAAGCCAACAACTAGTTTTAACTCCACATTGCCTTGTGAGCTGTATATAAATGTCAGTGTTGGCCTTTACAAATGCAGTGCTGTTTCTCTGGATGGATCTTCTAAAAGTACAGTTTGATTTTGTAAACTTGAACAGGATACGTAAAAATTTCTCAAAACATCTTTTGCCAGTAAAATTCAAGGTAAGTTAATTTGATTCGTTCCCCATTAGATATTATCATGCATATATTGACCAAAAATTTACTGCTTGTCTTCCACAGTGCTCAGCATGCTGACAACCCAGCTCTCGCCTCTGGGAGCCATGATGCAAGAAGAAGGAGACAACCAATGATTTGTCAGATGCCATTTTGTTGTGCCAAGTTCTTTGAAGTTTTTAAAAGAGACAAAAACCCAGAGCTTCAAAATCATTTCCACATCAAAGAAAAAAACAAAAGGAAACTCTTTAGTAAGACAGGTGCCTCTTACATGGAAAATTCAGCTGATTTTATACAAGGAACAATTCAAGGGGAAGAACATTGGCAGTCTTCTAGAGGCTGCCCCAAGTCAGTTCTTCATCCCCAAAGAAGGAAGAAGATGTTTCTCAGTCACTGAGTGAGGATCTGTTAAGAGACCCAAAACACAGAGACTCCCACAAAGCCCATCGCCAAGGGCAACCCTATGTTGCAGGATTATGGTTCAGAGAAGACGGATAAGAAACACCATAAACGCGGGTGCTTCTGAGTTTGACACTTTCAACGCCTAGTCTTTCAGGTGCAGTGGGTGCAGAATCTTATGCCAAATATGCAGATTTTGTTGATGATGGTGGGATCATGTACCAGGGATCCCTTGTTCAGGATGAAGTTGAATCCCTTTCCCCTGATATTCCAGAGGAAATTCTTTGATGCTGTGATAGCTCTGACACACACATCTGAACATGAGTATGATGAACACAGTGAAGCACAGGATATAAAACGGGTGTGATAGATGCTGAGAAGTTACATAATCAGTTATCAGGTAAAACAGATTCTTCAGTGAAGTCTAAGACCAGACAGACTTCTGCAGTGCCCCAAGACAGGCAAGAAGCTTTGAGTATGGTGAAGTCCCTGCTAATGTTCCACCTCAGGATCTCAAGTCTTTGAACCAGGATGTCAAACATCACACAGAGGTCCTTGTCCGCTGCAGGCATGGTGAGTGAAGGAGGCATCGAGGAGCATTGTATAGAGATAGCCGCTTGTACACCAGATAGTGTTGTATTTAACAGATAGTGTTGCATTTAACAGATAGAGCAAGTGTGGTATAACAGAAAGTGTGGTATAACAGATAGTGTGGTATAACAGAATTTGTATAACAGATTGTGTTGTTATAACAGATACTAGTGTGGTATGAACAGATAGTGCTTGCATCCTTGTGAAGCCTTCGCAGTGTTATGTTGTTGATGGTATGTACTGTGAGCAATACACACATGTAGCAGGTTGTATTGTGAGCACTGCATTGGAAGGCATTTCATTGTGTTGTCCAGACCTTGATAGGCATCTGAAGGTGCCTGTATTGTCATTGTGTAGTACTGTGTGCTTGTAGGTAGTGTTGTACTTGTGTATGGCTTTATGTAGTGTCAGGATTGTGTGCATTAGCAGTAGCTGAATAGTGTGTGTACTCTGCATAGGTGTTGTATTTTGTGTAACTGGTGTAGTGCTGTAGGTAGTGTTGTAATTGAGTGTACTAGTGTGTGGTGTTTGTGTGTGTGCTAGTGTAGTGTTGTGTGGTGTGTGCCTAGTGTAGTGTTGTATTGTGTGTACTAGTGTAGTACTGAAAGGCAGTGTTGTGTGTGCTAGTGTTGTGTTGTATTCTGTGTACTAGTGTAGTACTGAAAGTAGTGTTGTATTGTGTGCTAGTGTGAGTGTTGTATTGTGTGTACTGGGTGTAGTACTGAAAGTAGTGTTGTATTATTGTGTTATTATTTAACTAGTGTTGTATTATTGTGTGTGTGTGCTAGTGTAGTGTTGTATTGTGTGTACTATTGTGTTGTATTGTGTGTACCTAGTGTTGTGTTATGTGTGTGTGCTAGTGTTGTTTTGTATTGTGTGTGCTAGTATAGAAGTGTAATTGTGTAAAACTAGTGTTGTTTTGTATTGTGTGTGCTTAGTGTTGTGTTGTATTGTGTGTAACTAGTGTTGTTTTGTATTGTGTGTGCTAGTGTGAGTGCTTTTGTGTGTACTTTGTAATGTGTGAAAAGTATTGTGTGTGCTAGTGTACTGTTGTATTGTGTGTGCTACTTGTGTAGTGCTGTATTAGTATTGCGCTAGTGTAGTACTGAAAATAGTGTTGTATTGTGTGTGCCTAGTGTAGTGGCTGCAAAGTAGTGCTTATGTGTGTAGGCTAGTGTAGTATTACTGAAAGTAGTGTTTGTATTGTGTCTTCAGTGTAATACTGAAAGCAGTGTTGTATTGTGTCTGCGTAGTGTAGTACTGAAAGTAGTGTTGTATTGTGTGTGCTAGTGTAGAACTGATTGTGTGTGCCTAGTGTAGCACAGATTGGTGGCAAGAGTGTAGCATTGCATTGTGTGTGCTTAGTGGGTTGTGTTGTATCAGTGGTCCCAGTGAAGTGTCAGATTGTGCACTAGGCTGCATCAGGCACCTAGTAGTGTTTGCATCTGTGTGGCAACTAGTGTAGCAATCGGAGCAGTGCTGTATCAGGTGGTAATCTAGTACTGTATCAGGTCCCAGTGCAATCACATCAGTGTAACTCCAAACACACAGGTCCCAGTGTAGCCACTGTGTAACCCAGCATTGCATTGTGCACCCAGTGTAGTGTTGTATCAGGCACCTAGCACAGCCATCAGGCCAGCTGTATCAGGTCCCAGTGCCAGACAAAGTGCACCCAGGCTGCATCAGTGCACTAGTGGCCAGGACAGGCATACCCAGTGCACTGGAAAAACACAGGCACAAAATAGGTCCCAGTACACAGGCACTGAAAACGCACACAAACATTAAAAGACAGAAAAGGCACAAAAAAGAATGAAAACATTGTGAAGGAAGCATTGTGAAAGACAGTGGCATTGTGGAAATGGCCAGTGGCCAGGAAGGAGCGTAGTAAGCCAGCATTGTGTGCGCTATGTCGACTGAAAGTAGTGTTGCATTGTGCGTACCCAGTGCAGTGCTGTGCATTGTGCGTCCCAGTAGTATTGCATTGTGTGCTTGGCGTAGTAATTGAAAGCAGTGTTGTACTGCGTAAAAAGAAGTGCTGTGCCGTACTGTGCGTACCTAGTGTAGCAGCTGCCTTTGTGGTCCCAGTGTAGTTGCATTGTGTGCTAAAGTGTAGTAGTTGTTTTGTAAAAAAGCAGTGTAGTGTTGCATTGTGCGTACTAGTGTAGCGTTGTATTGCGCTAGTGTAGCGCTGTACTGCGCTATGTAGTGTTTGTAATTGTGTACCAGGCGTAGTTGTGCATTGCGTGCCAGCGGAAGGTTGCATTGCGTACCAGTGTAGTGTTGTAATTGCGTGTACCCAATGTAGTGCTGCATTGTGCGCGCCAGTGTAACGTTGCATTGTGTGTCCCAGTGCGTTGTGCTGTGCGCCAGTGTTGGTAACTGAAAGTAGTGTTGTAATTGTGCGCGAAGCGTAGTGCCGTATTGTGCGGTCCCAGTGTAGTAGTGAAAGTAGTGTTGTATTGTGTGCGCTAGCGTAGTGTTATACTGTGTGTACCAGTGTAGCGTTGTGCATTGCGTAAAAGCAGCGTAGCAATTGAAAGTAGCGCCGGTACCAGTGGCAGCGTAGCGTTGCATTGTGCGTCCCAGTAGCGTTGTAATTGCGTACCCAGTGTAGTGTTGTGATTGTGTCCCAGTGTAGTGCTGCATTGTGTAAAAGCAGTGTAGTGTTGTGCTGTGCGTACCAGTGTAGCGTTGCGTTGTGCGTGTGCCAGCGTAGCACCGGAAAGCAGTTGTAATTGTGTGCGCTAGCGTAGTGTTGTAATTGTGTACCAGCGTAGCACCGGAAAGAAGTGTTTTATTGTGCGTGCGCCAGCGTAGTGTTGTAATTGTGCAAATTCAGCGCAGTGTTGCATTGTGCGTGCCAGTAGCACTGAAACGTAGCGTTGTATTGTGTGCGCTAGTGTAGCGTTGTATTGTGCGTACCAGTGTAGTGTTGTAATTGTGTGCGCTAGTGTAGTAATTGAAAATAGTGTTGTAATTGTGTGCGTACCCAGTGTAGTGCTGCATTGTGTGTCCCAGCGTAGTGTTGCATTGTGTGTAACAGCGCAGTAATTCGGAAAGCAGTCTTGGTAATTGCGTGGTGCTAGTGTTGTTCTGTACGGTACCAGCGTAGCACCGAAAGAAGCGTTGCATTGTGCGCTAGCGTAGTGCTGTACCGCGTAGTAGTGTAGTGCCGTAATTGTGTGTGCTTAGCGTAGCAATTCTGAAAGCAGTTGCATTGTGTGTACTTAGTGTAGTGCCGTGCATTGTGTGCACTAGCAGTAGTGTTGTATTGTGTAAAATTCAGCGCAGTACCGGAAAGTAGTGCTGCATTGTGTGCCAGTACGTCAGATGCGTACTCAGTGTAGTACCGGAAAGCAGTTGCATTGCGTGTGCCAGTGTAGTGTTGCATTGTGCAGTAGTGTAGCGCTGCATTGTGTGCGCGAAGTGTAGCAATTGGAAAGTAGTGTTGTAATTGTGTACCAGCGCGTAGTAAATCGGAAAGCGATAAGCCAATACAGTAGCAGTTGCATTGTGTGTACCAGTGTTGTGTTGCATTGCGTAGTAGCGTAGCTGCATTGTGCGCTTAAATGTAGCGCTTGCATTGTGTGTACTCAGCTTAGTGTTGCATTGTGTGTACTAGTAGTAGCATTATGTGTACCAGTGTAGTAATTGAAAAATAGTGTTGTATTGTGTGTACTAGTCCAGCAATTTGCATGAGCGTTGTGCATTGTGTGTGCTAGCGTAGTGCTGTATTGTGTGTACCAGTGTAGCGCTGTAGGTAGTGCTGTATTATGAATAGTGTTTATATTTGTGACCATGTGTAGCATTGTAGGTAGTACAGGATCGGTATGTAGTGTTATATTATGTGGATAGTTAATGATGTACCTGCAGTGATTGCTGTTGATGCTATTGCAGCTGGACCAGGCCAATTCGACCCATCGCTGTATTACCAGTTCAGCGATGAAGTCCAACCCAACAAACCCAGCCATGGAGCAATACATCCTGGACATTGACTAACCTGATGATCAAGCACAGCTTAGGCAAAACAAGGTCCAGACAATGAAACAGTCACCGCAGTGTTAGGAAATATTAGTTCGTAGCCAGCGGTAGATTCCAGCCGGTTGTTTCTAATTTGTAAGGTTCTTACGGACAGCCGCGTTAATTTAAGGGTTGATATTGTTTCGTCATGACAAGGTGCAGCTAGTTTTTATGTTAAGAGTTATGTCAGTGTCTACAACTTTAGTTTGTGGGTCCCGATGGTAGCCTGGCACGTTATTTTCATTCAGCTGCTGAATCACAGACAGGCGACATTCGGGTGATTGTGTCACGGGTTTCCCGCGCATATCGACGTACTTCCGTTCGGTTCCTGTTCAACTGCCTTGTTTAATGTCTCCCACCCCTATAATATGGGTAATCCTCATGGGTCCTGGCCAGAGTAGGCCAGAGGATGGCTTTGTTGCTTTTTCTTTGCTCTTTAACATTCACATTGCTGTAATTCCAGCGATGCCTATGTTTTGATGTTACCTGATGTTACTTACGCGTACTAGAATCTGTAATTTACTAAGAAAGTTCAATTCGAAATATACCACGTTATATATGATGGCAGCTTGTATTTATGTTGCTTCAGGGAAACATGGCTAAGATCAAGGACCTGTTCCTTCATAAAGAAAGATGGCCTTGAGCCGACCCTGCAGACATACATCGCCTGCCTGGAGTGTCTCCATCACCAGGAGAAGCTGGACATGGATCTGTGTAGAAGTATTATTGACGATCTGGAAAAACAGGTAAGCTCTAACCATGGTTTATTGGAGCTTTGCACTGAAAGGTGTCAGTAATTTGTAAGCAGTTAGCTTTGTCCGCCATCCTTTGTACATAACGACTGCTATTCTGTATAGTTCATATACAATGAAACAGGGGCCTGGTTCCAGTGGAGAGTGACCAATGAGCATTCAGCTTGCATCAAACTTAATGGCAATATTTCAAGCTTGACAACATTTGTATTGGCCGCGTGGCTGACTGTGCTTCAGTATCATACAATGGTAGAGTTCGTCGACTTAATTCATGAATCGAAAGTTGGTTTCATTTTATCTCCTTGAATTTTTATAAGTAGCCTCATTTTAATTGTTGACTGAATGTAGACATAGTTCATGGTCACACAAAGCTGTGAAGTATTGTTCAGGATGTAAGAGTAAAAAGAGATCTTTTGATTTAAGGGTCTGGAACTGGAGAACATCCTCAATGACTGTCGGCTGAAGAAGGAGGAGCTTGAAGCTGTCATGCAGGTATGGTGGCTGGCTTATTGAGTGGATGGAGTCATTGATGAGTGAGTGAGTGAGTTGAGTGAGTGGTCGATAGAGCAATTGATAAGTGAAATTTTGTGGGTGTATGAAACAACAGTTGAATTAGTGAGTGGACAGAGCCATTGGTAAGTTGAGGGCATGGACAGTGTGAATGGTGAGTAAATGGGTAAGGTGGCCTTTATAGTTATGGTTTTGCCAGGATGTGTGAAATTTTATGCCCTGATGTGGCAAAATAACACTCTATACCGCTGAGCTTTTACATTTTCATTGTCTACATTGATTATGATTTGTTTCCAAAGCAAAGCTTCTTGTCCTACTTCATAAATTAATTAAAAACTAATACCAAGTGATCTAAATTTTAACATTTCATAAAATAAACCACACAGTAAGTGAAGAACAGGGAGGTGGGGTAGCCTAATGGTTAATGCGCTGGCTCATTCACGCTTGAAGACCTGGGTTCAAATTCCCACATGGGCACAATGTGTGAAGCCCATTTCTGGTGTCCCCGCCCGGATGATGTTGCTGGAATATTGCTAAAAGTGGCATAAAACCAAACTCAGTCAGTCAGTCAGTAGTGAAGAACATCATTTTATTTTATTATATTTTTTTTGTCTGTTTGTTCTCTTGTTGGTCAGGGATGGAGATGAATAAAATATAAAAAAGTATGAATGGCCTTGTAATGAAAATGATGTTCAAGCAGCATAGACACAGATGATATTTCCGTTTTTCCCAACAGGTGATTCTCCAGGTGAAACAGGGTTTGCACCGGCCCAGGGCCAGACTTTGAGCCATATTAACGGACCCCTTCTGGAGCCCCTCAACCAACCCAGTGATCAGGTAGGCAGGATACCCAGGAAAAGAATTCATGCTCTGTAAGTAGTTTGTCATGTGTGATCTCTGAAGTGTCGGCACCCATGAAGATCCGGGTTAGAATTGATCTTCAGTAACCCATGCTTGTCGAAGAGGCTAACTAATGGGATCGGGTGGTCAGGTTCGCTGACTTGGTTGACACATGTCATCGTGATCTTAAATGTGTAGATCGATGCTCATGTTGTTGATCACTGGATTGTCTATTCCATACCCAACACTCCACCACCCTGTCATACCCAACACTGGATTATTTATAGACCGCCGCCATGCAGCTGGACAATTGCTGAGTGCGCGGCGTGAAAACTAAATTCACTCGCTCACTCACTGAAGTGTCGGCAATTCAGAACCATTAGAAACAGAGTAAAAATTGCTTCATACAAATATGGACTGCAAGACCTTGCAGCTAAACCATGGTACAGACACACTCAAGTACAATACATGAAACTGCAAGGTTGACCAGGTACACAGGCAGTCTGAATACTATACCTTACACATGGTTCTACACCATATGCCATGCACAGTTTTTGTGTACAGGTGGTGGAACACAATCCCTATGCTGGAGTTGTGTCCCCTGACAGGTTCTCCCAGCAGATGAAAGCTCAGTTGGAGCGTGAGCTGAAGGGTACCGTCACAGTCAAGTCCATCTCCTCCCGGCCCAAAGTTACCAAGAAGATGAAGGACTATGTGAGTTATCTCTCATGAACCTGTGAAGATCCGGGTTACGATTAGTCTTCAGTAACCCATACTTGTCATAAAAGGCGACTAAATGAAGCAGGTGGTCAGGCTCACTGACTTGGTTGGCACATGTCATTGTATCCCAATTTGTAGATCGATCCTCATAATGTCTATCATTGGATTGTCTGGTTCAGACTTGATAATTTACAGATCGCCAGGGTTTGGTGTTAAACAACAAACATACAAATAAGACAAAATCTCTCCTGCCTTGATACATGAGTTTGAAAGATGGTGTTCAGTGTAAGACATGTTGCTTACGTTTGAAGAGGTTTTAGGTGATGTCAAACCTAGCACAATAACTGATGAAGTTGAATCACAGTCAAATTAGAATGTATGATAGAATCTCATGTTCTGCATTGGTTTGTGTTGCCTCAGACAGTTAATGCAAAATGACATAAAGAATCCCTGATAAAAATGACATTAAAGAATCTCTGATATGATTTGTTTCTGTTCTAGCGTGAAGAAACTGGACGCTCGTGAGAAGTCAGTGGCGGATATGTTCAAGAAGGGTCTGGATAAAAGGTCCGCTTACTTGACACGCAAGTCTAAAGGTGAGTCATGCTGTAATGTGAAATCCGCCACTTGACAACACAAGTCTAAAGGTGAGTCATGCTGTAATGTGAAATCCGCTACTTGACACGCAAGTCTAAAGGTGAGTCATGCTGTAATGTGAACTCTGTTGTTACTGACACGCAAGTCTAAAGGTGAGTCATGCTGTAATGTGAACTCTGCTACTTTGACACGCCAAGTCTAAAGGTGAGTCATGCTGTAACGTGAACTCCGCTTACTTGACACGCTAAAGTCTAAAGGTGAGTCATGCTGTAATGTGAACTCCGCTACTTGACACGCAAGTCTAAAGGTGAGTCATGCTGTAATGTGAACTCCGCTTACTTGACACGCAAAGTCTAAAGGTGAGTCATGCTGTAATGTGAAATCCGGCTTACTTGACACGCGCAAGTCTAAAGGTGAGTCATGCTGTAATGTGAAATCCGCTTACTTGACACGCAAGTCTAAAGGTGAGTCATGCTGTAATGTGAAATCCGTTACTTGACACGCAAGTCTAAAGGTGAGTCATGCTGTAATGTGAACTCTGCTACTTGACACGCAAGTCTAAAGGTGAGTCATGCTGTAATGTGAACTCTGCTTACTTGACACGCTAAAGTCTAAAGGTGAGTCATGCTGTAAGAACTCCCGCTTACTTGACACGCAAGTCTAAAGGTGAGTCATGCTGTAATGTGAACTCTGTTACTTGACACGCAAGTCTAAAAGGTGAGTCATGCTGTAATGTGAACTCCGCTACTTGACACGCAAGTCTAAAGGTGAGTCATGCTGTAATGTGAACTCCGCTACTTGACACGCTAAGTCTAAAGGTGAGTCATGCTGTAAATGAACTCCGCCACTTGACATGCAAGTCTAAAGGTGAGTCATGCTGTAACGTGAACTCCTCGCTTGACACGCAAGTCTAAAAGGTGAGTCATGCTGTAACGTGAACTCCGTTACTTGACACGCAAGTCTAAAGGTGAGTGCATGCTGTAATGTGAACTCCGCTACTTGACACGCAAGTCTAAAGGTGAAGTCATGCTGTAATGTGAAATCTCGCTACTTGACACGCAAGTCTAAAGGTGAGTCATGCTGTAATGTGAACTCCGCTTACTTGACACGCTAAGTCTAAAGGTGAGTCATGCTGTAATGTGAACTCCGCTTACTTTGACACATAAGTCTAAAGGTGAGTCATGCTGTAATGTGAACTCCGCTACTTGACACGCAAGTTCTAAAAGGTGAGTCATGCTGTAATGTGAACTCTGTTACTTGACACGCAAGTCTAAAGGTGAGTCATGCTGTAATGTGAACTCTGTTACTTGACATGCAAGTCTAAAGGTGAGTCATGATGTAATGTGAAATCTGTTACTTGACACTCAAATCTAAAGGTGAGTCATGATGTAATGTGAAATCTGTTACTTGACACTCAAATCCAAAGGTGTCATGCTGTAATGCAGAAATCTGTTACTTGACACGCATAGTATAAAGGTGAGTCATGCTGTAATGTGAAATCTGTTACTTGATGCACAAATCTAAAGGTGAGTCATGCGCTGTAATGTGAAATCTGTTACTTGACACGCAAGGCTAAAGGTGAGTCATGCTGTAATGTGAAATTTGTAACCTTGACACGCTAAAGTCTAAAAGGTGAGACATGATGTAATGTGAAATCTGTTACATGACATGCAAGTCTAAAGGTGAGTCATGCTGTAATGTGAAATCTGTCACTTGACACGCAAGTCTAAAGGTGAGTCATGCTGTAATGAGAAATCTGTCATTATGTGTCTGTTACTATGATACCTTTACTATAAAAATGATACACATATCTTTCATCTGTTTTAGTCATGTGTTGTGTTTCCAGGTACCCATGGAGTGTCCCCCTGCGCCCTACCTGAAGTTGCTGCCTCCAGACTTAATATGTCGACTGTGTGTTCACGGCACGCATAAGATGACCTTCAGCAAAATATACTTGCTGTAAGAGGCAATTTAATGGAACTGGGTGGTCAGGCTTGCAGATTAACTTGATCTATCTTAGTGTCACAGTTGCTTAGATTGAAGATCATGATGTCAATCAGTGGATTGTCTGGTCCAGATTTAGTGAATTATTGATCTTTCTGATGTTTCTTGAAAATTGCTGTTTGGGGTTTTAAACAATAAGCAAGCATTGTCAATATCAGATATCAGTACAGATGTAGGACAAGGACAGTGGACACAAGGAAACAGAGTGGACAGGCATGGACAACGTGGTGGACAAAAAGGACAATGTGGTGGCATGACAGGAAGGATGGTAGGAAGGACAGACACAACGACATGACAGTGGACACACAAGGACAAGGACAAGGACCAGTGGACAGACACAGGAAGGACAACGACAGGACAGTGGTGGACACGACAGTGGACACGACATGGACAACGATCAGGACACAGACAGTGACTTGTGATGACAGTGGACAAGACAGTGGAAGGACAGTGGACAAGGACAGTGGACAAGGACAGTGGAACACAAGATGACAGTGGTGGAAGGACAGAGTGGTGGACAAGGACAGTGGATTGTGGTATGACAATGTGTGAGATGTCATGACAATGTGGTGGGTGGTGGGTATGACAGTGTGTTTGGTAAGGATGGTGGTGGGATGTTGATATGACAGGGTGGTGGGTATGACAAATGTGAAGGATGCAGGGCCGATAGCGGATTAGTGATAGGAAGACAGCAGTGTGGTGGTATGACAGTGGTGGGGTGGATGAATTTGACAGGTTGGGTATGACAGTGTGGTGGATGTTGTAAGACAATGTAATGGTGTATTGGGTACGACAGTGGACTTGTGGTGGACAGTGGACAAGGAAATGAAGGAAGGTGGATAAAGAGATGCTGCGGGTGCTTAACGTGAAGGGGTGGTGGGTATGACAACGTGGATGATGGCCGGAAGGATGGACAATGTGGATGTGGTTGTGGGTATGACAGAGCGGATGGACAATGATAGTGGTGGGATGGTTGCAGGACAGCTGTGACAAATGAAAGTAAGTGGAGGTGATATGACAGGGTGGCTGGTATGACAGGGGTGTCTGGTATGAGAATATGGTGCTAATGATAGAGGAAGGGATGCAGGCGACAGGGTAAGTGGACTGTGGATAGCGATAGGGTGGCTGGTAGAACAGTGGAATGGTGGGTATGACAATGTGATGGTGGATTGACAGTGCAGGGGCTGTGGGTATGGTGGAGGGTGGTGGGGATGAGTATGACAGGGGGTGGAGTGATGGATATCCCAGGGTTGTGGGTATGACAGTGTTGGGTGTGGTGGATATGACAGGGTGTGGGGGTGGGTGGTGGATAACCCAGGGTGGTGGGGTGATGGTTATGACAGGATGGTGGGGTGGTGGTAATGACAGGGTGGTGGGATGTTGGGTATGACAGGGTGGTTTGTTGATTGTGCAGGTGCTCAGTTGTTTATGTAATCAGCTACAACAGGCAATAACTGTTCTGTTTGTGCTGTAGATCGGTCAGCTGTACCAGCAATACGCGACAGCACTATAATGACAAAGACTTCCCCTTTCTCCAACCACAGAGAGTGCTGGCATCACATCATCACCAAGGAGGGCATGTGGTCATCATTGGTAAAGTACCCAGTAGTTACTGCTATATAGAGTGCTGTGGGGTAGCTTAGTGGTTATAGTGTTTGCTCGTCACGCTCGAGACCCCGCTTCAATTTCCCACCAGGGTACAATGTGTGAACCCTAATTTGTGTGTCCCCTGCCATGGTATTGCCGGAGTATTGCTAAATGCAGCATAAAACTAAACTCGCTCACACTCTCTGATATATAGTATGCCGCTGGCTAGCCTAGTAGTTAAAATGCCCTCGCCAATGATGTTCTGTTTAATTGTTGATTGGTTAGTTTGTCATTTAGCTCAACACACAGTAGTATTTCATCTTAGTTATCAAGTTATCAAGTTGATATTATTGCTTTTATGATTAATGTGATCACAATAACAATACAATCAACCATGGTATGACATCTTCATTTGGATCAATTTCTCAGTTGTCCTGTGTGTTTTACAGGATGTTCCATCAAAACCCTGGCCAGACCACATCATGAAGTCAGTAAAGTGTTACCTAGCAACCTCTCATCCTGTCATTGTACACTAGTTATGTTGTTCTCGTATGCGGCGAAGTTACACTAGTTATGTTGGGTGAGGTGAAATTGGGTTTAACGTCGTGCTTGAGAATATTTCGCCTATATGACAAATGTGCATGCGTGTGTATGTGTGCAAGCGGCTGCTGGTACTAGCCCAGACTGAAGCTGGTTTTATAGTGCTAGCCCACTGACATACCATGCGCGCAGTGAAGCATGAATACCCCACTCAGACACATTATACTGACTCGATTCGACCAGTCCTTTGTTGTAACGCATTAATGGCGCCAGGCGCAGGGACCAAAAAGTACCATATTTTAACGTCTTTTTGGTATGACGCTGGTCAAAGATTGAACCCGCGACCTTTCGGCCTCCGGCAGACGCCTCTAACCACTACACCATGGAAGCCGATCCAGTTATGTTGGGGGCTTTGGCGGCAAGGCGCCAGTCCAGTGATCCAATGAGGTTGAGGTGTTGGGATCGAGCCCACCTGTGACCGGGTGTAAAACCTTGTCAGTACAACATCATTAATCCCAACTCTCCACTCATGCTGTTGGACCGCTCTGTGGTGTAGTGGTTAGAGCCGTCCGCCGGAGAGTGGGAGGTCATGGGTTCGATCCCCGACCTGGCCTTACCAAAAGACGCTAAAATATGGTACTTGTTGGTCCCTGCCTGGCCGCATTAATGTGTACAACAAGGACTGGTCGGCTCGAGTCAGTATAATGTGTGTCTGAGAGAGGGATATTCATGCTTCACAGCCGCATGGTATCTCAGTTGGCTAGCACTATAAAATCAGCTTCAGTCTGGGCTAGTACAAGCAGCCGCACATACACATACACACGCATGCACGCCATCATATGCACGAAATATTCTCCAGTACACGACGTGAAAACCCAATTTCAACCTCACCTCACCTCACTAATGCTGTCATTGTGCCTGCCCACTCCTCCAAGCTATCATAATTTGCTCTGTAACCTAAAATCAGTCAGAGATTATGCTAAAATTGTCCATTTCAGTCTGATAAGTCAAAGTTCTCTTTCTTTCAGTTATCCTGAGAGTTATTTCCAAACTACACTCTCACTTAGATTTGTAATTTAACCATCATCACATGAATGGCCATTGTCACCTGCATGTTTTGTCTGTCCTCAGATTGGGAAGACCTTTGTTCGATGTCATCCTGTATGACATGAAGATAGATTCTAATTTATTCAGGAACACAAATGAAAGGTGAGGACAAACCTGGGTCTTAAACCCATAACGCACACATATCTGCCATGTAGGTCATCAGTTGAGTATCAGTCCTCAATAGTGAGTGAGTAAGTTTAGTTTTATGCCACACTCAGCAATATTCCAGCTATGTATGGGCGGTCTGTAAATAATTGTGTCTGGACCAGACAATCCAGTGATCAACAGCATGAGCATCTATCTACGTAATTGGGATACAATGACATGTGTCCTTCAAGTCAGTTAGCCTGACCACCCAATCCTGTTAGTCGCCTCTTACGACATGCATGGGTTACTGAAGATCAGTTCTAATGGAGATCTTCACAGGTCAGGTCCTATGCTGAGGAGAATAAGATGAACTGAGAGGCCATGCTTGGGGACTGATTGATAGCTTATCAGATCAATATCTATGTGGATCACATGATCTGGATGAGTGTGTTGCCTTGTGTGTCCAAACTGGCTTGATGTTGCTCTTAATTTCAATCACTAGTTTACATGGTCCACTGTTGATTACTTAAGCCGTATTTACAGGCTGCCATAATATAGCTGGTATATTGCTGACTGTGTGACTGTTTGTCATTGTCAACAATATGCTATTGTACTATATCATAGGGATACCCATGAATTGGTCTTCAGCAACCTATGCTTGCTGAAAGAGGCTTAACTAACGGATCGGGTGGTCAGACTCGCTGTCTCGGTTGACATAGTATCCCAATTGTGTAGATCAATGCTCATGCAGTTGATCAGTGGATTGTCTGGTCCAGACTCACCACTTACAGACTGTCGCCATATAGCTGGAATATTGCTGAGTGCGGCATGAAACAACAAACCAACATGGACATCAGTTGCTTCAGTTAAGTTATGAGGTTCTTTATTAAATTCAGTCAACTTTATGAAGGGTTTGTGCTTCTCTCTTGATCACACTACATGAGACTTTCATTGGTATCAAATCAAGGCTGACGATTATACTACTATTGCCATATGCTCTGTTTGTAGGAAGATGGTGCCAGCCTTCTACTCCGGTACAGAACATCACGGGCACAGAATGATTGAAGAACTGAAAGTAAGTAGACTTATTCTCTCTCTGTCTCCAGCAGGAAATCCTGTGATGCTCCAATCATGTTGTGACAGTTTTCTGGGTTTCTGTTGGGACTCCCTCAGCAGAGTCTGTTCTCCAGATTGACCAAAGTGTGCACAGAAAGAATACCCAGGAAGTCACCATGAATCTTTTCACCAACAACTGACTAAAATGGATATTAACTTGTCTGTGTGTTGTTTGAGTGTCATCATTTTGTTTGCTGTCAGCAAGGAAGTCTGGTCCAGGCAATCTGGTGATTGAAATCATGAACATCAATCTGGATATGATGATATGCAAACATGTCAGCAAATCTGACCACCAGATCCTGTAACTTGCCTCTTACAACCAGCATGGGTGGCTAATGACCAATTCTAAACCAGGACTTCATGTTGAAGTATGTAGTCATCGTGAATGCCAGTGGCATGGATTATTGCTTGCACTGTTACTAACTGATTAATCGGGCCTGATTATTTTCATGATTATTTACATGAACATCACTTCGAGTTAAAATGACAAACTGTCTCAGGGCCGAAATGTGGTGTAATATGGCGCCTCTGTCTTTCCAGCCGAATCCGGACCTTAGTGCGGTCTATCAAGCGCTTGACCTTGATGAAATGACCTCTGACACCAGCGACCTCCCAATGCTGGTTCCACCGATCCCCTGGGTGTCGATGAATCATGGGGATTTCTGCTGGGATCAGGTACATATTCCTACCTGTCTGTCATTAACTATGTACAGGTATAGAGTAATGTGTGTCCTTTGAAGTTAATCATCAAATATGGGTTTCCACATTAATTGAAAATTATGACAGTTTTTTATATCTCCACTTGAAGATATGTTTCTGTAAGATACAACCAACCTCTTTCCACCATGACTACTTGTTTCTTTCCCAATATTAGAAACACACCCCATTACTATAGAATCCATTAGCTATCAGAGTTTCTGTTTCTCTTGTCATTTTGAGGTAAAACCATATTTTTTCCTTATCCTGACTCATGCTCTTTTGCTTGTCTTCTTCTTCTTGCTAACATAGTGGAAACACTTGTATCTCCTTAATTGAAGCTCCCTTCAATGTAAAATCACTAATTAGTACTCACCACGAGTTGCTCCCCTTTAATCCCTTTGGCGGGAAAGGTGTCGCCACCTTACACCTCGTGCTTCACTCTCTCCTTCTTAGCCCAGTGAGCAGGATGCTAGAGCCTGTGTCTCCTTACACAACATATCCTTTGATTTTTCTTAGTTTATTACTTCTTATAGTGTACTATAGAGGTATAGCTAGTATCCTTCAGTAATTTGTATTGATTATTTATCGTATTTCTACTGTTTATTCACGTGTATTCGTGATTGTTCAGCTAGTATTACGTTGATGAAAATCTGTACTATTTGTAGATTACGTTTTTCTGCCTCAGATCCGCATGTAATATGCCCAGTGTTTCCGTGAGTTTTGAATTTACCAGTCCATGGGACTGGTAAGCCTCAAATATACCAGTCCCTTGTTATTTTCACCAGTCCACTTCTTTTCCATGTTAAATAAAGATAACAACAAGAATGTGTGTGTGTGTTTGTGTTTCATTTTTAATAACAACAAACGATCAAACTCATTCAACATGAAATGTGAAATGACGCCACGTTACTAGTAAACCGCGCAAGTTTGTTTGGCAGTACTTGTACAGTTATCAACTGTTAATTACACTTTTCTTTTCTTGGTTTTAATGGAATAGTTCGATGCTCTCGAGAAGTCTAAACGGTCATTAGCATGCATGTTGAGAATCATTAGATTGTTCATAATGATGCTGCGCGAAGACGGTTTCTGCTTGCAGTGTGGATTCTATTTTGCAAGCTAAATCCCTCTCGGCAGGCACGCTTACTCACCGTATTGTGAGCGCAATTTCAGCTTAGAGTACTGAAGTCTGGGAAGATGTCAGCATATTCAGTTATAAGAACTTTGCAAGTCATGTCAAAATTACCACTTCCAATGCCAGAATTGACACGCTTGAATTGCTGGAATCACGGTTTAATCGATCCCGGTCGATATAAGGCGCCGTGGACGCCATTGTTGTCTTGACCAATCACAGGGCAGAAGTGATCTAGAAGCACCGTGAAGGGAATCCCCACCATAGTTGGCTAGATCTTCTTTCTATCTGGATATTTGTCATGATTAAGCACATTGTCCAACGCTTGTAGAAGGTCCAGAGATTTCTCTGGGAATCTCCTATCAAGGGAATCCACAAGATCTTCAATAAAGCACGCCCTCATTGTATTGAAGGCTTCCATTGATCGCTTGTCAGCATAGGTTATGGTAATTCCTCGAACTGACTCGGTCCTTCTTCATATTCCCTTCTAGGAACTTTTCGCTTCTCCCCCTTTCTTTAATCAAATATTGGAGTGATTCCTTAGTGGACAAGACCATTGGTCCGATGATGGCCAGATTTAACACTTCTCTTTGGAAACGGTCACAAGTTTTTCCATCAGCTGCAAAACGCCACTCAACATGTATGTTGTTGCAACGAAAGAATACGCCAGTTTTTGAAATTCCAGTTGCTGCCGTATTGTTCCGCTCCTCACTCTCCTCTTCGATCTCCATGACTAATGCAGGCCAGTTACGCTTTGGTTGAGTTTACAGCCCGCCCTAAAGAGAGCCATCTAACAGCACATGGTTGTTTTATGCTCGAAAACTCGAATCATCCAAAACTTCACTAAGTTCCTCAGTCTTCATGCACTTCGCCGCTGAATACTGATAAAGTTTGTACACCTGATTTAATGTATTGCGGTACTCTGTAATAGTTCCTGAAAGTTTAGCAGCATCCTGTGAAGCTAAAGCCACGCTGATGGGCAATGCAATGCACATGGATAAGAAAAGGTGAGTCCTGTGTAAGTCTAACACCGACGCCAGTTTTGCGCCTGTCATGACACTGGCACCGCCAGTTCCCAAACCAATGATTTTTTCGAGTGGAATGCCCCATTGGTCAGCTACCTGTCGACTTTCTCAGCAATGCACTCCGTGATACCGCTGTGCACTGTGAAATTTCCTAAAAAGATAGTCTCTGCTTTTCCATGGTGTACTAAGCGCAGCAAACATGATGATGAGTTTTTTCCACAGTTACGCTCACAGTTTCATCCATGATTAGCCCGACAAACCGACTTTGGCGCATAATTTCTGTTTAAGATTCTCAATGGTACACTCAGTTAATGCTTCTTCCATTTCACAATTGAATCAGAATGTGAGTATATAACTCCACTTAAAGATGAACAGCCATTTCTCTTCTGTAGGTCAATAAGCCCCTTGAACTTGTTTCTTGGTACATTTTCCTTAGCCATATATAAAACTGTGCGATCATAGCAGTCAAGCTTATCATCATTTTTCGGCCTGAATATCACTAATGTGAGATTCCATAGCCTTCTTTTGAGATAAACGAACCACTGCTTCATGATGGCTAGCTGTCACGGTGCTCTTTAAGGGCAGATTTTGAAATTGATACAGCCTTTGTAAAGCCGCTTATTTTAGCGCAGCCTCACAAATTCGACAAAACATAACACCCGCCCCGACTGCTTTTGATTGTCATATCGAGCCATGGAAACTCCTCTTCCAGTCGGTATTGAATTTTCTGGACTTTTGGATTTTGTTTCACATACTGTTTTGCTGGAAGTTGATTGTTTCTCGCTTACGCCTAATTTTCGCTTAGAACCAAAGAGCCCAGAAAGCGCTGCTCTGCTTTGAGGTCCGCCATTTTCAAACTGAAAACTTAGGGACCGCTCATAATTTAGAGCAAGTGATGATGATGATTTTTAAAGAAGCATGAACAATGTGAATGGATCCCCTAAAATGTACGCATAAATTATGTGACGCCCCCACTTTGCAAATCTTGTACAAAATCAGTGACCTCCGCCCCTTCCCACAATTTCCAAGCTTAATATTTTTATGTACAAAATTGCTTACTCCCCCAGTATATGTGTACAGAATTGTTGACCCCCTGCCTCCCAAGAACAAAATGGGTGACAGCCCTCTTAAAATCATCATCAACACCGTAGCCATACACTATGAATGGTCTCTTAATATGTCCATTCCCCATAGTAAAGTTTTCTTACTATTGGCCCCGATAGAGTATTGAAATCTGATGCATTATAACCTCACGTTTCAAAATGCCTCTCATCTGGATCGAGGCTAAGTTTAGTGACGACCAGCCAATGACAATAATCGCTTGGGACTGTTACTAAAAATAGACACGGAATTCCTTACACGACGTGATATGGTGCAGATCGAATTTACATGGAAGTTTCCTTTAATCTAACAGTTGCTGGTAATTTGTATTGCCAATTTGAGGAAATGATTTAACCGGTGTATTTATTGCCGGTCCCCAGGACTTGTTTGCCATAAATATGCCGGTCCTTTGATTTTTTATCCGTAAAATACCGCATATGCCGGTAAACGGAAACACTGCCACAAGAAGCCGCCGGTGTCAGCGACAGTGACTTCAACAGAGATCTTCATGCAGCCTGATGCCTCTACACTGATGTCAGACATTATTGCTGTGGACCCCATCATTAACTCCGCAGAGAAGGCTCAGACAACATCGCCGCAGACCATCCCTGATGACCTGATGCAGCAAATTATGACGATGATGGAAGACCGGATATAGACTGCAGAAGCAAAGGACCGAGTTTTCACGGCTCCAACGTGAGACAGCACCCCAGAGGCACCCCCGGGCTTAACGAGCAGCCAGGGACGATGTCACCTTCGGGCTAAGGAAGGCACGGACCACCTCCATGAAGGACCCTAGATGTACAGCTCTTCGGAAGGCCTTCGGCGAAGGCGGATAGATCATCACCCTCGCTACCTTCATCCCAAGATGTGGACTCGACCATCAGACATCACGAAAAGCCTTCGCTGGAAGGTCCATCGTGAATTCCCCGACCGACGAGGAAGCTTCGCCAAGGCATTCGCTGAAGGGCAGCTGAATCCAGATCTTCATCATCTAGAAGGACATCGAGGGACTACACAAGAGCTTCGCTGGCGCTATCAACGCTCTCCACACAGGTCACCGAAGATCAACCCATAGACGTAGATCACCTAGACGATCACCTTACAGGTCACCATACAGAGCTGCACAAGCATCGCCGACGTAGAGACAGAAGCACGCAGTCCAGAACAGCACCAACCTCTCATCAATGATGATGGTATAGGAGGATGATGGAGGAGTTATTTTCTCCGATGCTGAGATACCGGTATTGATGGTCAATAACCTAGATCTCTCATCACCATCTAAAATGGCAATGTAGGCTTAGACATATAATAATAATAATAATAAGTGTTCTTGTATAGCGCACAAATCAAACTGCAAGGCAATTTCTCTAGGCGCTAAAAGTTTTTCCCTCGCTCACTGGATGTCAATCTCAACGCACATCGTATTGTCAATCTCAACTCCCTGGGAGCATACAACTCTTGCAGCCACTAGGCGACCGAAGTTATTGTGGCATTCCCATCCTTACGAGGTACCCATTTTACAGCTGGGTGGACTGGGACACATAGTCACAGTACTTTGTCCATGTTTACTGCACGCTGCTGTACCCCAAGAACTGGGTGTTTGCACGCATTCATGTGGCCACCATCTGGTCATATACCAACGGATTCGTGGGTTCTTTAAGTGCACAGGGTTGTGTACTGTACACTAGGGTTGTGACAACACTGGAAAGAGTCTGCACACAAAGTTGACTCCAAGGTTTTACACCCGTCGTCACAGGTGGGCTCGATCCCGCCACCTCAAGCTCGCTGGATCACTAGCCTGGCGCTTTAGCCAGTTCGCCCACCGTTATTTCCACTGATGAAAGAAGACGATGCAGATGCTATCACACTACCACCGACGAATCTCGATTGCAGCAGTTCCACAGAATCTAGATGCAGCATTCCACAAAGCCACCAAAGTTCAGACACCACATCTACCTAACTTTCATGCCAAGAAGTTCTCCACGCGATAACATGGACCCCTTCTTCAGAAAAGCTCAAGACATCGATGAGAACTATAAGTTGATAAACCATGTCAAGTACAAGAATTACAAGATTGATGATCGTAGTTAGTCCAGATAGAAACCATGACGTGACGCATGTTTTTGGTTTAAATAGATCTAGAACGATCAATGAGACTCTTATCATCAGAGATTTCGCGGATAATGTAATTTTGAGGATGATAGAATGATTTATTCTGCCTTACTAATGCAAAGCGAAAGACCAGCAGTTCCTAACAGATCATCTTACATCTATTTCAGCAGCACTGACCTTAGCTCGCCGCCAAGGCCTCCTCGCTCCTCCTGCAACTGGGGTGAGAACTTTACAGCCCTCCATTGTATACAGCCCCTTGGTCTTCAACATCGATCTTTAATGGAGAAATAGACAAAGTTTCCAAGGAAGTCACTAAGGATTCCAGAGAAGTCCTGATGATTAAATCGATGGACACACTAGCCAGCTGCCATCCGACAGACCTCTCAAAGATACTCAGGAAGATCTAAATTCATCGGCCTACAGAGAGCAATGGTAGACAGGAAGATAGCCAGCTCTAGAGGAAAGATTCTTTTCGTCACCATTCGGCAACTATAGAGGAGGATCAGAAAGAGGCAGGACACCCAGAGGTTCCCGCAACTATAAACGCTGAAAGACAGGTTCGAACGACTGAGTCTTCCACCCCCAGCCGCTCCAGTACAACCATCTCAAGTGGGTGGACGCTTCCAACTTTACTGGGAAAACTGGGGAATGTTACAAGACCCCTTATGTCTCCAAACATTCTTTCGGCCACGGATTTCGTGATCCCACTAAAGGCCAAGCCTCCGCTGACAGTCAACCCCTCACAAGTCTCGACTTACAGGCACAACAACTAACGGGTTAAGAGAGGCTGTTACATCACTCTTAATAAAGCAGGCCATAGAAGTACTAGACCAAGACAACATAGAACCAGGTGTCTACTCCCCCAGTTTTCCTAGTTCCCAAGAAAAAACTCCAAGGAGAAATACAGACTCATCTACAACATGAGCTTTTTTCAACAAGAACTATCTACGCAAACCCCTCGGTTCCGCAAGATGATACATTTTACCTCAGTTACTTGCAGTTGATTCAGATTCCCATGGACTACATGGGCAGTATCGATCTACTACAGGACGCTTTACCTGCACATCCGATACACTCTAAAGCCAGGAAATACCCACGGTTTACTTTAGGACGGGCAACATTACCAGTGGAAAGTGCTCCCATTCGGAATATCATCAGCCCCTGGCTTTTCAATGCAGGATAACTCGAAACCGATTATCACCTATCTTCATCATCAAAGGGCTCGCGAGTACGCTTTACCCTCGACGACGGGATACAAGTAGATCAAGATCCACAGCATCTCAAACTACAGTTAAACTACATCATAAAGCTACTAACACAGCTAGGATGGTTAGTAAACTTACTCAAGTCGGACCTAGTACCGCCACAAGACCTACAGTTCCTAGGCATTCGATTTATCACAAAATCTCAACCGTGATCGTCGTGACCAGAAGACCGTTGGATCAAGATCCAACAGACCATTCCACCAGCCTCACGCCTCCGCTACCACTTCGACAATGGCAGAGCCTCCTAGGTCTCTCACATCAGCCCAAGACATGACAGTCAGAGGCAGGTTACAGTTACTGCCCCTTACAGGTCTTCATCAATGCACATCTCGACGATTTACAGCCATTCAGTCTACCAAACATCTCAGACCTCATCTACTATGGTGGACAAAGAAATCGAATGTCATGAAGGGATTTGTTTAGCAGAGCAGGAATTCAAAACCCATCTATATGTGGATCGCCACTACTCAAGGTTGGGGAGCTCATCTCGCCAACCAGACGACCTACATCGGGATTATGGAACCAACAAGAAAGCAAACTCCATATAAACATCCTAGAGATGAAAGCTGTAATCAACGCCATTCTACATTGGAGCACATTTCTACAAAATGCGACCTTATGATTCATACCGACAATTCCACAGTGGCGCTTCTATCGAAACAAGCAAGGCTCAACGAGATCACTGAACCTTTTGAACTTAAGCTTTCAACTATTCGATCTAACCCACGATCTAAATCTACAGATCAGAGCAGTTCACATTCCCGAGCCAAAATGTACTAGCAGACGCTGCCGGCCTCATCTACCATCACCGACAGAGTGGATGCTCAATAACGGAAATATTTGTACACAGTTAATCGCCGCTAGCAGCTAGCTAATAGATCTATTCGCCACAAGATTCAACAATCAGCTACTGACACATTCGTGGTCACCAATCCCAGATCCACAAGCTTTGGGAAACGGACGCTGCCTAAGTATATCATGGAAGGCCTCAACGCTGCACGCTTCCTCATACGCCAGCAATAATACCTCAAGGATTACAGAAAATCAAACAAACACAGAATCTACAACTCACTTTGGTCGCGCACTACTGGCCAGCCAGAGTATGGTTTCCCATGCTAATTCAAGAAATCGGGTCAACCAGTATTAGAGCTACCCAAGCGGCCAAACCTGTTAATACATCCACACACAAAACAAGTGCATCGGAAACCCAGAAGTTTACCAACTTCAATGCATGGACTGTATACAAATGTGTTTTAAACAAGAGAGGATATTCTGCCAGGGCGGCAAAAGCGGTCACGCTTTGCCTTTACTTCACACTCGACTCGTAATTTGTACGACTAACAAGTGGCACAGTTTCAAAATTATGCAGCTAATAAAGGATTTACAGCGCAGAGATGCTTAACATCCTCAAGTGGCAGACTATTTGTGTTACCTCCAAGCGCAAAACAAACATTTAAGAGGTTCGACGATATCAACATATCTGTCACTACTTTAGCTCTGTGATCACTATGAGAACGGGTGTCAAGCTGACAAAATCTCCAGAGTTACTGGCCTTACTACGGCTTTCCGATTGGAGGACCAAAGCGAAGTTCCACTTCCAGCTTGGGATCTGAATGTAGTGTTACAACACCTCACTAGTGAGGCTCTATGAACCTTTGGAATCGCACAAACTTTGAATTTCCTCTCACAGAAAACACTATTTCTGCTATCTCTAGCCACGCAGCAAGAATATCTGAAATTCACTGGATTACGAGAGGATACAGTTTGATGACAATCAAAACATAGCATCTGGGATTAAGATGGGATTTCATCGCAAAAATCAACTACCAGGTCAACCAGACAGGTTATTCCATGTACCAGCTTATCTTCGATTCTCGGATCACAAGATACACAAGACTTATCACTGTGTCCAGTCAGAGCTCTCAAAGTTTACTTTATACGATCCAAAACAAGGCTAAGATTTCTCAAAAGATTATTCATCCCCTTTATCGCCAACTAATCAAAACAGAAGTCTCAAGCTACCATCACCATATCTATTTGGATAAGGACTGTCATCTCTCATGCCTACAAGGCAGCAGCAGGCTTGGACCCACCAACAGCATCAACCGCATGAGATTAGGGCACTGGCAACCACCCTCACCCTGCACGGTAACTGTTCATTGAACACAATTATGGAAGGATGCTTTTGGAAATCGAACATGGTGTTTTATGACCACTACCTGAGAGACATCACCACAGAAGATGTCTCTGGCATTCACCATTTCGCCCTTTGGTCCTCGCCAACAGCTGACAGTCCCTCAGAGGGGCTAAAATATTACCATCACAAGTTTAATATGTATTATATACATAATTTAGCTAGCTTATAACTCTAAGGAGTTCTAGAGCTATGTATATATATTTAGCTTAGGTCATTCACCCCTGAGTATATATGGATATTATCTTTAGTTGTACAGCTTTAATTCTATCAGAGTCACTTATATATATATATATAATATATGTAATGGTTTTTCAATATATATCAATGTAATACCCAATTATGGCATTATATAACCTATGGTTTATATACAGGAAATATCCTAAGTCAATGCCTTCATGAAGTTCCCATACCAGTTATTACAGTTATATTTATACAAAATCACTAATTATAAATCCAAAGTATTCTATTACTCCCTCCTCCTGTCTGTGAGGATTCTATTGTTAAAGAGCATGAGTCAGGATAAGGAAAATATGTAATTTTTAGAGTAAAATTGATATTTTATACTTATCCTGACTCATGAGGTCAGTCCTCCCATCCTCCCCACATAACACTTTGGATTTCCTGTAAATTCAAGTGTTGGGCTCAAGAAAATCAGGAGAGAGTGAAGCACGAGGTGTAAGGTGGCTACACCTTTCCGCCAAAAGGGATTAAAGGGGAGCAACTCGTGGTGAGTACTAATTAGTGATTTTACATTGAAGGAGCTTCAATTAAGGAGATACAAGTGTTTCCACTATGTTCGCAAGAAGAAGAAGACAAGCAAAAGAGCATGAGTCAGGATAAGCATAAAATATCAATTTTACTCTAAAAATTACATGTTTATCACCTGTATGTACCTGTCACATCACACCTGTATGGTACATACTTGTCACATCACACCTGCAGATAACTGACACTTTACATCCCCAGCAGCCACTGGACACATCACACCTGTATGTACCTGTCACATCACACCTGTATGTACCTGTCACATCACACCTGTATGTACCTGTCACATCACACCTGTATGTACCTGTCACATCACACCTGCAGATACCTGACACTTGGCTCGTCCCGAAGACCCGGTTCGATTCCCCACATGGGATAACATCACACCTGTATGTACCTGTCTCATCACACCTGTATGTACCTGTCACATCACACCTGTATGCACCTGTCACATCACACCTGCAGATACCTGACACTTTACCCGGGCAGCTACAGGATACATCACACCTGTATGTACCTGTCACATCACACCTGTATGTACCTGCCACATGACACCTGTATGTACCTGTCACATCACACCTGTATGTACCTGTAACACCACACCTGTATTTATCTGTCACATTATACCTGTACATACCTCACACATCACACCTATGTTGTGTCGTTTTTTTACTTTCTCTATGTATTTGATCATGTCACTCCCTCACTTGTTTCAGATGCTGGACCTCATCACTGACATCTTCAAGAACAAGGGCAACCAGGAGCTTGACATCCCTCCCCCTGTTTCTGAGTGTCCCCCCATGCCAAAAGTTACACAGTGAGACACATTTACTGTCAGATATTCTCAACATCCTTTGCCTTATCAACAATATCCTGGCCAATTCGACAACTAATTGTGCCGCTGTCATATTGCTTGAAACTATTGACTTGACATTTTTCATGAACTTTCAAGAAAATATTCTTCAGCAGTACCTGTTTTGGAAATATTCTTCTTGCACTGTTGGATGACAGTGAATCAGTATCTAAAGTACTGGACCACATGTGGTCCTGTGCACAGAGCTCAGGTCACAAATCAGTTGAAGTTAAGCATCGTCGAGCACAGAGAGTCCTTGGATGGGTGACCGTGTTTGGCAGCTTGACTCCTGAGAGTTTCTAGGACTTCAGTCCTGCCCCACAATAAAGCACATGTGATACATGTGGTCTCACCTTAGGCAAGTGAGTTTGTTCAAAATTGCCACTGTTCACCCAGCAGAAAAATGGGTACCCGGGTGGGATAAGTCATGTGACCATAACCTTCTAGCGCCTAACAGGCAGCTTGCGTGCTGTGCTGTGCTATTGACTGTTAGCGCTATGACTCATACCTAGTGTGGAGTTTGGCGCTATATAAATGGCGACATTACATTAAGAATCTGAGATGATGCATCATTTCTTTCTCCATGGTAAGTCAAAGTATGAGTAGGTCTCCAGCAATCAATGGTAGTTGTTTTGAGGTAACTAAAATAAAGTGTTCAGGCTTGATGATTATGGGTCATCGTGCTCAGCTGGTCAGTGATGTTGCTCTTCAGTCACAGCAAACAACCATGTAATCAGCATTGCATTCAGACAGTTATAGCACTAACATCATTGTATGGCATAAGGGCCAGGAGAACCAATCTAATGGTGCTTCCAGATGTTTGCGGTCACTCATTGGACATTGGCCGAAGTACTAGAGTAATGTAAATTAGTTACCAACTAATGACATAAATAGTACGTTATGTTCAATATATACCAGTAATTTTTGGGTTGTTTGCAGAAATATGACACCCCAGGAAAAGTCGAAGCATTACATGGAGAGATTGAAGATTAGACAGCAGAGGAGTGACGCTCATGGACTGTGGTGTACAGAGTTGTACAAACTGTCTATATCCAACCATGTAAGTGTACTCTCACGGACTGTGGTGTACAGAGTTGTACAAGCTGTCTATATCCAACCATGTAAGTGTATTCTCATGGACTGTGGAGTTCTCCTGTACTTCTTGATTGTTATGGCTGATTAACGTCAGGATTTGAACTCATGACACGTTTTTTATGGATAACAACTTCTTTTTGTTCTTTTTCACGACATTTGAGAGCTAATTCTTGCTCCTTCATCAGGTGAATAATACAGAAGCAAGGATTGACTCTGAAACATTGTGATAGAGGATAAAAATAAGTTGATGTCCATTAAAATGTGTCATGTATTCATGTTCATCCAACTTCCAAATGCCTTTCAAGAACAACAGTAGTGTGTGTTTTTAGGTCCTGTGGCTGATCTTTGCTGCTGCTTTCAGTCACTGTTTCTACAGTGTTAAACAACCTTGTCTTGTACAGTTGTGTTTCTCTTTCAGTTTCGAGATGAGATCTTTTGGTTACCTCACAACATCGACTTCCGTGGTCGGACGTACCCCTGTCCGCCACACCTGAACCATCTAGGTGAGTTGAACTACAACCTTCTGTGGAATTTAGGTGGCACAAAGTGGATTGTACATGGCAAACATCTAGTTAAACTACACAATCCATCACAGTGATCAAGACAACTGCCACAAACATGTTTACTCTGAGTGCCAATCAGTGCAGAATGAGCCATTTATGGCAAACAAGTTTGTTATTGTTTGCAACAATGTAACATGGCTACTTCTTGGCCCAACATCAACAGAGGAAAGACTTCTTTCAGATTATTTATTTTGTGAAATACGTAATACAACCCTTTCCAATTGTGACCGAAAGTTGTATGTAAATATATCAAAGGTACCATATCCGTTGAAACAGATTTGATGTCTGCACATGGGACAATGCAATCATTGTGAACAGCAAATAAATATTCAGATTGAAGTAGTTTTTCAGTAACGTTTTCCAGTACCAGTAGATATTTTATTGACATTTGCTTTTTTCTGAATGTGCTGATATTTCAAAACGTAATAGTAGCTATGTTCAATTTGTTGAGTGAACTGTGTCAGATATTACAATTATCACAAAGTGCTGGTCTGTTGCAAACAACTCTGGGTAAGAGAGTGTCAGAAACAATGATGCTTAAAGATGCTTGGAAAGTTACCATTCTCAGTTCATACAGTGGGTTGGTATGGCACAAGTGCCACTGTTTCAATGAAAACGTCCTGTGTTTCACAAAGCTCTCATAAGCCTTTGATCTAGTAACTTTTCTCGTAGCACTTGTACCCCCAGTATTGTAACATAGGAGGTGAGGTGAAAGTGGGTATATCGTCGTGCTTGAGAATATTTCACTCATATGACGACGTGCATGCGTGTGTGCGGCATGTGTATGTGCGGCTGCTTGTACTAGCCCAGACTGAAGCTGATTTATAGTGCTAGCCAACTTAGATACCATGCCGCAGTGAAGCATGAATACCCCACTCAGACACATTATACTGATTCCGAGCCGACCAGTCCTTGTTGTACCCATTAATGCCGAGCACCAGGCAGGGACCAACAAGTACCATATTTTAACGTCTTTAGGTATGACGCGGTCGGGGATCGAACCCGCGACCTTCCGCTCTCCGGGCGGACGCTCTAACCACTACACCACGGAGGCGGTTTGTAACATAGGAAGTATGAATGCTGAGAGAAGGGTTACGAGATCATAGGCTTACGAGAGCTTTGTGAAACGGGACCCTGATTATCATAAGCTAATGTTAAAGAGTAGCAGTTATGATTGTCTTAGTGCTAAGATTGCTTTGTGGAATTTAGGGCCAGGCTAGCATTACACACTGGGATTATAATGGAGTCTATTCAGTATCCCTCCATGATGTTGATGGACTGACTGACTGACTGAGTTTGGCTTTACGCCGCTTTTAGCAATATTCCAGCAACAACATGGCGGGGGACACCAGAAATGGGCTTCACACATTGTACCCATGTGGGGATTCGAACCCGGGTCTTCGACGTGGCGAGCCAACGCTTTAACCACTAGGCTACCCCACCTAATGTTGATGGAATATTTTTTAAATGGCACAAACTATTCTCATCTGTGATGCTATTCCTTGAGAGTATTGTAATGCTCTGTTTCAGGGAGTGATGTAGCACGGAGTATTCTGATGTTTGCTAAGGGTAAACCGCTGGGTGATCACGGGTTGGACTGGCTAAAGATTCACCTCATCAACCTGACTGGCTTCAAAAAGAGGTACAAATTATCAGCAGTTCATGTTGTCATGGTATTTTGTAAGCAGCTGTGATGATTGGCTTGTTACACTTAGATGTCGATAGAGATACATGATAGAAACTGGGTGACATCAGTGTAGATTTGTCAATTTATTTCCATCCAGACCATTTGTCAGGTGGACTCTTATAATAATGGCATTTAAATGTACTGAAAAAGATTACTTATAAAGTAGTATTACTCCTCATGTTTAAAAAAAATGAATGATAAAAGCTGCTTAAGATTCCTAAATGTTAGGCATTGGTGTTGATAAGTCCTTAAATGAAGACTGACATTTGCTGCATTTGACACTGGCCAAATATCATTCCCAAGTAGGTCTAGAGAAATCCCTCTTTATGCTTTCTTCCAGATCCTCAAACAAAGACCGATTGCGTATGCCAATGACATTATGCCAGAGATTTTAGACTCAGCGGATAATCCGATGACGGTAGGTTTACAACATATAAGTTATGATGTTGGTTATCAGTGTAATGTGTCAGTGAGTGAGTTGTGGTCCTGCTTTAAACAGTGTGTCAGTTATCACAGTGTGTGTCAGTTATCACAGTGTGAGTCAGTTATCACGTTGTGTGTCAACTCGTAAAGGGATGGAAGCCAAGTATGGCTGCAAACATGATTGGTACAATGTACATGATTAAATAGTGGTAAGGTTCTAGCTCAGCAGGGATCTTTATCATGTAAAAGAGGAATTAGACCCTGTAGAGTGACCATTAGGTTGTTATCCCCCGCAACGCGTTTTGCGGGGGGTATTAAAATGGACTCCGTCCGTGCGTGCGTGCGTGCGTGCGTGCGTGCGTGCGTGCGTCCGTCCGTGCACATTTGTCTTTTCCGGAGCAGAACTCTAAAACCATTCAATATTTATTCACCAAACTTAGCACATAGATAGATCTGGTGGTGTACTGGTGCCTTTTGGTAGTTTTGGAATTCTGAATTAAATATTTTTGGCGTTTCTGTGGCAACAAGTTTGACTTAGCCTGAAATTGGTGGTAGTGCTCTTTTCCGGAGCAGAACTCTAAAACCGTTCACTATTTCTTTACCAAACTTGGCACATAGATTGGTCTTGTGCTGTACTGGTGCCTTTTGGTAGTTTTGGAATTCTGAATAAAATATTTTTGGCGTTTCCGTGGCAACAAGTTTTGACTTAGCCTGAAATTGGTGGTAGTACACTTTTCCGCGGAGCAGAACTCTAAAACCGTTCAGTGTTTCTTCACCAAACTTGGCACATAGATAGATCTGGTGATGTACTGGTGCCTTTTGGTAGTTTTGGATTTCTGGATATAATATTTTTGGCATCAGGGGTGGAAATAACTTTAAAATTGCTAGTGTACTCCGGTACAGTGGCACATGTAAATCACTTGCCCTGATCATTTTTCCACTATACCGGCCGTTTTCTTGTTGATTTTTTAAATAAACAACATTATTAACATTGGAAAGTCAACTGGACACCAGTACAGCGTGATATACAAATTTGCTTGCCCGACAGAAAAAAACACTGGACTCAGACGTCATGCAATGGGTTATTTCCATCCCTGGGCATTTCCATGGCAACAAGTTTGACTTAGATTGAAATTAGTGGTTGTGCTCTTCTCCCTTGTAGAACTCTAAAACCGTTCACTATTTCTTCACCAAACTTGTCTGGTGGTGTACTGGTGCCTTTTGGTAGTTTTGGATTTCTGAATGAAATATTTTTGGCGTTTCCATGGCAACAGGTTTGACTTAGACTGAAACTGGTGGTAGTGCTGATTTCTGGAGCAGAACTTTTAAAACCTTTTAATACTCTCCTTCCCCTTTTCTATATACACACCAAAACATTTGACATAATCATAACTCGTAGACATATTCATGAAGAGTATTTTGCCATTGCGGGGGATATCGATGACTTTGTCTTCTTGTTGTTACTATTGCGTGGCGGGAGCTTGCAGTGGGGGGCGGCCCCTGCTGGGCCTGGGGGTCCTGCTCAGCCTTATTGTTATCACTACAGTGGGGTAGCCTAGTGGTTAAAGCATTCACTCATCACACCTAAGACCCAGGTTTGACTCCCCATATGGGTACAGCGTGTGAAGCCCATTTTCTGGTGTCCCCTGCTGTGATATTGATGGAATATTGCTAACAGCAGCGTAAGACTCAACTCACTGTGTGTGGGACGGTGCTTCTAGTTCTAATGGACAGGTGCTTGTCAGACGGGTGATGGAACATACTGATACATTCATTTTATTTAAATATTAGGTATTAATGGGGTTGATGTTATTTGGGTACATATTTGCCTTTTTGGCAGTAGATGGAGTAATGGACTGTTCATATGGTAAGAACTGCCACTGCACTTTGGATAAAAAGTGTACACAAAAGTTCAAACATTGTTTAATTGTAAATTAAAAGACATCATATAAATCTCTGGACTTTCTGCAATCAATTACATATCCAGGCCATCATCATATAGCAGGAATGTTCTTGAATTGTGTTAAAGTACAGTAACCAGCAGGAGTAAGAATGTGTCTGTACTTGATGTTCCATTAGCATATTTGAGAAGCAGACAATCCTGAGATTGACTCCATGATTGCTGTTCTACGCAAGATGTAATACGATGACGTGTCAACCAGAGGTGTGTTCAGAACCGCAAGTGCCCGCGAACGCTGCGAGCGCTCTGTCTTGAACGCCTTTGCCATCCTCACAGCTGCCTCGCCAAGCGAACCAAGATGGCGACCATGTTTAATGTCATTTGTCACCACTCGCCCCTTTCCGTAACCTCCAACAAGAAGACAAGAAGCTATTTGGCTTGTCCCGGAATAACACGAGTTGGTCACGAATGGTTTAATGTAACCAAGCGCTCGCGTCCGTTCAGGGCCGATGCGAGCACTCACGGGAGGCAATAGTGCGGGCGCTCCCAGGTTCTGAACACACCTGATCCTAGTTGTCACCTGTTAGTCGTCTCTTAGAACAAACGTGTTGCTGAAGACCACATCTTCATGTGTATTAGGCTTAAGGTTATGTCATGCATCAAAGCCTTGACCAACCAGCTCAGAGAGTATTATCACGAACTTGTGTGGAAGAAATAAGAATTATTTTAGATGTTTGAGTGAAATCCATAATGACTGTCTGGGGTTATATTTTGTGCAGTGTTTGTTTTCATAGCTCTGTGTACACTGTTGTGTAGGGAAACAAGTGGTGGCAGGGATCAGACGAGCCCTGGCAGACACTGGCATGCTGCAAGGAGATCGCTAACATCGTCCGTTCACCTGACCCCTCTCAGTACATCTGCCACTTGCCAGTGCATCAGGTAAGGGAGACAACTCTCATCACCATAACAGTGTTCATTTCAGAAATTTGGAAAGTGGTCAAATGACCCCTGCCAGTCCAAAGTTGGGGGACATTTGGCAAAACCACTGGACAGACCTGTTGTCCTGACCCTCTCATTGCCCACGCACCTATTATGTGTACAATGAGATGCCAAAGTTGTTTTTTTTCTCTTTTCTTTGTGTTTCGTTTTATATTTTCTATGTTAAGCAGTTTTTGCTCGCAAGCTATGCTCATAGAAAAAGCTGTCACAACCAGCAATTTGAGAAAAATATGAGGAAATTAAATTTGATGGTAATATAGGTGTTTGATTGGTAGTACCCAACACATCTCTACAAGGTATTGATTGCCATGTACGCCCGGGACAAGTCAGTTTTCATTTCGGACAATTCAAATTTTACTAGTGCGTGGGCTAGTAGATAAATTCTGCTTATGGTTTCAAACTGCAAATACACTTGGATTTCATGTCTGCTCAAAATGTAGCTATTAAAATTTGACACGATATGAGAACGAATCAAAGTAATTTTCGCAATGATAATAAACTAGTGTTATCTTTCTTTGCTACTTATCACTTCTCAATAAATAGTCTAGTAAACATTAACATCAAATACGATGTTGATTTATTCTTTCATAATTACATCATCAGGATTATGTCATTAAATCAGGGCAAGTGGAAAATTAGTCAGGACAAGTCACTTTGTTAAAGTCACTTGCCACAGGGCAAGTGGCTTTTAAAAATATTTTTGAACCCCTGTTAGCTAATCCAGTGCCACCAAATGTCAGTGTATTTATTTCAGGATGGTTCTTGTAACGGACTGCAGCATTATGCTGCATTGGGGCCGGACCAGTCGGGGGCGGAGTCTGTCAACCTGTGTCCCTTTGATGAACCCCAAGATGTGTACAGCGATGTGGCGGAGCTGGTAGGGACTGTGATGATAAGAGCGATAAACAATCTGATTTGTGGGAACAGTTTGGTATTTGATGACTTGAACATGATCCTTGATATCAAATATTCAGTGTAATACCTGAAATATCTGGATGTCAGCAAATCTGAAAATACATATTGGTGAATGTTGATTGATGTAGTTACAGATTTATTGTAGTCTATATGTGCACATTTGTTAAATTTATAGTGTATATGTAGTGTATATGTGCATGTATATGTTAAATTTATAGGTAGAGACACATTTCTCTTAAGTGGATGTTTTTTGTGTAGCGGATATGTTAATGTAGGGCATGAAGTTGATCTAGATTATGATTATAATGTAGGAAATGTGATGTAGTAATGCTGATGATGCTGTGAAGGTCCGGGTTAGAATTGGTCTTCAGTAACCCATTCTTGTCGTAGGAGGCGATTAACGGGATTGAGTGGTCAAACTCACTGGTTTAGTTGACACATTTCATCAGTTAAACAACAAACAAACCACAAATAAAAAAATCAAATCAGTAAGTGATGTAGGTTGGTGATCTTGCTGATATAGTTCATGTTGAAGATGTAGGTAGTATGTCGTGGTACATGTTGCAGGTGGAGCAGGTGAGGCAGCGGGATGCTGAGGAAGGACATGAAATAGCCAAGTTGCTGGATGGATTCGTCAGACGAAAGGTAATAAGATGTAGGATCAGTCAGTGTAATAGCAGTGAGCAACATCCTTGTCTTCTTGACTGGATGTACATTGTAACATGGTGTGCTGGCAGGTGCCCCTTCAGTATTTGGAATGTACTTGCTCTCAAACTCTCTGTTACCTTTCTGGCAACATTATTAATTAATACAACTGAGTTCTTCTAGGGTGATTAACAACCATTATACCCAGCGGGGTAGGATGTCAGTGATAATATCAACCACTGAATAAACCAACCAATCAAATAACAAACACTAAGAAAAATTTCACCTGTGGATTATAAGACTCATGTTTTTGTAAGTATAATCATTTTACATAGATTTTATTAGATTATTGACAATACTTTCTCATGTTTGTTTGTCGCGCTACAAAATTCTGAAGCAGTAATAGTTCATGTTACATTTCTAAGTCTGTAGTGTGTTGTCAGCTGGTGTGAATTGAAACAGTCACCTAAAACATTATTACATGAGCATGTAAAATTTGTCTGACATGTGGCTATACGTGTCTGTCATGTAAAGTGTTGTCCATGCTGCAGGTCATCAAGCAGACTGTGATGACCACAGTGTATGGTGTCACAAAGTATGGCGCCAAGTACCAGATCCAGCGTAAACTGAAAGATATCCCAGAATTCCCCCAGGAGGAAGTGTGGAGAGCCAGCACCTACCTCACTGAAAAGACCTTCCAGTGTCTCAGGGAGAAATTCACTGCAACAAGAGAGATTCAGGTGAATACTTTTATGGTGCCTGTCAATTCAGGAATTACTCATGTTTCCGTATATTTGCTCTGTAGATGCATACTTTTATAAGATATGTTACAGATTCTCATAAAAATAAGGGCGGTGGGGTAGCCTAATGGTTTAAGCGTTGACTCGTCACGCCGAAGACCCGGGTTCGAATCCCCACATGGGCACAATGTGTGAAGCCCATTTCTAGTGTCCCCCGCCGTGATGTTGCTGGAATATTGCTAAAAGCGGCGTAAAACCAAACTCAGTCAGTCAGTCAGTCATAAAAATAACTGTTAAAATTCTGATGGACATCACTGTTTGAAATGTGAACTGGACATTTTATGTCATCTGTGTTCCAGGACTGGCTGACTCTGAGTGCCCAGCTCATTTCCACGATTCGCCACAAGCCAGTGGAATGGATAACACCCCTCGGTTTGTTGGTTGTGCAGCCCTACCACAAACAGCTGACCTTCAGCAGACTCGGCATGAACATCATCGACTCCTGCATCAATGAAAAGTAGGAACAGCTTGACACCAGTCCTTTCTTTTGGGGTGTCGGGGGTGGGGGGTGGGGGGGGGGTGGTTATGGGGGTGTTAGTGGGTGTGTGGGGTGTTGGTGTATCTGTGGGTGTTGGTGGGTGTGTGTTGGTGGGGGTGGGGTGTGGGTTGTGGGGGTGTTGCTGGGTGTTGGATGTGGGGTGTGGGTGTGTGTTTGTGTGGATGTGTGTGTGTGTGAGGATGTGGGGGTGTTGGTGGGTGTGGTTGTGGGGGTGTTGCTGGGTGTGGGGTGTGTGTGTGTGTAGATGTGTGGGTGTTGGTGGGTGTGGGGTGTGTGTGGATGTGTTGGTGGGTGGGGGTGTGGGGTGTGGATGTGTGAGTGTTGGTGGGTGTGAGTGTGGGAGAGGAGTGATGCAGTGATAGCTTCTAATAATTCCATCAGCCCTGTGGAGATCTGGGTTGCGACTGGTCTACAGGAAGCCATACTTGTTTTAAGAGGCGACTAATGTGATCATATGGTCAAACTCCCAAGTTCAGTTGATCAATGTCATAATTTCCATATTGTGTTGATGCTATTGATGTCAACCATTGGATTGTATGATGCAGACTCGGATATTTACAAACATCTGGAATAAAACAATCAGAGATTCAGTTCCCAGATTATACAAGCCTATGATTCTTGTCACATACCAATCTCCATGGGCTGAACCAATGTTGTAAATGTCTATGATCTGAATCGCTGGAAGATTTCTTCCTATATACAACTGTATAGGACAAGTTTTTATGGATAACAACTGTTTTATTTCATGAGTGCGACATTTCGATACAGATTCTTGTATCATTGTCAAGCAGGAGTACTGTTGTCCTGCTTGACAACGGTACAAGAATCTGTATCGAAACGTCACACTCATGAAATAAAGAAATTGTTATCCATAAAAACTTGTACTCTATTGTACGTCACAACTTCTAAAATGCCACTCAAACAAGCTATATACAACTGGCATGACACAATAGAGCTGAAATATATATCAAAAAGGGCACTAAGTCCATCTCTTTTCTCATAACTAGGAAATGTATCTCTGAGCCAAGCATACCCTGTGTGTCTCAAGTAGTGGTTTCCCAATTAATTGAAATCATCAAAGATTGGTCGTAGTAACCAAACGAACACAAATGATTTTGTAACTACTTTTTTAGTTTTTGAAACTCTTGATGATGGAAATGTCGGTGGTGTAGCCTAGTGTTTAAAGCCTTGGCTCGTCACACTGATGACCCGGGATTGATACCCCACATGGGTACAATGTGTGATGCCCAGAATATTGCTAAAAGTGGCGTAAAACCATCCCTCACTTACTTGACGATGGAACATATCTTAGAAGTTGTCAGGGCCTTAAAACATGTTTAATTCTTAGAAAATATACTTCACTTGCTGAAAAATCATGACTGAACATTTTTTTGAAGACTCCAGGGCTCCAGTTGAGACCAACTCTATAGTTTATCATAGACATGCGAATGTCGTAGCGCTACGAACGCTTGTATTGGAACACAAGGTTCCAGACGTTTGCATATATATTTCAAAGACACATGATCCCAGCTCTGTGTGGGACTTACTTCAATTCCGACAACAGAAAAGACATTTTAATGAGAAACTATAGCACAGTACATGTAATATTAAAATATAACACACAGGAGTTACGCTTAGACGGCTACAGTCTTAATGAATCTTTGAATTCCCACAAGACCTATCGCTCACTTTTCACTCCTTAAATTGGCATGACTGTATGGCCAAGTCATTAAGATGCTATCAATATCATTTATTATTTATTTGCCAAGTCTGTATGAACACACATTTCCAAGTCTTTTAACATCAAACAATATTGATGTTGTGACAATAATACCATTAGCTTTTTATTTGAAATATGCATTCAATGCCAATAGAATCTTAATATGTTAATAGCACCACGTGGAAGTGATCAAACTGTAATTGTACTATAACACTGCTGAATAAAATCAATCTATTTTTCGACCTTACTGTTGACATGAATCTCATGAATAAAACTGTGCAATATCGTCATTATCTGAACGCCTTCACAGACGCATATTCTGGAAAGATGTCTTGAAAAACATGAAGCTGCGTCTAATTTATAGATGAACATAATTTCCTCGATACTCATTAATCAGATGAACCTTCATTTAGTTCAATTCACAAGTGACTATAGAAAATGCATAGATAGTTCTTTTCAATGTCTTCAAGGACGGAAAACATGTATTATACAGTAGAACACGGATATAACGAACTCCAAGGGACCAAGAAATTTAGTTCGCTATATCCGTTGTTCGTTATTCACATTTGACCGCCATCTTCGATTGTAGAGATGTAGACATTCACAGACATTACCTATATCATGTTGATAAATATAAAGTTTATTTTTATAATATATTTGAAATAATACAACTACAACTTAAATAAATTTATGTTTTAATGAAAATGAAAGCTTACATTTATAATGTCCAGATAAACCACGAAAGAAGCAAACACTGTAGCGAGAGTATTTTCACAGTTGTAAAAAGCGATTTTATTGAATAAAGATTGGTTCCTAATGACGCTTTTTCGCCAGTCTGCTATAAGGATCGTGATTGGTCAAAATCAGACATGTGACCTAAGGCAGCCAATCATATTACGGCAATGGATACCGTCCTCGTCAACGAAAACGGTTGTTGAATAGGTTAAACACGATATGTTTGTTTTGTTAATTAACTAATAACCATCAATCAATGTTGATTCACCGCCAACAAGATTGATGTATACTGTACCGCTAAGTGGCTGAGCTGACACTGAGTGAGTTCGCTAATCACGTCGTTAACTGGGTCTTGGGGGTAGTAAATGAGTTCGCTATAGCCGTTAATTCGCTACTCACGAGTTCGTTATTCACGTATAATTTTAATGATATTATTAAGGACTGTTGATGGGACTTTTAAATTTGTTCGCTATATCCGTTTGTACGCTATATCCATGTTCGCTATAACCATGTTCTACTGTATTTCATAAGTGTATTATAGAACGCTGCAACGATTCGGCAGAGAAATACTATTGTGCCATTGTATTACTTAAATAAAATACATCAGTGTTTAACATTAGCATTCAGATATTGTTATAAAATAAGTTTAAAATTCCAGAAATTATCGTGTAAAATGACAAGAGATAGTGTTGTGTTCGCTCTGACAAAAAGGTTTCGATATTCAAATATAACATTTAATCAAAGTGACTACGAAGTAGACCTGCATATCACTCACAACTCACAACGTTTCGTGAAGGCCTGTATTGAGACGCCAATTACATCACATATATTTGATATTCAGTGGAGACAAATGCATCACTGAACTCTAAGGCTGGGACGGGTACTACGGTACACAAATCCGGGTCGGGTACAGCTGGAATTGAGTCCTTTTTCTAGGAATCGGGTACCCGGAAAGGGAGATAGCTCTGTAATGACAAGGGCAGACAATAGCTTGTCTTTTTCATTTTTAACGTAACACACATTTACATCATTGAGTGAGTGAGTGAGTGAGTTTAGTTTTACGCCCCCACTCAGCAATATTCCAGCTATAAGGCGGTGGTCTGTAAATAATCAAGTCTGGATGAGACAATCCAGTGATCAACAACATGAGCATCGATGTGTGCAATTGGGATACGATGACATGTGTCAACCAAGTCAGCGAGTCTGACCACCCTTATCCTGTTAGTCGCCTCTTACGACAAGCATGGGTTACTGAAGATCCATATTCTAACCCAGAAATTCATGGGTTTTTACATCATTGGTATTGTCCGATTAATGGAGCATAGATTTAATGACTGTAATTTATCTGTGCATGTGCAGTGAGTAGTTAAGCTACAGTAGCAGCAGGAACGAAACGTTCGTTGTTATAACGAGGAGTGTAAGTAATAGTGTTACTCTCTATATTGGTTAAACAGACGTAAATTCAATAGCTTGAGGTCAGTTTTAATGTCTTATTACCACTTTTTCAAGTTTTCTATAATAGTCTCTGTCAAATCGTGATTGAATATTCTGAGGTTGACCTGAATGTATTTCTTACATTTCCGGGTACTGATTCGGGTAAGTACATGCGGGTACTCGATTCCATTTTTTCCTACTCGTCCCAGCCCTACTGAATTCCTCATACATTTTAGAATGTAATTACAACTGGTCTTTGTCACCAATACCAAGTGTCTAGATAAACTGAAATGAAAGATATTGGGGGTGGAAACAAATGCTGTGCTCGAAAGACAACACCTGTTTGAAATGTAAACAAAGAAAATTTCGGACTTTATATTGTGTACCATTTTCTCAAATTTTCAGAAACCCATTTGCATGGAAAGAGCATAGAAGCAAGAAATAGGAAATTATAAATAGATACAATACAGGAATGTGATGTGTTTATACGAAACTGTCAATTAAGTTTCTGTGCAGCGTGACGCCATGACTGACGCAAAATCATGCAGAACGACAACGGTAATAATCGGCATTTCTGGACGCTTCTTTTTCTTTCTTGAAATGAAAACGATAAACACATGTAACAATACACAGATAGTCAGAATCATTCTGATTACTTACATCTCATATTTATGTACAAACGATCCCTGAATCAAGGGAAGGGTCCTCGCAAAACCCATGTCAGCCGCCTTTTTTGAAGAAATCTCAACTGTAGTGATGTCATACGTCAACATTGTTGTACATATTTGGCAATTTCTCTGAGGTGAAGGTCGGTAGAATAAGAGTATACACAATCACCACATCCCGCCGATTACACTTTAAGTATCATAATGTAATCATTCGGATTTTTTTTCATGAAACTAATTAATTATCTACATTTAGTCTTGTTCAATATCATATCATACGTGGGTATAGGGTGTACGTGTTTGATTCTTTGAAAGTGTTTGTTTGAATAATATTTACAGAAGAAATTCACACATTTAGTGTAGTAAAACATATATAAACCTTTACACAAGTGTTAAAAGATGAAACGTAGGCATCATGTTCTTGTACAACATGTATTTTAGTTCCTATGAAGTGCATAGTTACAGTTTCGTATGTAACTCTTCGTCAGAATAATTTCCAGTATCAAAGTCCAGTCCACGATACACCCTATCCTTTCTTTGCTGAACTGGCCTCATGAAAGCAGTGTTAGCCATGAACGCCATTTGCGAGTTAACAACACTGTTAAAAAGTTAGCGGCGGTCCTTAGGTGTGTTAACTTAACGTCTCGTTAACAACCTGTTTAAAGTTAACAGAGTTTTGAACAACAAGATAACCCTCTGTTATTAGTTAACGGTCGGTTAAATGTACTTAACGGCAGGTTAAAAGATAACCGAGTTTTGAACAACCGGGCCCAGGAAGTTTATGATCATGATATATTAGACGGAGGAAGGTGCATCATGTTACATTGAATGAGAAATTTGCAAATGCAGTTTGCACATTTTCTGTATGAAACAAAAAACAAGAGAGAACCATGTTATACTTATCTGCATTAACAACCTGAAGTGAAAGATCTGAAAAATGATATTAACCAATTTTCTTTCGGTGATTGAGCATTGGTAAGGAACCAATCATCAATTGTTCCTTTTCAACCAATTCCCATCACTAATCTCAAGAAAGGTTTACACTATTCAACACATACGTGAAGCATTTCAATAATATTAATAATTGATCTTACAGAAAACATTTTTTTTTGCAGCAAACCAAATTCTGTGAAACAGAAAAATGCTTTCCCTCCAAACTTCATCCACTCACTGGATTCCTCGCACATGATGCTGACATCCCTGTACTGTTTGAGGTAGGTGAAATGTACTCACAGTCATACAGGTGTCCCCTGTGGTGAACCCGTTGAGTGTAACACGGTCATACAGGTGTCCCCTCTGGTGAACCCATTGAGAGTATACAGTCATACAGGTGTCCTCTGTGGTTAACCTATATATAGTATGTAAAGTCATACAGGTGTCTCTGTGGTGAACCCATAGAGAGTATACACAGTCATACAGGTGTCCCCTGTGGTGAACCCATAGAGAGTATACACAGTCATACAGGTGTCCCCCGTGGTTGACCCATAGAGCGTAGGCAGAGTCATACATGTGTCCCCTGTGGAAAACCCATGGAGAGTCTACACAGTCATACAGGTGTCCCCTGTGGTGAACCCATAGAGAGTATACACAGTCATACAGGTGTCCCCTGTGGTTGACCCATAGAGAGTATGCAGAGTCATACATGGGTCCCCTGTGGTGAACCCATAGAGAGTGTACACAGTCATACAGGTGTCCCCCGTGGTTGACCCATAGAGAGTATGTAAAGTCATACATGTGTCCCCTGTGGAAAACCCATTTAGAGTATACACTGTGTCCCCTGTGGTTGACCCATAGAGAGTATACAGAGTCATACATGGGTCCCCTGTGGTGAACCCATAGAGAGTATACACAGTCATACAGGTGTCCTCTGTGGTTAACCTATATAGAGTATGTAAAGTCATAGAGGTGTCTCTGTGGTGAACACATAGAGAGTATACACAGTCATACAGGTGTCCCCTGTGGTGAACCCATAGAGAGTATACACAGTCATACAGGTGTCCCCCGTGGTTGACCCATAGAGTGTATGCAGAGTCAAACATGTGTCCCCTGTGGAAAACCCATAGAGAGTATCCACTGTCATACAGGTGTCCCCTGTGGTTGACCCATAGAGAGTATGCAGAGTCATACAGGTGTCCCCTGTGGTGAACCCATAGAGTTTACACATTCACACAGGTGTCCCCTGTGGTGAACCCACAGTCATACAGGTGTCCCCTGTGGTGAACCCACAGTCATACATGTGTCCCCTGTGGTGAACCCATAGAGAGTATACACAGTCACACAGGTGTCCCATGTGGTGAACCCGTTGAGAGTATACACAGAGTTTCCGGTCCCCCCCCCCCCCACTTGTGAACCCGTTGAGAGTATACACAGTCCCCTGTGATGAACCCACAGTCATACAGGTGTCCCCTGTGGTGAACCCACAGTCATACATGTGTCCCCTGTGGTGAACCCATAGATAGTATACACAGTCATACAGGTGTCCTCAGTCGTGGACCCATAGAGAGTATACACAGTCAAACAGGTGTCCCCAGTTGTGGACCCATAGAGAGTATACTCGGTCATACAAGTGTCATCTGTGGTGAACCCATATAGAGTATACACAGTCTATACCCATACCCATGGAGAGTATACACAGTCATTCAGGTGTCCTAGTGGTGAACCCATGGAGAGTATACACCGTCGAACAGGTGTCCCTGTGATGAATGCATAGAAAGTATACACAGTCATGCAGGTGTCCCTGTGGTTAACCCATGGGGAGTATACACAGTCATACAGGTGTCCCTGTGGTGAATGCATAGAAAGTATACACAGTCATGCAGGTGTCCCTGTGGTGAACGCATAGAGAGTTTACACAGTCATACAGGTGTCCCTGTGGTGAACGCATAGTCAGCAGGTGTCCCCTGTGGTTAGATAGTATAGTGATAAATAGTCATGCAGGTGTCCCCCCATAGATAGTCATGCAGGTGTCCCCTGTGGTTAACGCGTAGAGTGTATATATAGTCATACAGGTGTCCCTGTGGTGAACCCATAGAGAGTTTACACAGTCATACATGTATCCCCCGTGGTGAACCAATAGAGAGTATACACAGTCATGTAGGTGTTCCTGTGTTGAACACATAGAGAGTATAGACAGTCATTCCGGTGTCCCTGTGGTGAACCAATAGAGAGTATACACAGTCATTCCGGGGCCCCCTCTGGTGAACCCATAAGGAGTATACAGAGTCATACAGGTGTCCCCCGTGGTTGACCCATAGAGAGTATACACAGTCATACAGGTGTCCCCCATGGTTGACCCATAGAGGGTATGCAGAGTCATACAGGTGTCCCCCGTGGTTTACCCATAGAGAGTGTACACAGTCATACAGGTGTCCCCCATGGTTTACCCATAGAGAGTGTACACAGTCATACAGGTGTCCCCCATGGTTTACCCATAGAGAGTGTACACAGTCATACAGGTGTCCCCCATGGTTTACCCATAGAGAGTATACACAGTCATACAGGTGTCCCCCGTGGTTTACCCATAGAGAGTGTACACAGTCATACAGGTGTCCCTTGTGGTGAACCCATAGAGAGTATACACAGTCATACAGGTGTCCTCTGTGGTGAACCCATAGAGAGTGTACACAGTCATACATGGGTCCCCTGTGGTGAACCCATTTAGAATATACACAGTCATACAGGTGTCCCCCGTGGTTGACCCAATAGAGAGTATACACAGTCATACAGGTGTCCCCCGTGGTTTACCCATAGAGAGTGTACACAGTCATACAGGTGTCCCCTGTGGTGAACCCATAGAGAGTATACACAGTCATACAGGTGTCCTCTGTGGTGAACCCATAGAGAGTGTACACAGTCATACATGGGTCCCCTGTGGTGAACCCATAGAGAGTGTACACAGTCATACATGGGTCCCCTGTGGTGAACCCATTTAGAATATACACAGTCATACAGGTGTCCCCCGTGGTTGACCCAATAGAGAGTATACACAGTCATACAGGTGTCCCCCGTGGTTTACCCATAGAGAGTGTACACAGTCATACAGGTGTCTCCCGTGGTTTACCCATAGAGTGTCTACACAGTCATACAGGTGTCCCCTGTTGTTTACCCATAGAGAGTGTATATATCATAATATGAGTGATGTCTATGGGTGTATTTGTGTGTACTAGCCCCCTTAAACGTGCAGTGCAGTATAGAAAGTAATATTGCTTCTAAAGCAAATACAGTAAAGTAAAATGCATTACGTTTGTATGGATAGAAATAGTATGTTGGTTTATGCTGAGTCAAAAACATATCTTGGCGATGTGATACACCTTATATTCCCGTCAAAACGAGGACAATTCATATCTTATACAGTACGCCAAGGGTGTACCAGGTTATAAGATAGTGTTATACCTATATTTCCGTTGACTATTTTAAAAGGAAATCATTGATAATTTTGTACGTTTGGTTAGTCATTGGTCCATGAAACTATTATAGAAATTTATATTATACTGGTTTATTAAATTTGTATAGAAGTCATTAATACCCTCAGGAAAACAATAACTTGTTACCTCGTTTAGTTATATAATAGACTGTCATATTATTATATACCATATCTACTTTTGACAGAAACCAAAGTTTTCCCCCTACTTCTCTTGTACTAGTGTAGAAGAGACATGTTACCCCTCAACTCTTGTAACATGTATAATAGTATAAGTTGTAAAAGACTATTGACTGTACTTCAATGAGAAATATGTTTTACTATTCTATAACACTTAAGCTTGATTACTGTCCAAAAGTAAGAACAATTGTATGTTGGTTTACACTGAGCTAAAAACATATGTGGGTGAAGAAATACAACCCTTGTCCTTGCCAAAATGAGGATAGTCTAGTATTTATGTTTTACGTTAAGTGAATTTTGGTATGTTTTAGTATTCTCGATAAGGATTGGTCAAATTGGTCTTTACACACAAGCGTGTACTATGTTAAAAGAAAATCATTGACATTTATGTATATTTGGTTATTCATTGATCCAAGAAACTACTATGGAAATCATTCGCTTCATTTTTTACAAAAATATGCTTATTAATTTGTAATATTTAAGCTCGATTATTGTCCAAAAGTATGGACAACTGCTGGCATGTGAGAAAATGCCAATTTTGATGACGTAAAGCAATTGTTATTGCGGTTGTCAAAATGAATCTTTATTCCCCATGGGAATACGATTTATTCATTTAAACCTATCTGGTATATTGTTTGTTCTCATTGATACAGAGGAAAATCATTGAAAAGAATTGTACCCTCAGGGTAAACATTTTAAACTGCCACTTCTTTATGTCATTCAAAGTAGCTGCCATATTAAGTATTTAATATTTGATTCCACTAAAAATGTATTTAACTGCCATGGTACCACAATTGGTATAGAAATATTATATAATAGTAATTATTATGCCTTTCACATTCAACAACTTATACTGAGAAATATAATTGTGGGCGTTATAATTGAAATAAACAAAAATTACATATGTAATTGTTAGTAATTATAAATAATAGGTACCATGGATTATATTTGATACTGTCACATGGCCTGGGCCCTTTGTAGAAATGCGATATGCACGATATTGTGGAACTGAAGAAAAAATGTTCCATAAAGCTATGCTACCGTTAATACCAGTAATATCACATAACCAGAGCCCAAACTAAAGTGGATTCATAAAAAGATGAAAACAAACTATAAGTGAACGGACGGAAAAGGCTGTAAGATTTATATTATGCTTTATCAGCATTACAGGACGGAAGTCGGAAATGTACACATATATATATTGTTTACTGTTGTATCTTTTGTTCACTTTTGTTGTACCAAAAAAATTCCCAAATGTATGTTTGTTGCTATAGATGCTTTATTAACTCATCCCAAGAACTTGCAAGGTCATCCAAACCATCTCCTTCCACTGCAAATCATTGTAGATAAATAATGAAACAAAGTGTAAATAAGGAAAATCTAAAAGTTTTATCTCTCAACTGCAGAGGTCTCAATAATGCTTTTAAAAGAAAACAGGTATTCAGGTTCTTATGGCTAAAAAAGGCTAACATATTCTGTCTTCAAGACGTTCACTTCACTACTGAGCAAGAACAGCTCATTAAACAGCAATGGGGATAAGCGAATGTTATTTTAGCCATTTTGGAAGCAGTGCAAGGGGAACAGCTATTCTTTTTAATAACAATTTTGAATTTAAGGTTACAGATCAACAAACTGATATGGATTATATTCTACTGAGAGTAAAAATACATGATAGTGACTACACAATTATTAATGTATATGGACCTAATAAAGATTGCCCCGAGTTCATTACAAATATCAAAAATATGCTAAAACAACAAGAAAAAGATAAATTTATAATATGTGGAGACTGGAACATGATATTAGACAGTGATTTAGACACCTACAACTACAAACACACGAATAACCCAAAAGCCGGACAAGAACTATTAAACGTTATAACTCTATTAGACTTGAAAGACCCTTGGAGAGAATCCAACCCGTATAAAAAACGTTTCACTTGGAGACAACCAACCCCGTTTAAACAATCTAGGCTAGATTTTTTCCTTATATCACATAATCTCTTACAGGCAGTTACACAAACTGATATATCCCCAAGCATTAATTCAGACCACTCAATAATCTCACTATCAATATCTTTAGGAGATACGATAAGAGGGAAAGGATTTTGGAAGTTCAATAACTCACTACTCTACGATGAAAAATATGTTGAAAAAGTAAAAACTGCAATAAAGAATACCTTACAACAATATGAAGTTAAAACGGAAGCAAAAGCTGAAGAAACAAGATATACAATAAATGACCAACTATTATGGGAAATTCTACTGTTAGAAATTAGAGTGAGTGAGTGAGTTTAGTTTTACGCCGCACTCAGCAATATTCCAGCTATATGGCGGCGGTCTGTTAATAATCGAGTCTGGACCAGACAATCCAGTGATCAACAGCATGAGCATCGATCTGCGCCAATTGGGAACCGATGACATGTGTCAACCAAGTCAGCGAAACTGACCACCAGATCCCGCTAGTCGCCTCTTACGACAAGATAGTCGCCTTTTTATGGCAAGCACATGGGTTGCTGAAGACCTATTCTACCCCGGATCTTCACGGGTCTGGAAATTTGAGGTATGACTATATATTATTCATCTACAAAAAAGAAAATGACTTTGAACAGGGAAAAGGCTTTGGAAAATAATTAAGAGAATTGGAAATCGACCTGGATACAGAACCAGCCGAAAAAAGACAGAAATATTAAAAAAAGTAAATGAAGTTAAACAAGACTTGAAGAAGAAATTAGCAAACAAAAGATAAAAGGTTTGTACATAAGATCTAAGGCAAAGTGGATCGAACAAAGGGAAAAACCATCAAAGTACTTCTTACAATTAGAAAGCAGAAATTTTTTAAATAAATCAATAATGGAATTGGAAAAAAAGGACGGTACAGTGATAAAAGATTATAAGGAAATACTTGAAGAGACTAGAACATTCTACAATTTTTTTTATTTAAGTGAAGACTGCACACAAATTAAATTACGAGAATTGTTCATAGAAGATGAAATACCTAAACTGTCAGAAGAAGCTGCCTCATCTTTAGAGGGAGAAATAACATACAAAGAAACACTTGTCGCTTTAAAGAAAATGAAAACTTGATAAAAGTCCGGGCCCGGATGGCTTCTCCAGTGAATTCCTCAAGGTATTTTGGAATGACTTAAATAAATTTCTAATTAAATCCTTGAAATATGGATATGAAAATGGTTCCATGTCCGTATCACAAAAACAAGGTCTTATTACTTGTATCCCTAAGAGTGGTAAAAGTAAAAAAATGCAAAAAAACTGGAGACCAATATCACTACTAAATACCTCCTACAAATTGGCTTTTGCAGTTATAGCAAACAGAATAAAGACAATATTACCACTTATTATCAGTGAGGATCAAAAAGGTTTTATTCAAGGAAGATACTTAGGAGAAGTCACAAGGCAGATATACGACATAATGGACTACAGTGAATCATAGCAAATTCCAGGATTATTACTGCTTATTGATTTTGAAAAAGCTTTTGACTCGGTTGACAGAAAATTTATGCAAAATGTAATGGACTTTTTCAACTTTGGACCGACCATGTATTCAAAATTGGATACAAGTACTGCTAAACGATAGTGAATCAAGTGTATTAGTAAATGGTTTTGTGAGCGAGTTCTTCAAGATAACTAGGGGCTGCCGACAGGGAGACCCAATATCACCTTACATTTTTATCCTATGTGCCGAAATACTAGCTATTCTAATAAGAAAAAATAAGAAAATTAAAGGGATAAAGATAGGTAATATACAAAGCCTTTTAGCCCAATTTGCAGACGACACTACAGTGACCTTAGACGGATCTGAATCAAGTTTGTATGCAGTCTTGAACACATTAGCCTTCTTTGCAAGATTTTCAGGGTTAAAAGTTAACGCAGAAAAATCCAGGCTATAATGGATAGGGTCAAAAAAAAGATCTAGGTATAAGATGTGCAAGGAATGGAATCTGGATTGGACAGTCAAATTTCAAACTTTTAGGAATAGTTTTTGATGTTGAATTAAATAACATTGTAGACCTAAATTATAATGATAAATTTGAAAAAATCTACCAAGAAATGAATATTTGGTCTCTGAGATATTTGACACCAATGGGCAAAAATGTTAACCTGAAATCCTTGCTTTTACCAAAGTTAAACCACTTATTTTCATCCATCCCTAGTCCATTCGAAGACACATTACAAAAGTTTCAAAAAAAGTGTAAAGGTAAAGCGAGAAATTATGCATCTTAAACCAAAGGATGGAGGAATAAGTGTACCCATTGTAAGAACTACTATAAATGCTCAAAAAATAATGTGGATTAAACGGTTGTTGCTCAACAGTTCAAAATGTACTTCTATTGCAAATGAAATCCAAGACAATGCAAATAAATTATGGTATGCTGATGCACTATATGTGTGCAATAATATTATTCCCAGTGTCTCAAATCAATTTTGGAGTGATGTGTTAATGGCATGGTGCCACTACCTAAGAAAGTGTTATACAAATGTGCAAGAAATATCAGATATTTTCAACCAGTCTCTATGGTTTAATAATAACATTAAAATAGAGGGAAAGTCAATCTACTATGAAAATATGGCAAAAAAGGGAATAATGTTAGTTTGTGATATTTTAGATCAGAATGGAAATTTCTTACATTAAGTTGACATAGAAAAAAAATATGGAATTGCAAACATAAATTTCCTCTATCTAGAAGGTATGAAGTGTACTGTCTTAGCATATTGCAGACTCAGAAAAATACCTGATATAGCTTGGACCTATCAGGTTTAAATACCCAACATTACCCTTTAAAGGTCACATAAACCCTAGGGGGTAAAAATACACCAATCACTAACTGGCATCGTTATAAATGAAACCCCGTCATTAAAACTACTCATTTCGACCTTTAATTGACTTAAATCGACCTTTTTGACAACAGTGCACAATTCTCACCCGCGAACGAAATTTCAACCAATCAGAGCGGCGCGTGTCTGTGACGTCATATGAGGAATAGCTTTGAGGGCCGATGCAGAATTCATCTACATTTTAGGGGTTAAATTATCTTGTTTACAGGCTTGTATAAACCTGAAATCGTGACAATTGTTGTGGAAAATAAAAGCTATATGTTCTCACAATCTACTGTCATTTAATTTTGTCTCCTGCTTTGCCTAGTTTCCGAGTTACAACTTGTTTTCAGAGACGATTCTGTCAAAATCGATTGGTGTCGTTAGGCCCTATTTGTATAATGACTGATCCAAATCGATCCCATTTCTGTGTTTTTTTACCTCGATATTTAATCATGTCATGTAAAAATCTGTTTGTATTCTCAAAACAGTGTCGGCCCATAAGTTTTCACATGCAATACAGCAATTAATACTCCCTTCTTGTAACCCGTGTTAGGTGGTATAAACCTACACATGTTATTTGTCATCATTCACTTGATGGTCAGTTAATGAATTTATAACAGGTATAATTAGTGGTAACACACTTAGATTACCCGACAAAGGTTCCCATTTGGCATTTCTTGTGTCTGGAGTAAATATTCAACATTATAAACATCGATCAAAGGATTAACCGATAACACGCTGATTGATTAATTACTTTTATCTTACACAGCCGGAATTGTCAAAAGGTAGTGTTTATGTATGTAGATTTACTAATCTATACTGAATACACTCTGTCGTGGTCGGTGTCTGCGTGAAAAAAACGCCCTTCTTTCAAAGGATTAACCGGCAATACATTGATTGATTGCCCATTATTGGCTAACTAAATTACTGTTTTAAAGAAAGGCGGACATTATGCAATTAGTTGCCAGGTGTGCTATCTTGGGTGACCAATGAGACTATACACCAATACCTGAAAAGATTTATCACTTTTTTCGTATATTAAACTGTTAAAAGACACATCATTTGGAACAGTTTTGTGGATATTGATGGATACATTCCTCTAACAAGGTAACGGCCTGATATTGTTCCTATAACTTTAATCTGTTTTAATTTTAATATTTGCATTTTGATTTGATTCATTTGTCGTGAAAGCATTCAACAGAATCATTGTTTTCGCCGTGAAGTGTAATGAGTCAGACAACATGCACTAGGGTGTGTGTGCTAAATTATGATTCACATTGGCAAACTATAAAATGTCTAGATATTACAGTTCTGCTATAAATTCACTATAAGTATCAGCAGATCGTCAGCTTTTTATTATTTTATTTAGTTTCAAAATGCATACAAGTATGATAATAAACTAATTTGGATTATAAGACCAAATATAAAGACGCACATTGACTAGTATCTACATACTGGTGAGTGGACATTAACCATGGGAATGTAGCAAGAAATTTATCGCGCAGTATTGTGACTTCGACCCTCCACCTCGCTTCGTGGAAGAAATCGTTATGTTATAAGTTGTGTCATGCAAAATCCGCTTGGTTATGATTCCAATACATATTTAACTACTTAGTAGAAAGTAGTCTTGATTATCTAACTTGATGAAAACAAACTATAATCTCATTAATTCTAACAGATTTTTTATTTTAAAATGGCGGCGCTCTGTCGGGAACATCCGCCAGTCTGAGGATAAATGGTATTTAGGTTTGTTTTCACCGAAGTTATAAAATCAAACTACTTTCTACTGGTAGTAAAATATGTATTTTATTGATGGCCAATAGGATTTTGCATGACATAGCGTGATAACATAACAATTTCTCTCGTGGCAGCCAGGTGGGTGTCAATATAATACTACTTACAATATTATTGTTACTTCGACCACAACCTCACTTCCGAGGAAGAAATCGTTATGTTACAAGTTGTGTCATAGAAAATCTTTATGGTCATCAATCATATGCATATTTTACAACAACTAGTAAGTAGTTTTGATTCTTTAACTTCAGTGAAGCGATCTGAACACAAGTAAGATATCGCTTCAGGCTTCCACAACGCCAGCGACTCACAAACATAACCGATGAAGCACTAACCGCGGGTCCTGTGGAAATCTGTACTTGGGGACACCATCGCCCGACCCCTAGGAGCAATTGACGACAAAGCAACGATTCGGCATGTCATCGTTGATGCCGAGAAATCATCAAAATGATGAGCGTGCTACACATTTTCTATACAACTAACTGAAAATCGTTCCTCATATGACGTCACTGCAGTGCTCTGGCGACAGAGTTACGTAACCTGTCTGTGGTTTCGTTGGCGGGCAAGAGGGAAGCAGGCGACTTTTTGGCCACTTTTAATCGCTCGGTATTAATTAACCACAAGTTTTTAAAGAATAAATTTGGTGTTCCGCATAAGACTAACCACAAATCTTTCATATGTAATGGTTAAAAGAATAACAAAAAACAAAGTTTAGTGGTTCTTTAATATATCTTGCATTTGCAGACAAAACCAAAGGAGTAAATCCTTTTATAACGTACTTTTACCTCAAGTTGAAACTGGACCAACAAGCCAAAAAAAGTGGGAACACATCCTCAACAAACAATATAACAAAGAAGACTGGTCTAACATATATTTAATGGCAAATAAGTGTACAGAAAGTGTACAGTTAGGATGGTTTCATTTCAAGATTACTCACAATATTTTAACAACTAAAACATAAGTTACATTTGATGAAATACAAGACACTTCAACGTGTACATTCTGTGAATCTGCTCCTGAAACAATTATTCATTTATTGTGTGAATGCCGATATACCGTGAAAGTATGGAAGGAGGTATCAGATTGGCTGGATATACTGTCTGAAGGAAATATTGATTTGTCGCACGAAAATATTATCTTTGGTTTCAAAGGTAAAAACAATAACCCACTTAATCTGGTGTTTCTAATAGTGAAATACATGCTATATTAAACAAGCCGAAATAATATAAAGCCAGATTTTAGAGTGCTTCAAAGGGAAATACTCAACTACTATAAAGCTACCAAATATACAGCATTTTCTAATGCAAACCCAGCAAAATTTTATGCCTTCTGGTCTTCCTTCCATACACTTTTTTGCTAATTATACCAATCTAGATGTTATATGAGTATAATAAAATTTGATAAGTTCATCTGAATACATATTAGCCTTGGGTATACATATTAGCCTTGGGCAAGGATAACAGATACATTATAGTAAATCCACCCTGAACATACGAGGATTGCTATGTATTGATGTATTGATTGATTGTATTGATGGTGATGGTTGCACAATGTTTGATGACGAGGATGTGTTGTGTATGATGCTTTTTTACTACAACAACAAATGTAAAAAAATATTAGTGATGTGGTGGTCTCGAAGATTCATAGATAAAAAATTTTGTTTTGGATTCTTAACCTGAGAGTTTCGAGAAATTGATCCAGTATTGACGCACATGTAGGGCTTGTTATTTCTTATTCACCTGTTAATGCTTTTCGCACAATAGCAACTTGGGTTATATAATACACCAGGGAGTAATATCAATAGAGCACCAACAGCATTCAAGTGGAACTAATTAGATTATTGATTGGCATGATTGTGTTGATGTTGACATGCATATTTATGGACATACATATGGATTTTACAGTCTCATGTGTGTTCCCCATGACGGCACCAGAAAGGATTGGCCTCCATTGTGAGTGCACCTGGGAGTGCACTGAAGCAATAGCCGTAAACAACCTGACTCATTGTACTTCAGTCTGGCAATGTTTGGGGCAGTGGGGCAGCCTGACATTCCATTCCAAACATGGGCACAGTGTGTGAAGCCCATATCTAGTGTCCCCTGCTGTGATACTACAAGAATATTGCTAAAAGCAACATAAAAATGAAATTCACTCACTCACTCTGTCCATGATATAATAACTAGTTCATTTAAAGTATGGCCATAACCATAAAACAGATTTATTACCTTTAGATTTTTTTAAGGTGCCATATTCTAGTATATGTCATAATACTGTGATTCTTCTAATTTGCTGTTGTATGGGAGACAAAGTGTTTTGCCATGATTGTTGTCACTGGTTTAAAATCTATGTATTAAAAGGCTAGTTATTTTTAAGGAATACCACCGTTTAGGATTTATCCTTAGGTACAACTTATCTGCACTTTGTTTGTAAGAAATAGCATATTCTCAAATTATTTATATAAAAAGAACTTTTCATGAATTCTCCATGCAAGTTGGATTTGACTATCAAAGTTTGCAAACTATCATGGTCCTCCATCTACCTGTTGGAACAGGGTAAGATGGATACATACTAACTATGAAACTTTAGAATATGTTTTCCCATATGCATTGGCTATAAACTAATCAAAAGTCTTCTAACGTGCAAATAAAATACCCAAATATTTGTAAGATGAAACAGTTTCCAAAAGAATTCCATTGAAATGCCATTTTTCATATTTTGATAATTTACAACCATTAAATACAACAATCTTGTTTTTTTCCAAGTTAACAGTTAATTGATGACTTTTACAGAAACTTTCTAAACTATTTATACGATTTTGTAAACCAAATACAGAGTCTGCAAAAAGTACAATATCATCAGCAAAAAGTAGTAGGAACATTTGTACAACATCAGGGTGAAGCTGTACACCTGGGTAACATGTGGATTCAATTTCTAGAGCTAGTTAATTTATAAAGAATGAGATTAATAGCGGGCTTAAAACACACCCTTGTCGCAAACCCTGTGGGCAATTAAACAACTGAGAGAGAGAAATATCACGCACCTGTCCCTTAACACACTTATAGATAGAAGTTAAGGCTTTAAGCATCTTAGGTGAAACGCCTCTATATTTGAGAATGGCCTATACTTTATCCCTGTTAACAAAATCAAAAGCCTTTTTGAAATCGACAAATATAGCATAGAACTTCCCCTTTTTCTTACATAGATAACGTTGGATAACAGATTGTAGAATAAAAATATTATCAATTGTGCTATAACCTTCCCTAAACCCTGCTTGTGATTCCACAACCTTTTGGTATGTATTTGCCCAAAATGTTATTCTATTGTTAAGTACAGATGTATATATTTTACTGAAAGTACTAAGAAGGGATATTCCCCTGTAATTATTTGGATCATTACGATCACCCTTCTTAAATAAAGGTACAATAATTGCTGTACTCCAGCTGACTCTGTGACTGATTCTCTGTTACAGGGCCGGCATCACCTACGTGTCTGTACACGACTGCTACTGGACGCATCCAGCTGACGTAGAAATCATGAATAAAGTGAGTCTCACACACGATATATATAAACACAGGCTTGAACAGCCTTCCAATTGTCAGGCCTCATCTTCAAAAGTTAAAGGTCACATGCAACGTAAAACACAACTTTGCAGATTCTGATACCTTTCGGTATGGACATAGCGAAACAAATCGTCAAAAATGCAAATTCAACTTATAAAGTTGAAAAATAACGCAATGAAAAAACCCGCACGAAATCGGAGTTCAAACGTTTCACTAATTTTCCCCAGACTTTTCTGGGGAATACGGGTTTCAACAGCTGGGCTGCGCTCATAGCACGTGCGCAAGTAAAGACGTTCGCGCAGCTTGGAAGCGGGTTGTCGGGTGAATACTCGGTGAAGGCTTTGGTGTGAGCTATGTTTCTAATGTTTTGTTGATATCTCACAGGCGAAGCTTTTTATATGTTATGACAGTAAATAAACTGTTTATATAATTTCAATTGTCTATTTCACCACACGCGCTCTTCTTACCGCGTCACTTTCTCAGTTCGATACTTAAAAGCAATGTCATTATTTAGCGTTGACACAATTTCTAACTGTGATATAGATATGTCGCTGTCACAGACAAAACTCAATGTCTTGTTTTATTGACACCTGTGTGTCTGCCTGCCTGTCTGCTAATCACAATATTCAATACACAACTGCGATCACTGACCACATGCAATTTGAACTTAACACCAATCAGGCTATACACCATAAACAAAACGCATTGATTTATGGCCCGAGTTCGGGTCTCTGTCACATTATGTAATTACACAGACAGGCAGGTGTGATACTTGAACACATGACATGTTATGATGTCTGTTGATTGCAAAATGTTATACACAAAAAATGAGCATGTATTTACAAAACCCAACATCTCTACACACACACCATGAGCCAGCCGTGAAGGCGGCATCTGCTAATGAACCAGCCGTTACACTTGAGTGCACACCCACCCGCTCTGACTGGGTTCGGTATCCCGGCTGCTTCGTTTCGAGGGAGGTAAACCCAAGTACACAATATTGCACTTTTGATTTGCGATTATACGCTTATAATTTTGTGTATTTGTTTTTTCATAATCAGCAATGCATATTATATGTCATGAAGAAGTGATAATTGTGTTTTAATTATGTTTGATTTTTTGGTTGCATGTGACCTTTAAGCATGTGTTGGCTATAAAAGAGTCTTGGAGTTTGGATTTGTGACAAATATATATCGCATATACATATGTGTTATTGTCTGCAGACACTGACCGGCATTTCCTAACTGTGAAGTTCATGAGATGACTGAGCTGTGAAGCAGAGTTGTTATGTCATTAAAAATAGGCCAACTTTAAAAAATGTTTAAATAAACTCCCTAATGTGTGTTTGATCAGATATGCAGAGAGCAGTTTGTGGCCCTGCATGAACAGCCCATCCTTGAAGACCTGTGTCAGTATCTCCGACAGATGTTCAGCAGGTATGTGGTAGTGGTACCTTGAGTATCTGTGTCAATATGTTCCTGCAGGTGTTCAGCAGGTATGTGGTCCCTTGAGTATTTGTGTCAATATGTTCCTGCAGGTGTTCAGTAGGTATGTGGTACCTTGAGTATCTGTTTCAAAATGTTCCTGCAGGTGTTTAACAGGTATATGGTACCTTGAGTATCAGTGTCAGTATGTTCTTGCAGGTGTTCAGTAGGTATGTGGTGCTGAGTATCTGTGTCAATATGTTCCTGCAGGTGTTCAGTAGGTATGTGGTACCCTGAGAACTTGTGTCAATATGTTTGTGCAGGTGTTCAGCAGGTAGGGGGTACCATGAGTATCTGTGTCAATATGTTCCTGCAGGTTTTCAGCAGGTATGTGGTACCTTGAGTATCTGTGTCGGTATGTTCTTGCAGGTGTTCAGTAGGTATGTGGTACCTTGAATATCTGTGTCAAAATGTCCCTGCAGGTAGGTGGTACCTTGAGTATCTGTATCAATATGTTCCTGCAGGTGTTCAGTAGGTATGTGGTACCTTGAATATCTGTGTCAATATGTTCCTGCAGATGTTCAGCAGGTATATACCTTGAGTATCTGTGTCGTTATGTTCCTGCAGGTGTTCAGTAGGTATGTGATGCCTTGAATATCTGTGTCAGTATGTTCCTGCAGGTGTTCAGTAGGATGTGGTGCTCAGTATCTGTGTCAATATGTTCCTGCAGGTGTTCAGCAGGTAGGTGGTACCCTGAGTATTTGTGTCAATATGTTCCTGCAGGTGTTCAGGAGGTATGTGGTACCTTGAGTATCTGTGCCAATATGATCTTACAGATGTTCAGCAGGTAGGTTGTACCTTGAGTATCTGTGCCAATAGGACCTCCAGGTGTTCAGCAGGTAGGTGGTCCCTTGAGTATTTGTGTCAATAGGCCTTCTGAAAATGTTACATGTAACTTCTTACAGATGGGGTTACAGATTCATGTGTGTTTCTTCATTTTCTTCCAGGGATGGTGATTCAGACACTGAACCTGAAATCGCTGAGACATTCCTCAGTTCTGTGTTGGCCGAGGTCCCATCTCGTGGTAAGGATGTCACTACTGCTTGTATCAAGTCCTGTTGGTTTGTACCAAGTGTACTATACCATATTTCACTGTAGATAAGTCGATCTTGCAGAGTTAAGTCCCTACTTGATCCATAAGACCTGTATCATAATGTTATGTCTGGTACATAGTACCAAGTAAACCCGTGAAGATCATGGTTACATGGCTAGATTTGGTCTTCAGTAGCCCATGTTTGTTGTAAGTGGCGACCTGTGAAGGTCCGGGTTAGAATGAACCTTCAGTAACCCATGCTTGTCGAAAGAGGCGACTAACAGGATTGGGTGGCCAGGCTCGCTGGCTTGGTTGGCACATGTCATCGGGTCCCATTTGCGCAGATCGCTGCTCATGCTATTGATCACTTGATAGTCTGGTCCAGACTCAGTTATTTACAGACCACCGCCATATAGCTGGAATATTGCTGAGTGCGCATATAAAACTTAACTCACTCACACATTCACTCATTGTTGTAAGTGACGACTAACAGGAACATGTGGTCAGGCTATTGACTTGGTAGACACATGTCATCCTGTCCCAATTGCAGAGATTGATGCTCATGCTGTTGATTATTGGATTGTATGACCCAGACTCGATTATTTACAGACAGCCATCATACAGCCAGAATATTGCTGAATGCGACATCGAACAACTAACAAATATCATGTAGTATGGATGTTAAAATTAAGAGCTACCACATCTGTAAAAACTCTGATGGTAAGGTTGTCTGATTGTTCCTTGTGTGCTTTCAGGTACATTTAATCTGACCAATGTGTTGAAGTCAGTCTACTTCTTTAGCTGAGAGTCCGGGGATCTACATGGTGTTGAATCTTGACCACTGTGACCTCAGCACCTCGACTGTGATATGACCAGGGGCAAGACATGAGGCAGCTTCTGGAGAAGACAATGTGCTATAGATGAGACTTGAGATCATGGTTTCCTGGTTTGTGTTGTCATGGAAACAACTGAGAGTGGTCTCTGTCTTGGGAATTATGTTGCAGATTGGGGTTGAATGTTCTGATTCAGTGGAAACTCTGTGTTGTGGATTATATTCTATTTAGCAAAGTTTGTGCTGTCTGTGAAACAAAGCAATAAGGATTATATTTCTAGTCGAAATTTGGAGAAAGAAGGGACAGACTTCTGTGATAACAACTTCAAAACCCTTGTGTGATTCAAATAGCGTTCCTGTGGATCCAATGATGTAATGGGAAATTTTGGATGACTGCCATGAAACCTTGTCTTGGAGTTGATGGATCATGGAAGCTGCTATATTTCTTCAATCAAGATTTGGAGTCTTTGTTTTTGCTACACATTTCACTGTACCAAGGAGACATTTAAGAAAGCTGTGATGACTGGTTTGGATCCTGGTTGATGGTGATGATGCATTTAGATGCTCATGGGTTTCACTGGTCCAAGAAACTTGCATAATTTCACATATCTGTAATACAGTTCAAAGTGGCTCTAAACCCAACTCACTCCCTCAGTCAGGTTAGAATTGGTCTTCAGCAACCCATGCTTGTAAGAGCCACCTAACGGAATTGAGTGGTCAGGCTCACTGACTTGGTTGACACATAGCAACGTATTGTGTACATCAATGCTCATTCTGTTGATCACTGGATTTTCTGGTCCAGACTTGATTATTTACATGCTGCTGCCATATAGCTGGAATATTGCTGAGTGCAGCATTAAGCAACAAACCAATCAACCCTCAGTCTTTCTGCAATGTGCAGTCTACAACTGTGACTTGAGAGAGGAGCACAGACACATGGCTGCTCTGCCTTGATCCAGGTGTCTGCACAAATGTCTTCATACTGCCTGGTGTAGGATTGGGTTTTGGTCATTGTCCAGTGTTCTAGACAGCAGACATTGCCTGTTGTTAGAGCTGACAGTTGTGTGACACAGCTGATCATGTACCAGCATATTCCATCAGTGTGCTCATGGTGTCAATGGTGTCAATCACTGGCTTGTCTGGCTCAGACTATGACAGGAATATTGTAGTCTGAGGAATAAAACGATATTCACTCACTCTAACATCAATTTTATTATGTGCCTTACTGCATTTTGTACAAGAGTTAATGCAAGATGTATTAGAGGTGTGTGGTTGAAAGTGATAAAGTCCCTTTTTTATGTAAAGGATGTATGTGACGTTTGTGTGCAATATGTGCATTTTAATTTGAGGATTGTATGGAAAATGATTTCTTCACTGAATATGACTATGAATGATGATGATTTTCGTGTTTTGTTTTGATTTATTTTTTGTTCACCTGACTAAAAGTCAAGTAGAACCAATGGACTGGCTTGTTGTCCATCATTCCTCGACAGGTGTTACATATTCAGCATTCATATTAAACCTCATCTTTGCCTTTCAAGAATGATACAGCTATAGTGTCTTAAGACTTGTTCACCGAATTCCAATCAGACTTTAGCATGGCAACAATGGCAAACATATTGGAAATGTGATTTGTGCCTATTACTCCGCCTATTTATGTGTATGTATTGAGATAAGTCAGGTGACTATTAACCTTCTAGCGCCTCATAGATTCTGATTACAGCGTCCAGTGAGCAAGTAGTCAGATGGATACTAGGCGTAATATAAATGAATTATTAATATTATTATATGAAATTACATAAACATATTTTGCGTGGTGTTTCTTAACAGTATCACATGTAATGGTTTGCTGTGTATGGAGATACAATCAAACATCAGTGGGTCAGAGTTGAAGGGACTGATGTAAATACTTCAAGTTATCCAAGGTTCGACTGCTAAATGACAAGTAAATATGGAATGTGCAGGGACCCAGCTTTTACTTCCAGAAAATCATAAGTTTGACACAACAAAGTTTGAGTCATCTGTTTGACTTGGTTTGTCACAACTTTAGCAGTGACTGCGATGGTGTTGAACATTTGACCTTGGCCATCTCCCTGTCAAGGGGGTAACTCTTAATTCTCTTATTTTCAGTAAGTGACTGTAACCAAGTTTATATGTGTATGAATTTTCATGGTTAGGACAGTTAGTTGCTTGGAGATTCCATTGTGTTGGTTTGATGTTTGGGATCAAGCGATGTCAAGGTTGAAATACAATTACATCAGGTCTTTGTCATGTTAGAATCCAGTTCGAATTGGTCCTCAGCAACCAATGATAGTTGTCAGAGACGACTAACTGCTGAAAACTGGGTAGTCTGTGTGATGTTATGAAGGTTGTTAAACTTTTGTTATAAATCAAGATGTATGATTTTATGTAACAAAATCTTGAGCAATATGAAATGTGGTTTGACTAAAACCTTTATTTTTCCTTATCCTGACTCATGCTCTTTTGCTTGTCTTCTTCTTCTTGCGAACATAGTGGAAACACTTGTATCTCCCTAATTGAAGTTCCCTTCAATAAAGAAATCACTAATTAGTACACCATGAGTTTCCTCCCTTCCACAAGCGCGTGAACGAGGGCGCCACCTCCACCCATGTGCCTCACTCTCTTCTTCTTCGCCCAGTGAGCTGGACGTGAGAGCACCTGTGTCTCCCGACACACTATATCCTTTGATTATATTTAGTTAGTTACCTCGTATAGGCATCTATAGAGGTTTAGCTAGTATCCTTCAACAATTATATATTGATATTTAGTCGTGTTTCTACTGTTTATTCACGGGACGCCGTGTTTGTTCAGTGGATTACGTTGATGAAAATCTGTACTGTTGCAGATTACGTTTTTATTCTGCTGCTGATCCGCATTTAATATGCCCTAACTGTACTGCGCCATGTTCTTTTTATTCACGTTGCAGTTGTGGTACTAATTTATCCAATTCTGCCTTTAATAAATATTTACTTTGCGTTTGAGACGCGCAGCAGATAGGTCGCGTATGCAGAGTCTAGCCATGACTGATACACCTGAACCCCTCGCCAGTCTACTGCTGTTGATCGACCCCCCTCCCGTCTGGTGTTCCGCTAGAGTGGTGGAGAGGCGTGGGACGTAGTCCGCCGTCTCCAAGAAGCGTCCTGCTTCCCCAGACATCCCGTCGTCGCAGCCGAAGACTAGAGGGCTTCTACTTCAACTAGGACTTTCTCAGCCGAGATTGTTCCCGTCACAGTTTTGGGCCTGTATGATGATCAGCCGATCATCATACCTGATGTACATCAAAAGAAAGTGATGTCAGCGCAGATCAACATGCAGCCTGATGTATCAACGCTGATGTTCGATGATCTTCCTGAGGGTCCCGTCGCTACCAACGCTGATAGGGCAGCAACTACTTCATCTCAACGCAGACTTCGCACCTCCAGGGCAGCGTCGACCTCTGAGGGGAAATCAACGAAGTCAACTAGGACTTTCTCAACCGAGATTGTTCCAGCCGCTGAACTGGGCCTCTACGATGAGCAGCCGATCATCATTCCCGATCTACGCCACAAGAGACGACCGGTGTCAGCAACCGTGACGACAGCACAGATCGCCATGCAGCCTGATGTGTCTACACCGATGTCGGACGATCTTCGAGAGGGACCCCCCGTCAACGTAGCGGCCACCAGATGTACAGCCTTCACCTTTGCGAAGGCTCCAACGTAGACGACATCCCAGAGGGACCCCCCGTCAACGTAGCGGCCACGACGAAGCCACCTTCGCGGAGGAAGTCACAGACCACCTCGACGAAGGACCCAGATATACAGCCTTCACGAAGGCTTGATAGATCATCACCTACCTCGGCTTCATCCTTAGATTCGGACTCGGACCACCAGACTTCACGAAAGCCTTCGTGAAGGTCAAGTCGCCGTTTCTCATGACCGGACGCAGAGGAAGCTTCAGGAAGGCCTTCACGAAGGGCACCTTTATTAGGCTCCAAATCATCTTCGTCCAGAGGACATCGAGGGATTCCACAAGAGCTTCGCGAAGCTATCAATATTCACCTCACTGATCTCCGCGAAGGTCAACCCACAGATGCAGATCGTCAGGACGTTCACCAAGACGTTCCCCTCGCCATTCTCCATGCCGATCACCTCGCCGTTCACCGCGCCGATCTCCCCGTACATCACCACGTCGATCTCCTCGCAGGTCACCACACAAGTCTTCACAGACACCCGGTACAGTGGTAGAAGCACACAGTCCACCATCTGAAGAGGTGGTAGATGATGATGGAGGCATCAATTTCTCAGACGCTGAGATACGTTATTGGATGGTTAACAACCTAGACCTTTCTTCACCTTCCAAGAGTGGTAACTCGGCGCATACTTACCTGATGAAGGAGGACGATGCAGACGCCATCACCTTACCTCGATCAACCCGATTGCTGCGGTGCCACAGAATTTGGACACAGCCTGCCATAAAGCCACGAAAGTTCAAACGCCACACCATGACGAGGCGTATGTTCTTTGGCCTTAATAGATCTAGAACGATCAATGAGATTCTTATCACCAGATTTCGTGACACGACTTCTGAAGATGATAGGATGATCTACTCGGCCCTACTTATGCAGAACCAGCAAGAACCACACCCTGTAGGACACAGAGGTCGTTCGTGAAGCAAACGCTCATATATTGATCGGACTCTAGACACTTCGCTAAGGAAGTCCCAGGCCACCTCCGTGAAGGAGTTACAGCCTCACCAGTTACAAGGGACGTCGCGGAGGAGTAGCGCTTCGCCGACCCCACATCCTGTTAAACACAGAGGTCGTTCGCGAAGCAAGCGCTCAAATATATATACTGATCGGGCTCTGACTCATACCTTCGCGAAGGTCGCGAAGGCTAAGTGGCTCCAAGACTACTTCACCCAGAAGATCTAGAAGGGATACTTCGAGAGCTTCGCGAAGTCTCCCGGCGTTCACCGAGGAAGTCTCCTCCAAGGTCTCCATATACTAGCCACTCGTCATATATAGCCACTCGTCAGTCCGTTCAAGACATCGCATAAGTTGTCTATCAACTGTATGCCATATGCCGTCTATAAGCCTACTCGAAGACAATTTCACAGGCTATTTACAACACAGAACGTCGCTGTATTAATTAGTCAACGACGTTTCATAGATCTTCACAGGAATCAACTTTTCCGTATAGATTGCTAGTATATGCAATTCCGCACTACGATACGATTATCTACATGCGTCACCATTACGCAGATCTGCAGACAATTCGATATCGAAATTGCACAGCAGCCTTGTTACAGCGAGTATAACTCATAATCGTCAACGGTTTCTGAGAAGAAATATGTACAACAAGTTCAGCTTAATTCTACAATTATGACGATACATTCATGTATACAGTCTACAAGCTGACAACTTGCAAGTTTTATTGTACCTTTATATAAGGAAGTCGGAATTATCTTGAAGACTGAAGTTACTTTCACGACAGCCAGGAAAATAACCTACCCAGCATTAATATTACAGAGCGAGGTATTTCGCGCTGGAGGTTTCGAGCGTTTACCATTAACCCTCGAAACACGTGGTCACTCGGATAACTTCGGGAAGCTACGGTGAAGACCGACGATTGTTCTAATATCAACGACGGCACTATATTATACAAGGTTCCTTTTCCTGCTACACCGGTGACATCACAGCGCGCGGGTACTCTACAGAATCAAAATGCCTTGTTCTGATTGGACCGCGATGGACAACGCCCTGCACAGAGGTCGATCTTAGTTCACAGTTCAAGACCTACGTTCCAAGTGACAACCATATATCAGTGAACGAGCAAGCCTCCTTACAGTCCAGTTAATCTGAACCTTCATGATTGGGCTGCTTTCTTGAGGTTAGAGACCTCCCCTGTCAAGTGTAGGACGAGGGTACGGCAGTCAGGCGATTTTACATAAAGTTCAACGAGGACAGGCACACCTGGTTGTGCACCTACATCGTGAAGGACTTCGCAGCGTAATTACCTAGACGACGGGATACAAGTGGATCCAAATCCACAGCGTCTCAGACTACAACTGAATTTCATCATCAAGCTACTAACACAACTAGATGGTTAGTAAACCGACTTAAGCTTTCTGATTGGAGGATTAAAACGGAAGTTTCACGCTCCAACTTGGGGATCTAAATATAGTGCTCCAACACCTCACAAGTGAGGTTTATGAACACGCTTTGATGATATACTTGGACTCCATGATACGATGATTCTATCACGATAGCCAGTAAGAGCACTGTAAATTTATCTCCACCGAACCAAACAGGAGGGAAAAATGCAACAGTTTATTTCCTCTATCATCAAGTTATGCAGACTGAAGTCTCACGTACTACTAACTCCTTTTTGATCAGAACTGTCATACTACGTGCCTACAAGATTGCAGGACCCGACTCGACTCTCCATGAGCTTCTAATACTCATGATATTAGAGCACTAACTTCTACAATTGATCTACACAAGTGTTAATTGAAATAATGGAGGGTTTATTTCTGGAGATCCGATATGGTGGTTGCCAACCATTATCTGAGAGATATCACCACCGAGGACGTCTCAGGTATCCACCAATTCGGTCCCATGGTCCTCGCACAACAGTTGACAGTTCCTCGGAGAAGATAAGTCAATCTTACAGATTTCTACTTATCTTATAACAGTACTAAATAGCTAAATGCTATATATAATTTGCTTAAGTTCCTTTTTATCATCACAGTACTATGATTATTACATCATACAATATATAAGTTAACAACTCTACAGAGTTTGTTATTATATATTTACCTTAAGTTAATCATATCTTAAGCGTAGTACTATGGTTACATTATAAATGCATTAGCTAACAAACTCTACAGAGTTTTTGGCTATTATATTCGTAGCTTAAGTTAATTATATCTTAAGCATAGTACTATACTCATATTGTAAAAATATATTAGCTAACAAACTCTACGGAGTTTTTGCTATTATATAGGTAGCTTAAGCTTATTCATATCTTAAGCTCAGTACTATGTTTATATCATATATTTATATTAGCTAACAAACTCTGATGAGTTTTTTTTTTGGCTATTATATATTTAGCTTAAGTTTCATCATATCTTAAGCATTATGGTCACATTATAACATGTATTAGCTAACAAACTCTACGGAGTTTTTGCTATTATATATGTAGCTTAAATTAATTCATATCTTAAGCCCAGTACTATATTTATATCATATAAGTATATTAGCTAACAAACTCTAAAGAGTTTTTTGCTATTATATCTTTAGCTTAAGTTTCATCATGTCTTAAGCTTTATGGGTACATTATAACATGTATTAGCTAACAAACTCTACGGAGTTTTTTTTTGCTATTATATATGTAGCTTAAGTTATTTCATATCTTAAGCTCAATACTATGCTTATATCATATAAGTATTTTAGCTAACAAACTCTGAAGAGTTTTTTTTTTTGCTATTATATATTTAGCTTAAGTTTCATAATATCTTAAGCATTATGGTTACATTATAAAATGTATTGCCTAACAAACTCTACGGAGTTGTTTTGGCTATTTAGGTAGCTTAAGTTAATTATATCTTAAGCACAGTACTATACTCATATCATAAAGTATATTAGCTAATAAACTCTAAGGAGTTTTTGCTATTATATAATTAGCTTAAGTTTCTTCATATCTTAAGCTTATGGTTACTTTATAAAATGTATTAGCTAACAAACTCTATGGAGTTTTTGCTATTATATATATAGCTTAAGTTTAATCATATCTTAAGCTCAGTACTGTGTTTATATCATAACAGTATATTAGCTAATAAACTCTAAGGAGGTTTTTTGCTATTATATATTTAGCTTAAGTTTCATCATATCTTAAGCTCAGTACTATTTTTATATCATATAAGTATATTAGCAAATAAACTCTAGGAGTTTTTTTGCTATCACATATTTAGCTTCAGTTTAATCATACCTTAAACTCAGTACTATGTTTATATCATAAAGTATTTTAGCTAACAAACTCTAAGGAGTTTATGCTATCATATTAACAAGCTTAAGTCTATTAGTCTTAAGCATTGTATTAATGTTATATATACCTTTCTCATTATAAGTAAGTAAATTGTAATAACCTTTATATGGCAGCTGATGAGTTAGCAGCAGGAATTCATCAGTTCAATGCCTTTATGAAGTTCCCATGGGGTTATTACAATCATCACAATTCAAATCACTAATTATTAAAATCCAAAGTATTATATATTCCCACCTCCTTTTCCGTCGGATACTACAAGCAAAAGAGCATGAGTCAGGATAAGGAAAAATATGTAATTTTTGGAGTAAAATTGATATTTTATACTTATCCTGACTCATGAGGTAAGCCCTCCCATCCTCCCCACATAACACTTTGGATTTCCCTGAAAATTCAAATGTTGGGCTCAGTATATGAGGAGAGAGTGAGGCACATGGGTGGAGGTGGCGCCCTCGTTCCCGAGCTTGTGGAAGGGAGGTAACTCATGGTGTACTAATTAGTGATTTCTTTATTGAAGGGAACTTCAATTAGGGAGATACAAGTGTTTCCACTATGTTCGCAAGAAGAAGAAGACAAGCAAAAGAGCATGAGTCAGGATAAGTATAAAATATCAATTTTACTCCAAAAATTACATAATTCTGTAAGGGACCTTGTGGTCCTTGTGGTGTGTTTTTCAGGCCATGTTCAGATAACCTCCCTTGAGGCGGGTTGTTAAGATGTCCCCTTTTTATTGTGAAATCCTGGGTTCAATACCTCATATGAGTAGAGTGTTTAAGTCCATTTTGGTTAAGCAGTGTTATAGAATGATTATTGATGTTTGATAAATTCTGCTCCCACTCTCTCACACTGTTCCATGCCCACACCAATTCTACTTTTTTTTAGTTTTGACAAGACAGTCAGCTTTGTTTATTGTTGTTCTGACAGGTAGTTGTGGAAAGCCAATCACTCACTCTTGTTTAAATTTCAGTGATTGTCTACCATTAAACATTATAGTAAAACAAATTACCTAATATTGAGTGAGTGAGTTGATTTATCACTGCTTTGAACAAGATTCCAGTTGTACCAACCTGCTGGGAAACCTAGACAAAACCAAACCCAAATCTAAATAAGGTATCTCGGATGTGTGTGACCCAAGCCTGAGTACAGACCTACATTATCAAGGGACAAAAGCATCTGATAAGGTTTTGTAACCTGCTAGGAGGTAGAGGAATGAGTCTACACCAGTATGTAACTGCTCTGTGATCAGGTATACCATCTGCAGAGAGAAAAAACCCACATTCCCTCATACCAAATTACCTGGTGTAGATATACCAAGACTAAAATCCACTCACAGAATTTCAATTGTGCTCTTTCTACTTGTTAACTATAGTGTATACACCATAAATGTACCACGATCAAACATCGTTAGTAAATTCTTACAGTAGCAATGACAATGACATGTGTTCCCGCGTCGAATGATTCTTACATCATACCAAATGTACCAGATCACGAATACAGCTCGAATGGATCGGAATACAGTAGGAATAATTAGAATGCCGTTAGAATACACAAAGAATACACAAAAAATACACAAAGAATACTTAGAAATAATTTCGACTTGCCGTGCGAGGCCGGTTCGATTGCTGCGTGAATAGCACTCGAATTTCATTTGGAAAGTACCTCTAATGCTGTACGAATTTACATAGAATGCATTCAGAACCCTCTTGGAATGACCTCCGAATATGGATCGAAGGTTAAATAATTGAAACAATGCAGCTCGACTATTTCAAATGCACTTAGAATGTAACACGAATGTCCGAAATGCATCAAGAATGCTGCCGGAATGTTCCACGATGGGGTGGAACCTGTTGAATCTGGACTATTCATCAGTCACTGCCCAACTCCCCTTAAAGTATGGACAACCTGGACCATGTTGCGTTGCTCCAGATTGCTGTCCTCCAGCAAGCCCTGATTGAAAGAGATGTGAAGGAGACCAGGAAAAGACCCAGGAGGAGGAAAGGAGAAGGCAGTATGGACATTACACAAGACTGATGGAGGAGGTCACAGTTGACGACACGTAGTCATTCTTCAACTACCTTAGGATGGAGCCTGCCATGTTTGATGAGCTGGTGCAGAAAGTGGGACCAAGAATACAGAAGAAAGATACATATATTTGAAAATTCCTGTGGGTGGACGTTGGTGCTTACGGAAGTATGTCTGATGCTCAGATCTTCAAAGAGTGCGAGCTCAAGGATTGCCTTGAAGACTGGAGCATGGGATTTCCTGATCCGTTCCCTAAGATGACGAGCGTATGCCTTGCTTTGTTCCTTGAGATGATGCCTTTGGCATAAGAGCCTTCTTGATGAAATCGTCATAGGACTCTCCAAAGAGACGAGAGAATCTACAACTGCAAGATCAGCAGGGGCCGACGGGTAGTGGAAAATGCATTTGGAATCATGACCCAGTGTTGGCAAATCCTCCTCACCACCATGCTGCCAAGGTCTTCCGTTGTGAAGGACATCATTGAATGCTGTGTCTGCCTGCACAACTTGATGGGGACTCGGTATCCTAATCTCCACAATGGTATGGTGGATGAGGAAGATGAGCAGCACAACGTGGTGCCAAGAGGCTGGAGACAACTTGCGCAGCTTGAAATGTGAATGATATCTGAAGTTTCAGTGACAGGTGGCTACGTTTTTATGCCATTCGGCGGTGTTCTGATGACGTAGGGGCTCATTTGAAGAGCATTAGGGACGTTCCGATTGTATTCGGGGTGTATTCGATGTACATTCGAGCTGTATTCCAAGTGCAATCGAAATATTCCGATACGTTTGAAGAATATTCCATTTAAATTCCACCAGCAATCGAAGTACATTCGAGGAGCATTCGGGACATTCTTGCAGGATTTGAAGTGGCTTTAATTTATTATTCTTCCTCGAATACGTTCAGAATACTTCGAATGTAGTTAGAATACACTTCAAATGTTGTTCGATATTTTTCCATTTCGAATGTACCTCGAAAGTTTTGATCATGTTCAAAAGATTCGGGCATGTTACAAGAATTGACACGAATAGTTGGAGTGCATTGGGAATGGAGTAAGAAGTTTTAGAATCAGGCCTACCAAAGAAAACTTTCCCACTGTGCAGAAAAACGCAGAAAAGCCAACATTAATCGTGGAAATAGCAACATAAACACATCGCTACTGAAAAAAAACTGCAACGAAAAACTATGAAACTGCAACATTTTCATAGTTTTCATAGTTGTCAGCGAACTTTGACCTCTACTGCGCATGCGCATTACGATCCGGGCTTCTTTCCAAATTCCGAGCAACCGTGAATCGCCTAGCGTAAAAAAAGTATTAAATATGTCGAAATAATTGCTATCAGTTGTTTCATGGAAAGTAAACTAAACAAGTGTGCACACAAGTATCATGATGATATATGCCAAATTACACAACAGTAATACTTAAAAAGGAATGTAACTTTTTGTCCAAACTGGAAAATGTCAACATGGAGTCGAGACTTCCTCTTCCATGTGCGCATGCGCAAAATCGAAGTTGCGGGCTCCTCGTTTTATGATGCAGTGTTAACGATCTAAAGTTGCCGTCACTGTTTCAGTAGCGAGGTATTATGTTTATGTTGCTATTTCCACGATTAATGTGGGCTTTTCTGCGTTTTTCTGCACGGTGGGAAAGTTTTCTTTGGTAGGCCTGAGAATGCAGTTCGAATTCCAGGAATCCCCAAGAATTTTCATTCTGACGGCATTCCGGCTCATTCCGCCTCAAGTGTGAAGGGGGTCTTACGTGACGAGACGTCACACGTGGCCGGCCAGTCCGCAGCAAATCTCTCGTGTTTCCATCATATGGAAAACGTATCCATATGAGATCGTGTTCTTGATGGACACCAAAATGCCTGGACACTTCATTTTGGACCATTCTTGTTTCCAGCATATCCACGGCGCGGAGACGCCGATTTTCTGTAAGCCGTGGCATGACGTACGCGCAGTTTAGGTTGAAATAAACCTGTTTTCCACATCTCTCAGAGACCAGAGAATAATCAACCGTTCTTCAATCTTTAATATCATGTGTGTGAACTTGGATACACAACTTCTTTATTGTAATATGAGGGACGTTTCGGTGTTTAATGTAATATGAGCGACGTTTTGGTGTTTGTAGCTACACCGAAACGTCGCTTATATTATATACTCCTCACAAAAAGTTAAGCAACAAGTATTTTTTTCCACATATTTTCTTCATGGGTATATGAAGTTATTACTTGGCATATAAGCCATGCAGGAGAACCCTTTACGATTGATGAACTTAAAGCATTTCCCATATTGTTTTTCTGATAACATTGTTAGCACCGCCTGAACGCAACCACCCTCAAAACTCACATGCAAAATGCATGGAAAACATGTGCTATACACGTCGCACATGCGTTCTGATTGCGTTAAAACTGCCAGCAACGACAAATTGTTGACAGTAACATTTGAGAAATGGCTAGGCGTCACTTGACACCAATTGAAGTTGCTCAAATTGTTGGAATGGTGCAGGGGGGTCAGACCCAGAGTGCTGTTGCCAACCATTTCAATGTTCATCGAAGCGTCATCTCCAGAGCGATCACTCGTCACCAACAGACCGGATTGATGACTGAGAGACCACGCTCAGGTCGTCCAAGGGTGACAACTCCCAGAGAGGACCGATACTTGGCCACCCTAGCCCGGCGGAACAGGTTCACCACAGCCAGATCTCTCCAGAATGACCTCCAGAGAGTTGCTGGGAACAGAATCTCCACACAGACAGTGAGGAACAGACTCCATGCTGAAGGTCTCAGGTCCCGAAGACCAGTGCAACGTATCCCACTGCCTGCACACCATCGTCAACAGAGACTGAATTGGGCTAACCAACGACGTAACTGGAGAGTCAATCGCTGGCGTAATGTTCTCTTCACAGATGAGTCAAGATTCTGTCTGGACTTCAATGATGGTAGGGCTCGTGTGTGGAGAAACCGTAACGAACGATACGCCAACTGTACGATTGCTGAACATGATCAGTATGGAGGTGGGAGTTTGATGATCTGGGCAGGAATCCAAGTTGGACGACGAACTGATCTTGTGGTCATCAGACGAGGTACCATGACAGGTGTGAGGTACCGAGACGAAATTGTCACACCTGTGATCATTCCGTGGGCTCAGCAAGCAGGTCCTAACTTCATCTTCATGGATGACAATGCCCGTCCACATCGAGCAAGAGTTGTCACTGATGTTCTTCAGACCAACAACATCACCCATATGGACTGGCCTGCAAGGTCTCCTGACCTGAATCCTATTGAACATGCTTGGGACATCCTCGGAAGGCGTGTGTACGGCCTCCACGTTCGTCCTCAGACTCTGGATCAGCTTGAACAGGCATTGCGGAGAGAATGGCAGAACATTCCACAACAGACTCTAGACAGACTCATCTGGTCAATGCCTAGACGTCTTGAAGCGTGTATTCAGGTCAATGGTGGCCATACACGTTATTAAACTTTGGATCAGTGCTCAAAACTGACAGTAAAAGTGTTTTCAGACATTTTCATACCCTGATGCAACACATTTTGCACGGCTTTTTCAGTGACACTGTTTTTGATGATTTGCAAGTCAGTTATTGTTCAATGAATTTTGATTTCTTTGTTGGAAAAGTGTGTGGATATGCTTTATCTTTGTTATGTTTGATTCAGTTGTAATGATCATGAGTAAAGGCATATGTACTGACCAAAAATACACTTGTTGCTTAATTTTTTGTGAGGAGTATATAAAGAAGTTGTCTATCCATAGAACTCTCCTCGTTGTTCATCACTCCAACTTCTAAATGCCACTCAAAGAAGTTTTGCAAAAAGTGAGTAAGTTCATTTTGCACGTGCCACGCGCGATACGTGACATCAAAGTTCACGTACGCTTTGCTATTTTTGTTTATGGTTAGTTTATGACTCTATTATTTTTATGGAACTTGTAAGTATATAGTTGACTGCTCTGCCAAAAAAAGTTATTTATGTAAATTAATTACTGGGATTTCCCGTATTTAAGCCCACTCATAATTACGCCCATGGGCTTAATAACGGGATATTTTCCCGTTATTAAGCCCATGGGACATAAATGAGATTTCAGATGTTATTGTTTAGAGTGACGTCCTTTTGCAACAGCACATTGCAAACGTTAGCATATATAACGTTAGTAGTGCACGTTAGTTACTGAGTTTTCATGTTTACATGAAGTCCCAAGAGAGGTCATGCAGGTACTCTTTACCCATATAGACAACCTTAATCTCTACCACTCACACGCAGTCGCAATAAAATATGGCAATAACATAGGACACGTTCCCCAAGAACAGTAAAGTATGTAAATATAAAAGAGGGGGTGTCATTCAAGTTCAGGTTTAAGACAGTTCTTGGATGATTGTCTAAGGTTCAGGTTTCTGTATTATTCCGTTGATATTAAAGTTCATTCAATTTTATCGTGTCTTAAGATCATTTTCTCCAGTTACAAGCATTTGCCGAATTTAAGCCTTGGGCTTAATTATGTTTTGTTTTATTTGTGAACGAGAAGGGTCTTTTTCCGTTATTAAGCCCAGGGCTTAAATATGGGAAATCCCCGAATCCCGAATGGAGCGCCTTTACCTGTCACCTTGAATTTCATTGCAAGTGTGGCTGGGAAATGGAGGCGTTTTTAGCAGTGATTCCAAGTTTACTCAATATCTTGAGGGATAGCAAGGATATATTACACACAGTATGAACTGTTTTCCATCTCCAGACCGTAGCTGTGGTGAAAGACACACACACACACACACACACACACACAGGGGAGTTGTACCATTGATCGACGTTGTTTTCTGTTGAATGTCGATTGGTAAATAATAAATTACTTTATCGATTGATCCGTAGAAAATCGATAAACTAGGCCCACCACTTAGGTCGATACCAGGAATTACCGGTAGTTAATCGATGTTCTGGCCCGCAGTGGGGGCCTATGGATATAACATCACTTAACATCGATATCCTAGCAGTCACATGGTTGGTGCAATAATTGATGATCACGTCATCACACTTATTCTCGCGAAATGTGCACCAACTCATAACTGGGAATGAAAAAAAATTAAAGTTCTTCATTTTAAAATGATGTCATTTTATTGTTAGAACATCATTCATTGTTCACGAAATTCAAACTATCGAAAGTCATATGTCAAGGAGAAAACGAAGATAGCCAATCATGATTGGGTTAACTAATTTGCATATAATGATGTAGGAGGTATGTTTCTCTGACACATGATACCTGCACTTTAAAAAAATGAAATTTGATCTGTTTGGATGGAAACAGAACAATGGCACAGCACACAAATATATAATGCATTTAAAATGAAACCTTATGTTTGACACTGCACATGATAAAAGCACACAGAAACGATCACATTATGTGATTTTTCTAGGACACATTTTTCTAATGTGTGAGTCGAATCCATTTATATCGCCAATATCGGAAGAGAGGTCGGAATTGTCAGTAGTCAATAGTCAAACTGATCACCATTATGTATATTCTCCTTGTTATCAGGATAAGGTGAAGGTCCAATTTCAAATTATGGATATGTGAACACTTTTCATGGAGTAGTTTCAATAGTGATTAGTCATTGTATTATTATCCAGCTTTGTTCAGATCTGTATATTCCTTAAGTTGTTGTATTTAAACTCGTGGTCGAAGATAGTAGCGCCGTTTGAAAAGAAAATGTTCTGGACGATTTCTCCGTGTCATACCTTCTATTGCAGACAGAAGTTCTTGAACCTTGTCCTCTTTTTCTGAGTTTGAAGACTCATTGTCCAGAAACACACACGGACATTTTCTTGCCGTGTTTCTCATGGACGTTGGCAACTTTTGAATGAATTGATCATGTGACATACCGTATGCGGACATTTCGTTTGATCTGGTAAATACAAAGACCAAATGGTTCTCAATATCGACCCCAAACTCCTTGATCATATCAGTTACCATATCCGCAGTTGTTTCATCGGTTTGTCCAACTTGTGTTACAAGGAGTATGACATCAGGAGCATAACTCAGGTTTTCATCCACATAAACAGTTTGTCCTCTCCCGTATATGTGTGGTGTGTCCAAAACCTCTATGACCTTGTCGTAACGAACACGTCTTTCTTTTTGAAAGTTTCTGGTCACACTGATAGCCCTCGCAGCGGATTCAAACGCTGGTCTTCCAAGTATGGTATTCCCAGTTGCACTTTTGCCGCTTCCAGTTTTACCCACCAGTACAATCCGAACTGTACCTTGCATTTTAGTCTAAAATACAAGACGACATATATCGAATCAGATGAGATACAATTTTACTCGATTCGGAAACATCAAAGATAAACAAAACGTGTGAACAGATGAAAAAGCCATAAGGAATGGTATATGTTTCACTTATAAACTTACCAAATACAATTACAAGTTAGATTATAGTGTAAGAACACAGATTAGCACAGTTTATTAGATATTTCTAAAGTTAGTAAGTTAATGCTCTTTAAGCATAGCTTGTGATCGTCATATTGAAATAGACGAACCAAAATGAATTTTCCAATAACGGTTTATAAGTGGTCCAAGGTATTAGTATTTTGATGACTAGCCTTGGAATTGCTTCCCATGCTACTATAAATCAGACAATGTGAAATGTAAACTGACGGGCAAAAGTTAGTAAAACGTTTTCAATTTGGTTTGGGGAAATTGAGCATGTCTAAATTCCAATGAAACATCCAAAGCAAACATTGTCTAAGTCACGAGAATATTGCAGAATGGTAGTGATGTCAGTAGATGTAGTCACGTGACCCCTAGCACGAGTAAAAGGTATAACATGTAATCTTTGAAAATCACGAACATGCACGTGCATCAGTCGGGTAGAAATGGGATGGATACACGCTGGCATATCACAGTAACTGAAAGCACATGCAAAAAATGCCGAAGCTGACACAAATTCAGCGAGAGCGAGCCATTGGAATGCGCGATATGGGAGCTACCCAAGCTCATCTTGCCAGAACGTTCGGCTGTACCCCAGCAACAATCTCCAGGCTGTTCACACGTTACCGGAATACTGGTAGCACTCAAGACAGGCCGAGAAGTGGACGGCCACGGGTCACTACACCCATAGAAGACCGCTACATCCGGACTATCCATCTCCGGAACAGGTTCGTGACGGCAACGTCGACGGCGGCTACGGCACTCGGGCATCGTATCAGTCGTCGCACAGTGACCCGAAGATTGAGATTAGCTGGTATAAGGGCTTACCGGCCTTTCCGCGGAATGGTCCTGACCCTCAGACATCGCCAAAACAGACAGCGGTGGGCAAGGCAAGTATACAGGTGGCAAGTCCGAGATTGGCGACGTGTTCTCTTTTCCGATGAAAGCCGTTTCACCCTTTACAAGTGTGATGGCAAAGAACGGGTATATCGTCGACGAGGGGAACGTTTAGCAAGGCCATGCATCAGAGAAGTTCATCCATTCGGCGGGGGTGGAGTCATGGTTTGGGGCGGTATCTGTGGAGACCAGAAGACCCGTCTGGTTGTAGTGCAGGGCAATCTCAATGCACGGGGGTACATCGGACAGATCCTACAGCCAGTTGTGGTACCCTTCCTACAGAATCAACCCCGGGGTGTACTCCTACAACATGACAACGCGAGACCTCACACTGCCAGAGAGACTCGCTACTTTCTGCAACAAAACAATGTTGACGTCCTGCCCTGGCCAGCGTGCTCACCGGATATGAACCCGATCGAGCACCTCTGGGATCATCTGGACAGGAAGATCAGAGGTCGGCAACAAGTTCCACAGAACAGGCAACAGCTAGAGCAAGCACTCAGAGAGGAATGGAACCGCATTCCCAATGACGTCATTCGACGTTTGACGACGTCAATGAGGAGACGTGTGAGGGCATGCATTGACGCAGCAGGGGGTCACACACGATACTGATGTGCACAAGATCCTGTATTCAAGAAATGCCCCTGCTACTGACTCATAAACTCAGATTGTGATAATCGATTTATGCAAAATTCCACCCCTTGCGTGTTTACTTGACAGCGGCTCACAAACTCCTTGAATGAAATTGTTGATTTTTTGTGATTTACAGCTCAAGTGTTTTTTTATTATGATGCATTAAATATTTTTGGGAAATTTCGGTGTATGTCTTTGTTACAGGACGTTCAAAACGTCATATACTAACTTTTTGCCCGTCAGTTTATGTGTCTTCTTCTAAAATAACATAGTGTTCCCGTACCAAATTAATTTTAAGCAGATCTGATCTTTCAAATATAACCCATTATAAATACAAATTGAAGATGATAATCACTTCGGGCGTTAATTAACTATGTTGAGTAGTGTATCAATGTCTTCTAAGATCAGTTTGATACCAAATAACATAACATGTACACAAATATGTATGTCACTGACTACTTCGTGTTGTATATGCGCAGGTGTATAAATAGATCTTACCCTTGATAGCGTGTACACGAAAGTCCTCTGTCAGTTTACTGCCTGTCTTCTCAGAGCCGACTGGCTGTAGTTGAGCCTTCAGCCGAGTTTCTGTTGATAGAACAGCATGACAATGATCGACGCGGTCCTTACTCATTGGTCGGTGTATGCCTATTTAACGTCAGTTAACCGTCCTCGTTCAAGTTAGAGTATAAACCTGTGACGATACCTTAGCCACCTAGACTGTTGTTGTACACATACACACAGTGATGATGTCAGGGCGAAAACGTACAGGTGGGGAGACACAGACAAAGTCACCACCCAAATGTGTAAGTTTGAATGGATGGATGAATTTTATGTCAATTGATGTATAAAGTCATGCAATGTTATTACGTTACATGAGCCTATATGAAATCTGGGCAATATTCATATGCAATGGCACCGAGCTATGTCACAACCGTAGATTCATCACTAGCAGTGTCTTCAAGTATCAAGTGGTGTCACGGTGTCAGGTGATAGGTGTTAAGAATGCTTCAAAATGTATAAGAGATCAATTGTCATAATACGATTCTTTCACAGAATACGTTTTCATGATTACTAAAATGAGTTCTTTTTTTCCATATAGGCCAAGAAATCTGTTCCCAGAGAGCATATTGCAGGTTGGTGGAATATGCTTGATAAACTTTATGTACGATAAGAAATGATATTTATACATTGTAATATTATCTCGTGTGACTACACGAACTTTTATAACTTTGTCAATTCATTCAAACGCTAATCTATAACTTACCACAGTGACACAAAGGCAGTGTTTTTGGGTCTTTCGTGAGACTAAAAGCCGGATTTTACTCAACTTACTATACCACACCTCGACTTTGTCAAGATATTTGCTGTTATTCTGCAAATACTTTGACATTGATTGATGTATGGGATACCTCTCATTATAAGGCAATAGAAGATGGAAAAACAGAACGTGGAAGTAGTCCTTAAGAGTGGGGAACATGTTATTAACTACTTGAAGGTGGGCAATACGGGAGATTACCGCTAAACTATTTATATATATATATATATATATATATATATATATATCTAGAGCCACCAGATACTCGTTGATCCGCATAGAGAGCAGTTGACTGCCTGGTGTGAAAATCACTTGATGCGGCTGGACGCACAACATGGGCTACTGGCATCTCAAATATTATTTGAATTTGAATGACTTTGGAATTTTATTTTCAAATTATTAAAACAATTGTGGGGATAACCTCACATATTAAACAACGAAAAGCGACGGACATGTTATAGGACGTGCCAAGAAACGAATGCACAACGGTTTGCGTATGATTAGAATTTGGAGGTTACCATCCTATGTACCCACAACCCGGACGGAAACTTAAGACCGTTGGTTCTAATCCCTTATTTGAAGATTTGCCAGCAAATAGGTGGGTTTGCCTGGGTTTTACCGCAGTCGTAAAAATATATACTCGATGTCAATCTATTGGTAACACTATTTCTGAAAAGTTGTAAAATCTTCGGGTCTGTAATGGTTTGGGCAGGGCAGGGGTAACTCTTACTGGACGCTCTCAAATGCACGTGGTCGACGGTAATCTTACCGGACAGCGTTATCGGGACGAGATAGTGGCTCCTATAGCAGTACCATTCCTGCAAGCTATGCATGGCTTTTATGGTCGACCCTCTTTACTGCAAGACGACAACGATTGCCGACAGGATTGTCACAGAATTCCTTAGGCAGCAGGGTGTAGAGCGGATGGCGTGGCCAGCATGCTCACCAGACCTCAACCCAATCGAGCATGCATGGGATGAACTCGGTCGACGTGTGTACACACGTCACTCAGCACCAGTGGATCTCCCAGGACTCAGCAGAGCTCTAGTAGAGGAATGGAATGCGATTCCGCAAGTTTTCATTATGAACTTGATAAGGAGCATGAGAACAAGATGCACCTTTGTCTTGGAGGGTACACAAGATATTGAATGACCGAGTGCTTCATGTTTGTCATTTTCATTCGGAGGGTTGGTCTATACAACTGATGATTGCTAGTGCTGTTTGAACTTTTTGTCTGTATGTCACGATGTTTCACGTTTTGTCAACACATTAAACATTATCATGACGCTTTTAGTTCTATTATTTCTGAGAAACCTTTCTTTAGGTGTGCTATATATCACTTGACCCTTTATTAATGACGCCTAGTGTGTGTGTATGTTGTGATAGTGATAAGTAAACATATGTATAGTATATAATGTATGTTTCTAAACTGTTTTATATATGTTACCACATGGTTTGTTTGCAGAACCATGTGATAACTGTAGACACCATTTGGGCCAAACTCAGGGTTCTCCTAACGTGAGATGTCTGCATCTCCAGGAGCATTACAAATACAAGGACCATCTTAAAAAACTCTTTGGAGGCATATATAATGATGGATCTCTATCGGTAATTCTTAACTTTGAAGGAAAAAACTCTATCCCAGATGTTCATGATGTAATCAGAACTACGGAAGATGTTCTCAAGAAGCATCAATGTGAGGTGCAGGGAAAAGAGCTAACTCCCTCATATGTAATGCTGATAGATACATCGTGTCCTTTGTGCGCCAAATGCGTCTCAGAAGTCAGAAAAGGTGCTACGGGACAAGTGCTGAGTATGCACATGGACATAGCAGCTGTCAACAGTAAATCAAAGAAACAGAAAGAAGAGAATCCTGAGCTCACTGAAGAACGGATAGAAGTTATGAATCACTTCATGCGAAATGTTTGTGCTCTACAAAACATTTCTGGTGGCGGGAGTATTATTGTACATTTTGTTGGTAAGGACGAGGCCGATCCTGGAACATACATTGGATGGTTTGATGAGATGGTTAATACAAAACTGAATGGACTTTTACCCCCGGGTGAACTATTTTTTAATAACTTCAAACGGAAACGTTTGGAAGATTATGGCTATGTGATACAGTTTGACGTTGCTTCAAACAGCACATTATCCACTGTGGACATGAAGACGAAAGTGCCTTTGGATGACTGTTTTCTTGATCTTGATCTGGCAAGTCTTGGAACATTCATGAGAGACCTGCCATCAAAAAGTCAGACGGTCGGGACCAGGCTACAACTTCAAACAGGACATACCACGTTTGATGATCTGCATGAAAGTAGACATGTACAGCTGAAGCAATTTCCTCGCAAATATCGATTGGCTAGTGCCACAGACAAAGCGAACATAATCTGGAACAGCCTGAAGTTAGGTGAAACCATCAGTGCTTTTTCCAAACAGGATGAGGGTGGAACCTATTACTGTGGGATACGTGAAAAAAGTTAGATTCTTAAGACGATACAAAACAATATCTTCTGAGGTATCAGGAATTCCTTTGGAACAAGAAGAAGAAACCAGCTTGAAGACGAATCTGAAGGAGAAGATTGAGAGGGAAATGGTTGCAGTGAATGGAAACTTTGATGTTGATACAGAGAAATTATCAGTCAGCATCGATACAAAAGATCACAATCAAAAGAAGATTCTTGTTGTCAACGTTCCTGCTTATCCAGGACTTGTATTTTATGATGAACGTGGACCAGTGTCATATAAATATGATGAGGATGTTGACATTGTGAGACCACTGGAGTTAGCTGAGTGGTGTAAAGCAATAAAAAATCAAAACATATAAAGAATAGTTTCAAACCTCAGATGAAATTTAAATCAGTGGAAACAACACACACATATAGGCACGTGGTTGGTAAAGATGTATGTCATGTTTGTCAACTGTTCAACGAACAGGCTCATCTATAGTAACAGCCAATGGTCTTTGGTAGTAAATGATCAATATTGTAAGAATATTTGCAACAGCATGGTTGCAGATTGTCTCTCGAGGAATGGACTCTAAGGATGGTATTACCACTATACAAAAGGGGAATTAAGACGGATCCTATCAACTACAGGAGCACTTCTCTTTTGAACATCTCAGTGACGGTTTCTACGTCTAATTTAGAAAACACACGACGCCTAGGATCTTGTTTCCTTTCTCCATATTCTAAATCGATCATGTATTTACGCTACAGGCATTGTGCTAAAAATATCTCATTAAGCCAAATGTGTCCATGACATTTCACTTTTCTTGTATACGGCTACCTGTTTTACAAACACATTCTTCGAAATGGGGATTGAATGTAATCTTGATAAATGAAATGGTATTCTATTTTGAAAAGTGTGGATAATATCTCAGTACGAATCACGTACACTGGGTAATGTGAGGAAAAAGACGATAAATTCTTTAAACATTCTGGAATTATATTCCAATCACGGTTAAAAGAATTTAATCGGAAACTCTTGCCATGCAAGGCAGTAATGAGATCTTAATTGTCTGTGGAATATGTCGGAAGTGCTCCAAAGTTGAGTTGAAACTTGAAACATGTTCTTGGTGTGAATTCTGGACGCCAGTGTATAGAATAAAGCTAATTAAGTATTGAACTAAGGGTTTGCGAAAGCAATGAATCAATGAAGTCGATATCACTCCAAGTGTCATGTTATGCTTAAAGTGTTACGTGAAATAAATGGTAAAGATAATTAATTGATCGTCGTGTGTGACACATGCTACTTAATGTTGGTGTTGTGTAAGTGTGATAATACCGAGAGGTTGGTGATAAGAACATGTTTTGTTTGCTTTTAGGAGACATATTTTTAAGATATATATACTGAACCACAAAAGAAACGCCGCCTTTCAAAACGGAATTCAAGATTTTGTTCTTACAAAATGGTGTTTTTATTTATGATTGTATCGTTTTGTTGACATGTTTTCAATCCAAAATGACAGTTATTACCAACATCAGCGTGTTTGCTGATGAAAAAACATATCGACCAAACGCACCTAAAAGGCAGACGTGGTTAAAGGTTCCGTATTACATTCGTGAAAATAAAAATGTACGTGCATATCGTGACAACCCTACCAATGAAAGCGGGTCCCAAACTCGCCTGAAATCATTCTTGTTTTGACACAATCGCCATGGTACGACTTAAGAGAGATCAGCGGAACCAAGTCTTGGGACGACTGCAAGTTGGCCAGACTGCATCGAGGGTAGCTAATCATTTTAATGTTCATGTTAGGACAATCTACCGACTGCAGGAGTGGTATCAGGTGACTAACAGCATCCCAAACCGTCGACGCAGTGGGCGACCTTCAGTAACATCCCAACGTCAAAACCGACAGATTGTGCGCCACCATCTGCAGGATCGCTTCCCAGAGCAGGAGGGAAACAGCACGCCAGACCATTGGGGCTCACAACAGACCCATCAGTGCCGATACAGTGCGTAGACGTTTGCACGGAAGAAACTGCTGTTGTCACAGATCATATCGTAGTCGTGTCCTCACCGCTCACACCGTCAAAACCGACTTCAATGGGCAACTCAGCATCGAAATTGGCATTATCGACAATGGAGAACTGTGCTTTTCTCTCATGAAAGCCGGTATTGTGTTTCGACAGTCGATGGCAGAGTGAGAGTATGGTGAAGGCGTGGGGAACTGTTTTCCAATGAGTGTATTGTTGAAAGAGACTCGTGGTGTGGTCCAAGCATCATAGTGTCGGGTGCAGTCGGTCTAAACCAGATAACTGGCACCGAGTTGTTCCAGAATCTCGGTCCAGGATGAGGAAGTGACGTGACAGCTGCTCGCTATACTGAACAAGTCATAAGACCCCACGTTGTACCACATTTTGGACGTTCCAGCAAGACAACGCTCGTGCCCACACTGCCAGAGTAACATTGGACTTCCCAAGACAACATGGCATCCAAACCCTACAATAGCCTGCACTCAGTCCGGATTTGAGCCCAGTAGAACACCATTGGGACGAGATCCAAAGAAGACTGAATGACCTCCACCCAAGGCCGACAACTGCTGCTGGATTCGAGCAGGCATTTCACAGAGTATGGACCCAAGTGCCTATTGCTTTCATCAATCAGCTAATTCACTACCCTTTCATCGTTGCCCATACCGGCCACACATAATACTGACTTTGGGGTATCTTAATGGTACCATTTTTGGTGATTTTGTTTGTGTGAACTCTAAATGTGATTCCCGAAAGTGTGTTAACCCGTAATTTGTCACGTTTGAACTCAATCCTCCGTTTTGATTGTTAATTAGACTGAATGAAAGTGTGTGTTTTAAGGAACCGCCATCGGTGCGACATTTCTTTTGTGGTTCAGTATATTTCCCAAAGTGTTGCCACTGTTTGGAGTTGTCTGCATTTTAGTGCATTATTTTGACATAACATGTCGTCTGCAGCCCGAATTATGTACTCATGGACAAACGGTTAGTTAGAGCAACCTATGAATTCAGAATGGAATACCATATGGAATACCAGATCGTTTTTGTATATAAGAAATATATTCAAAATAGTTTTCTTACCTTATTATAGAAACATTATTGGTAGAGTTAGCAAATGTATTTATGATATTAATGTACTGCGCTGATAGCTTTATATCTCTGTACATTATTTAGAATGTGATTGACAAATATGTAACACTCTGACACGTGACCCATATGTTAAATCTTACAACTGTACCACCATGGGCCCATGTGGCTTAATAGATTGAATAAAACACAAGTAGCGTGAAATTTCTTCTTGTTAAATAAAGTGAAGAGTTAAAGTAAAGTTGTTACATGTTATTCTTCATTTATGACGTCTAGGTTACATTTTGGGGTACGCCATTTAGACAAAAAGCCACCCCATTTGGCACCAGTTGAACTCCAGTTCTTGCAAAACTGTTTCTTTATGCACATGAAAGAGGTTACTTGTGGAAAACACTTCCAAGGTCACAAAATATCGTTCATAAAATCAACTTCGATTACCCACGCGCATCATGAGCATGTGTTTATGAATCATTGCAGAAAAATACGATGATACCGAGTGCTTTCGGAGAGTTGTACGTATCTTTCTTTATCCGTTTGTCAGTTTGTCAAAACCCTAAAGAACTGCTACTCTTCAGTTGAGTCAAACATAGGATATTTGGTTCCTACGTTTCCCTAGACCCACGACTCCCCATCAGAAAGAAGACAAATTTTTTAATAACACGTATACCTCAAGCCTCGGAACTTCGTTTCCTAAGCGGACCGCCTCCGTGGTGTAGTGGTTAGAGCGTCCGCCCGGAGAGCGGAAGGTCGCGGGTTCGATCCCCGACCGCGTCATACCAAAAGACGTTAAAATATGGTACTTGTTGGTCCCTGCCTGGCGCTCGGCATTAATGGGTAGAACAAGGACTGGTCGGCTTGGAGTCAGTATAATGTGTCTGAGTGGGGTATTCATGCTTCACTGCGGCATGGTATCTCAGTGGGCTAGCACTATAAAACCAGCTTCAGTCTGGGCTAGTACAAGCAGCCGCACATACACATACACACGCATGCACGTCGTCATTTGAGCGAAATATTCTCAAGTACGACGTTAAAGCCAATTTCACCTCACCTCACCTCGTTTCCTAAGCATGTTCATGTCAATTTCAGGGTCAGATACAGACAGAGACATACACCAGCTGACATTACCATGCAGTGACCCATTTCCACCAACTACCTACTACTATGGTGACAGCTTCGATGCTGCTCATGCATATTTTTCACAAGGTATAGAACAACCGACTCCTTACGCATATTCACCGACGCTCTATCTCTAATGAAAAAATAATACACTTAAATGATTCATGCATGCATAATCAGTAATTCCAAGATTTAGAAGGGATAGTTTAGGTTTAACCAGTTAAAAGTTCCAGAGAAACTGACACATGACAATTCAGGCTAACAAAGGGACCCCTGATGACAAAGGCTATCGCTTTGGATGACGTAATGTTGTACATGTCTACATAATGTACCGAAATCGTCACAGTCCAGAAGTCTAAGAATTCAACAGTCTAAAAGTTCTTTATCGCGCCGTGCACAGCCACATCCTTGTTCATGATGATTGTAAGGAGAGGTCACCCATTTTGTTCTAGGGAGTGAGTGAGCGAGTGAGTTTAGTTTTACGCCGCACTCAGCAATATTCCAGCTATATGGCGGCGGTCTATATATAATCGAGTCTGGACCAGACAATCCAGTGATCAACAGCATGAGCATCGCACTGCGCAAATGGGACCGATTACATGTGTCAACCGATCCCGTTAGTCGCCTCTTACGACAAGCATGCGTTACTGAATGTTCATTTTAACCCGGACCTTCACGGGTATTGTACTAGGGAGGGGTGTGTGGTGGGGTGTCATCAATTTTGTACATGACATGCAGGGGGTATCTTTGTTCATAAATTTTAGGGTGGTGGGGGTGGTGGGGTCACTCACATTGTACATGCCTCTCCATAATAATCATCATCATCAACACCCCACACACTCCACACCCAAACCATAAATTATGAACGACCCCTAATGCCACCTTCAGTTCGCGTTATAATTGTTTTCATGCTCTATAACCCCAGGGCAAACGTGTTGGAATACCTACACAAGGGGTAGTTTACAAAATGATCGTGCTGGAGTTGTAAAGGATAGAGTGTTGATAGTCTAATCCATATCGACAAATTTAAAGACTCTGTATGTACACTCTCAAGACAGTATAGCACCTGATAATACTTGACTGACATGTATGTGTCTAATACTCTTAACTGCATACTTCTTTACTAACGCAGATCAGGCAATGCTACCACTGAACTTTGTTGGGACTCTCAAGAAGGAACATCCGCATTTGGTGAAACGAGTTGCTGAACTGTTGACATACAATGGAGGGGGATTTGCTGTATTTGGTCGGTCGCTTGCGACAACCTTAAACTTGCCAAGTTGCAAACCTCCTGATATTTTGCACTGTGACGTAATAATCATTACACGAAGGTGCCTTCCTTTTTTTATATCTTTCGCATCTGAGGCACTTGATGACATTGAACAGTATAATGCTGAATTGGCTCGCCGCATGAGGGTAATTCTTGGAAAATACACAGCAGAAAAGTTCAATCTTATCTTTTTGGCCACCGAGGAAAAACTATATTTCAAAAAGAAAAACTTTCACAGTACCGTTCATAAGAGAAAGTCAATGGTAATTGAATCGTGCTTTCCTAATCAAAAGTACATGAACGATTCGAAATTTGAAAGACTGAAGACTGCTTTAACAGCCGCAGTTGCAAGAACACGGATCCCAATGCCACCTAAAGGAAAGGAAGTCGGAGCGTTCTGGGTTTTGAAGAAAGAACAGTTGTCAATGTTACTTGACAATATTGATCTGCACCAACCATTAGACGTGCCTGAATCACAACCTGGGAAAGCTGTGTTCATGTTCGAAGCTGCCCAAAGACTGGAACGCAGGGGGAAAACACTACTCATCTGTGACAGCATGGAGGAAAAGACTAAAAGAAAGTAGGTTTGTATACTAGAGGTAATTTGCTCCATTAGAGCAAATGCATTATTGTAAAGGGCATGAAATATTGAGCTGGTTGTTTTACATATAGCTTCGTTTTTCAAGAATGTGTTGACTGGGGCTAAGTGATCATACATGATAGGTACTTTGTATATTCAACAGGTTTAGTGGCTTAGCCTAGTGTTGGGTCTTATTGCTAAGGAACATTCTAACACGCAATCTCTGTGTGATGGGATGGTCAGAGATAAGGAGTGTGAATATGCCTACTTTCAGCCATGCCCCAGATGAAGTGACAATCGAGACTATAGAATCTTTCTGCCAGTCTCGTCAGGACTTGACACAGTTTAAGCACATCATGGTATCCGCCACAGATCACAAACTCGAGACAATTGAAGACAAGCTGAAGGCAATTGCTACTCCGATATGGAGGATCTACGAGCGCGATGAAGGTTAGCATCACAGATTATGTCATACCTGTGAAAACAATTTTATCATAACGCGTATTGTAAATTATCGGCTGATGCCTTTTTCATTTCAGTGTGGTGAGTTTATAGCTAAAATATGATCAATTGCATGTTGCCTTCTTCAAAGGCAAAATGCAGCTCGCTGATGACTACACACTGAATTAAATGTTCGCATTTGTGTTTCAGTTCCCACAGAAATTCTGAGTGTTGCGCTCCTGGGCTATGCTAAGACAGGGAAAAGTATCCTCGCCAATACAATTGCAGGCGAGAAACTGTTCGAAGCTGGATTGCTCAAACGTACAACAGTATGTCAAGAGAAACGGGCAAGCGTGGGTAACAGGACATTTCAGATAATGGACACACCAGGTTTTTCCTTGCACAACAGCCAGAACATTAAGACTACAGTTGAGGAGTTGGTGAGAAGGGCAAGTTCCACTGATGCTGTCTTGCTTGTTGTAAAGGCATCACCAATGACATATGAAGAGGAACTGCTCTTCAAACATGTCAGAGCTATTGCTGGGAGGTCCATGTCACGGAAAATAGTGCTTGTATTCACAACTCTAGATGACAACATCTCTTTGAAGGGATACCTCGAGAACATTCCCAGTTTCCTGAAAGAATTTCTCCAGTTCTGCCACAACCCTCCTGTGCTTGTCAACATTGGGACACAATCAGAGATGGCAAATGATCAAATACAAGACCTGTTTAGGGAGATCGGCAAGATACAAAGTACACCTGTGCAAGAGCCAAATATGAACAGAATATTTAAATTACTGACTGCAGCCATCTGTGAACTGGAGAAATGTCAGGGGGATACATTGACCCGGCAAATGCAGCAGTTACAAGGAATCCTTTCAACACATTACGGACGCGATACAACAGTCTCTGCACAGCAAGTGTAAACATTTTCTCCCAGGAAACTTTACACACATTTAGGGGAACCCATTTATCCCGACCCCATGATATCCGGAAACTTTGCCAACCCGGCGATATTTACGTGAAGCCAAATGCATACAACATTAAATGCTTCATTTATCAGGAAATTTGGAAATTTGGTGAATTGTAAATGCCTACAGTGCAAAATACACGGTATTGTGTTCCGTTTACCGACCTCGCTAAAATTTCTTGTTTTGCAATTCATCACCCTGCATTCAACAACATTTATGAAAAATGTTCATCGTATGCCCGACTTCTGTTCTTAACATATTGTATCAGTTTAATTGAAATATTCAATACTGTTTACATAAATGGTTACGTGTACATAATTACTTTTTGGTCATTCTTATTTCAAATGTATACAGTAAATGTTACAGCTAAAATAACATTTTCATTCCCGATATGATAATTGTTTCTTATGTAATTTATTCCGACCATTCCATCAAAATTCCTTGTGTTATATTATAAACACATCACCGGTAGATTGAACGAAAACACATGGGCAGTTGACTGCTATTTTCGTCCTTGTTTACGTGAAAACACACACGGTAATTGTAGCTCTTGTATATAAAGCAATCCCAGGTAGAACAGGAGATACGAACTAAAACTGATATGTCGTCATCACGAGTGGTGATGTTTTGTGTCAAATTGTACATTTTTATTGACCCAGGTCGTTGTCAATCGGTTGTTCACCTGACTTCGCAGAAGGGACGCCACTCTGAGCATGGTCGGCGCCATAAGCTTATCCGGCCTAGAGGCCTCCTCATTTGCTACTTTGTATACTACACCGACTACATTCGTGACCCACTCTTCTTAGAAGTTACAGAAAGTGGTGTTAAATGTTTGTAATTTGTAATGTTTGTCACATCACTATGATCAGTATTGCAGGCTCGACGATGCAATAGTGTGAATTTTATGACCGCTTCACAATACTTGTCAGCTCATTTGGTCAATATTGAAGTTCACCCGTATATTACAATCTTGCAGGACTAAATAAATGAAAGGATAAATTCACTTATGTTTAATGATTGATAGTTGACTTTATTGTAGGCTTATTTCTGATACGTTTAATGCGTTTAACACATGTTTGTATTGGGCTTTCATGAAAAATGATAAATATATAAGAGGTATACCAGGGTCGGTCAAACAGAAGTCGGCCTAACCATAATCTCGATGTTTGAGAAATCATTAGCAAAGGCATATACACAATATTAGAAAAAGGGGGTAATGTGGTTAACGAGATACTAGTAATCACAACACATTGGGGTATAATATTTCTAAAGAAAATGTAGAAAATGAAATACGATTTCTCATGTGGTACACCTTGGGTAATTGTAAGCCCACAGATAATATCATATAAGATATGTTCAGTATAGTACTGAATGACTTCTCGTCATAATCAACATTCAAAGATTTGGATTGCTTGATTTATATTTAGATGGATGCTGTTTTTTAAGGACACTCCAATTTTAATATGTCAAATACATTGTGTCCAGATATTCAAGCTGGCACTGATTACAATATATGGAGAGCTGACACTCGTGTGATCATGCTGTATTTAGTTTGAACCCTTGGCATCACGTTTGACTAAGTGAAACCAAAATAGTTTGTCCTTATGTACCTAAGGTAAAAAGTCAAACAAAATGGGGATCGTGAGACTGGAACATTGCAAAAAACATTTGCCTGAGATTGACAGATAATATGTAGAAAATTAAAACAGCTGCATTTGTATCATATTTTAGGTGAGGCTGACTACTCTTTGACCGACCCTCTTATTTGGGAACAACTAATGCTTTGGCTAAAAGCTGATGTACACATCGATCTCTTCAATAAAGACATATGCACAGATACCATTGTTGTGATGTTTTAAGGATTGGGATATTTCTGGATTAGCAATACAGAGTGATTGCAGTCATACACGCATCTGAAGACAGAAAAGGGAAGAGAAAAAATCACTCATGTATTGTCCAGAACACATGTAGTAAAGTTGCTTTAACTGACGCCAGGCGACATCGAATCTGATTTGTTCACGCGGTTGAACGTGTATAATGAAGACGATGATCGCCGTCGTTGCATTAGCAAAATACCCTTGAAGATCCGGGTTAGAATTGATCTTCAGCAACCATGCTTGTCGTAAGAGGGGACTGATGGGAGCGGGTGGCGATGTTCGCTGACTTGGTTGACACATATCATCGTATACGCAATTGCGTAGATCGATGCTCATGTTTGTGATCACTGGATTGTCTGGTCCAGACTCGATTATGTACAGACCGCCGCCATTTAACTGGAATTTTGCTGAGTGCAGCGTTAAACAACAAGCGAACTAACAATTTTGTATTAGCAAAAACACTCGAGTAAGGACGGGCGGTGTATAGCCCTGTGGTTAGAGCATTCAGATGTCACACTGAACACCCAGGGTCGATTGCCCCCATGGGTATAATGTATGACGCCTGTTTTGATATTTCCCTCGTGATACTGCTGGAATGTGTGGCTTCAGGAAAATGCACGATCCAAGCAAGCGAGTAATTTTACGTCCGCTTCGAATGGTCGATTCAAAGAGAATGATAACGAAACAGCTGTTTCCTGAATCCTCGGTTCAGTTTAACCGACTACAACAACACAACGTCATATGATATAACAGTCAATATGTACCATCCCTGGTATGTTCTATTTACATTAGTTTGAATCTACATAAGAACGTTAGAATTGAGGAATCCAAATGCCGATCAGGTAAAATGAATCGACACAGAAGTAAGCGTAAAGCCAACACAGTAGTAAACGTAAAGCAAAAAAAATTGTAAACGTAAAGCCAAAACAGAAGTAAACGTAAAGTCCAGATGAACACATTTGTAAACATAAAACCGTCACAGTTGAACACGTAAAGCCTACACAGCTGTAAACGTAACACCAACACAGTTGTAAACATAAGCCAACACAGCAGTGAACGTAAAACCGACACAGTAGTAAACGTAAAGCCAACACAGTAGTAAACGTAAACCCGACAGTTGTAAACGTAAAGCCAACACAACAGTGAACGTAAAGACGACACAGTAGTAAATGTAAAGCCACCACTGTAATAAATGTAAAGCCAACCAGTAGTAAACGTAAACCCGACAGAGTTATAAACGTAAATCCAACACAGTCGTAAACGTAAAACCAACATAGTAGTAAACGTAAAACCGACACAGTAGTAAACGTAAAGTCAGCACAGTAGTAAACGAAAAGCCTTAAACGATAGGTCATAGTTTCATTACTATCAGAATCCACGGTTGTTACTTGATATATATCCTGATGACAATTCAATCTCATCACGGGACACGTATGTCCTTGATCGACGACCCGTGCTCAACATGGTAAACATAAGTTACATCTGAGCAATCCCGGAAAAAACTGGTGGTCCACGGATTACTGGAAATACGCGTATGAAATATAACATCATGGCTTGTCAAAATCGCGCCTTAATTTCTAACTAGCGAAACTAAGATTCGACCTCATCACACAGTAACAATACGACGGCTGGCGACAGTTACTGTGCAAGTGCCATGGTTCCTGCACGCGTGCACGCACATTAAGAGAACGCTGCCTAAATATCCTACTTAATTCCGCTTCAGCATGACAATTAGTGTTACTAAAACTTCTTTAATAGATGGATAAGATTGACTACAGTATAAGAGATAAGAGAGATGAGATAACATACGCGATGGAACTAAAAACATTAAGTGAATAAAATTTATAGACAACAAATTCGTTAATAAAATTGTTTGATCACCTTTAACTTGAAAACGGTATAAGAATCTTCCCCCAAACTTCACGCTATGCAATAAAATAAAGTTGTTATGCATGAAGTCGAATGCTTTATTATCGCTATTAAAAGTCTACTGAGTAACTAGAGGTCAAGCTGTGACGTAGTAGGCTGGACTGTGACACCCGTCGGGCAGCGATGAAAGGGAAAATACTACAGTAACATTGTTTTATTGAAAAATAATATTTGAAAGGTTGAAAAACTGACAAGAAAGGTAAGTTGAGATTCTGGTGTGGTGTCGATTTCGTAATTTAGAGACATTTAAGTTTAATAATGATGATGTATTTCCGTTTTCTGAAAGAAATCCTAACATGTAGACGATGTTGTGTAGAGGATTAGTATAAGGTATATGGTTGATTTATGTTTTTAATCTGATTTGATGAATGGCCATTGTTGATAATGTTGGCGATAAAAAATCCTTAAAATCTCATGTATTACCAAACGCGGTGTTGTAATTATAATTTCATAAGGTTCTTATATAACGAATCTGTTGCTTCTCTGTCAGAGGTGACTGGGTGGAATCGGGAGTCGAAACGACTTGACTTTGCTCGTTGACCAGAATCCGATTACTTGTTTGTCTAGATCGTTTTGTTTTAGGTCGCTGTGATTTTGATAGAAAATGGCTGATTGTGGCCTAACACAAACTCACAGTGCTCTCCGATCCAACATATGACATTAAACAGCCTGTTAACAGTTAAGTACTATATTGTAGTATGTTTTTCTCGCCAACTGCATGATAACGACGAAATACGTGGATTAAATTAATTGTCAAATGTATGCACATAAATCTAAATTTCTGCAATTTCTGTAACTAATTATTTTCAATGCTATGGTCCTTACATACTTGCATACGCACGATTGGCTTGGTTCGAAACGAATTATCAGATTCCCTACGTGTTTACAATTGCTGATACTACTGCTAAATGGTCCGTAAAATCATATTAACACGCACGTTCACTCACTAGCTAATTGGAATATCGTGTCCTCTTATGACAAATACGTCATTGTTTGAACATATTCTCTCTTACATTTGTTCAACTGTATACAAAAGCCGTATATTTACTGTAACAAATATTAGATTTATGGTCATATTAATTATAACTGAAACATTGTGACTTGCCGGAAACGTTTGCACACACATTGTCATTCACATAAGATAGTGTAATGGCTCTCGGTCCCGATCCATAGAGCGTTCGTAGCGTTACGACCTATCGTGACTGTCTCAGTCCCGATCTATAGAGCGTTCGTAGCGTTACGACCTATCGTGTCTGTATCGTAAGATGACGAATAGCGTAGCGTTACGACCTATCGTGACTGTATCGTAAGATGACGAATAACATAGTGCTACGAACTGCTTGTGGATCGAGCCCCTGTAGATCAATGCATTTCACACAACAAAACACGTACGTCTTTGGAGATGGATGAATGCTCATTATGGAATGTTTCGGATTTCTGATAATAGGCACCTCGCATCAGTTAAATCAGATCAAATCAAATGTTTATTGTATGAAGGCCATAGGCCCATATACATGAAGTGTACAGTATAGGATCTATTAAACAAAAGATTCACATTTAATTTCTTCTCTTGAATGCATATTTGAAATAGAACATTACAGATTTTAAGTCTTGATAGTTTGTGGTTGCCATGAGGCGAACAAATTGTTGTACTGAAGGGCGATTTAAATATTTAATTGGTATGTATTTCTTTCGAATGTTCTTTAAGGATGGACATATAAAGGTGAAATGGTACAGATCTTCTACGTTGTTAAAATTATGATATGTACACACCCTTTCAGACTTTGCAATTTTATTATGTCTCCCGGTATCAATATTTAACCATGTACATCAAACTCGAGCACGAGCAAAGTCGCTTGCAAATGTACACAAAGTACCTCCAATGTCTACCACCAGGACGAAATAGCATATGCGTATGTAAGCCATAACAACTAGAATCTGTGATACTTTACACTGACGACCATTTCATAGCAAACAGCCCGCGTAAGTTTCCTTTAGGAGATAGTGTATTATAACTTACCGAACCGAAACTTTCAGCCCTCGATATTACCCCTGGATAATATTCAACCCCGTGTCATTCACACAAACCAAATGTACGACAAAAAATCGAATCGTTATTTGAATATTAAAACATGAACATTTATATATACCTTAACTAGAAACGTTAAGACTTAGGACACACGTCCTGAAAAGGCACTGTAAAAGTCCTGGACACTGACCAATGAGTTCAGCCGATAACGCCCAGGGCTCCTTTCACGAAGCAACCTTTACTAAGGTTAACCTTAACTCCCATTCTTTAACATTGCACTAAGGTTACCTTAGTGACTTACGATCACCTCAGTGCTTTGTGAAAGAAGGCCCAGGACACACTGTTGATGTCATGGCGAGAGCTGAATGAGTTCAGCCGATAATGACCCGGACATACTGTTGATGTCATGACGAGAGCTGAATGAGTTCAGCCGATAATGACCCGGACATACTGTTGATGTCATGACGATATGGACGGCCAAATGATTATCAGCGACGTCCTATTTCTGTAGCTGGAGTTTTGGTGTCAAAAACCAGTCGTCTGATTACGGGACGAAAACAATATAATAATAATTGATTTCTAAAGCGCCTAGTATCCATCGACAGGTGTTCAACGGCGCTATGACAAAGTTAAAACCCAATCCATGCACTTATAGACACACAATCCTGAAAGTCTAGCGTAATGCTGAGCGGAAGAGCGGGGTTATAAGCAGAGACTTGAAAAGGTCTTTGGACTTGGTGTTTCCTAGTTCAGATGCCAGAGAGATCCGTGACTGGGGAATTCAAACTGAGAAGGCACGGTCAGACATCGTAGAAGTAGACAGTGGCTGACTACGTACAGTCCCACTTTAGGGTGGAAGTGCATGTTCAGGAGAATACCGGGAGATACCAGGAGATACAAGGAGATCAACTCCCGGTATTCATCAAGGACGAGAACGCGTCCGTGGGGTAGTGGTTAGAGCGTCCGCCCAGAGAGAGGAAGGTCGAGGGTTCGATCCCCGGCCGCGTCAAACCAAAATACGTTAAAATATGGTACTTGTTGGTCCCTGCCTGGCGCATTAATGGGTACAACAAGGACTGGTCGGCTCGGAGTCAGCACATGAGCACTGACTTACATACGCTGATATTGCAGTTTCCAGCATTGTACTTACAAAACCTTTAAACACCTTCTGATAGTTCTAATAAATTCTTTTGGGAACATATAAGACCAGATCGAATTACTCATGCTGACAATGACAAATTCCATGGATGTACAAGTTTCACCGTATAGCGACTCTGTCCAGGCAAAAGTGAAAGGAGAAGTAAATCTCTAATCTATGGGACCTTTCTTTCATTTTTCAAGGTATGTAATGGTGTGCTCATAACATTAGTATCTCAATATTTCGATACCTTGATGGGTATGTGCTGGATACGTATGCCACAATACGACTCACCAGCTCATCAGATCAATATTCCCGTTTATTACAATCAGGCAGGGCTGAATAAATGAAAGGATAAAGTCACGTACGTCTAATGATTGATAGTTCACTATATGCTAACCTTGTTTCTGATACGTTTTATGAGTTTAACACCTGTTTGTATTGAGCTTTTATGAAAAATGATATTGTAAAAGAGGTATGTTTGAGCACAACCATTCGCCCCTTTCCGTAACCTCCAAGAATGCTCGTGCCCCTCTGGATGCTAGTTATGTGCGAAGATATGACAGACCCATCAGAACGCGCATAATGATTGCGTGCGCTTTGATACAAAGAATCCCGGGTACTTAAATCGTTTATGGCATTATGTGATTGTTTAAAAAATCGTGAAAAATGTATATCGTAATGTGTAAAGTATAAAGGACGTAGCTATCAGTATTGTGTTGCCACGTGTGCAGTTTTTAATAAGGATCATGTCAGGGACGGTGAGAGAATCAAACACACACTGGTGCGTTTCTTTACTTAACAGCTCTCATGGGTTCTTTGATTGGCTGTTATGGGTCCAAGCGAGTGTATTTCTGACAATCCTGCCGTCTTGTTTTGGAGATTGTACGTGCGCTTTCGAAACATTTTTAGAAAACATATTAATTATAAATCACTACGGGTTTTAAAACAATAATTCATCTCTATATATAACTAATCAACTTTAATCTTTATCATTGGGCTTACATTTCACATTCTAGAGATATTTTAGCCTGACTTTTTAGGGGTCATTCATATATTTTTCAGCGTATTCATTTTAATATTCCACCGGGGATATGGTAGCAGGGTTACACGAATGTTCAGTTTGAGAAATATGTCAAAGTCATTTTTTTAGTATTTGTTTTATGTTTTATTGAAGGTGAAAACATATTTGTTGTATTTGCTAATTCAACAAAACAAATCCCATTTGTGATTCTTAAACCCTATATAGAAATATACATTTGGAAATATAAGGTGAACAGCTGCTAATAATTACGTTTAACAAATATTTTTCTCTCCTTCTTTTAGTTGTATCAAAGAGGTTTAATTTATTAGAATCAATAAATAAAACAAAACAAAAATAGCAATAAAGTATCTCAGAACTTCGGTGATATTAAGTACCACTAGAATCAAACAGGAAATAGAGTTATCGTTCTTGTTTAAAGTAGTTCTTATGTTCATACGCCAATATGAAATCCTTCCAGAGAGGCACGGGTTGCTATTCAACTTGTCCCGGAATAACACGAGTTGGCCACGATTGGGACACAACCAATGTTTTGCCTAAAGGCTGATGTAATATGTACGCCTACAGAGTTCATTCTACTTAAATATAGAAATATACCTTGATACCATATCTGTGATGTTTTAAGAGTGTGATATTTCGGAATGACGAATAAATTGTCACTTCAGTCATACTTGGACCGCAGAACAAGGAAGAGAAAAAGAATCAACCATGTATTGTCTAGCATAAATGTAATAAAGAGAGGGAGAATCTCGTGAGCGGTTGAACGTGTATAAAGAAGACAATGATCACCATCGTTTCATCAGCAAAATACAGCGAAGATCCGGGTTAGAATTGATCTTCAGTGACCATGCTGATTCGTTTCAAGACGTTTAAAAGGTGACCCTGTCATCTCAGGAACTACAAGTTCCTGTACAGAGTTGATTCCCTTAGGTTTGTATGTTTGGTGTTTGATATTCCAACTATGTGTCTCTAGTCTGTAAACAGACGATCCAGTGATCGACACCCGTGAAGGTCCGTGTTAGAATGAACCTTCAGTAACCCATGCTGGTCGTAAGAGGCGACTAACGGGATCGGGGTGGTCAGGCTCGCTGACTTGGTTAACACATGTCATCGGTTCCCAATTGCACAGATCGATGCTCATGCTGTTGATCACTGGATTGTCTGGTCCAGACTCGATTATTTACAGACCGCTCCCATATAGCCGGAATAGTGCTGAGTGCGGCGTAAGACTAAACTCACTCACTCACTCCGGTGATCGACATCATGAGCATCGATCTAAAAATAATTGGAAACGATGACGTGTCAAGAAAGACAGCGAGTCTGACCAATCAATCTCATGACACGTTTGGGTGGCTAAAGACCAATTCTAACCCGGATCTTCAAGGGTGTTATGATCAGGCGTGCGAGAAAACTATTATCGTTGGTTCGAGTCCCAGTTGTCCTGACCCCTAGGTTTCACTGTAAGACCTGCATTATCTGCTATCTCCCCCCACGTCAAGCTGACACGGCGTAATACAACTGGAAAAATATTTTAAAAGGTTTTAAAAGATAAAAGACAGGCAGACATGAGTCTGATAAACAGTGGTTTTGGCGGTCCTCATACGTCATTATTACTTGTATTACTGATGCCAACACTGACCTCAAATGAGCATTGTATTTCAAAATCAGGATACAGCGACCTACAAATTATCATGGGGAACGGCGATTAAGTTTTATTCGTAGCTATTATGGCAGCTATTATTCACTGAAAACAGACCAAATATGTGGAATAGGAGAGACTGGCACACATATAACGGTACACTGGTATACACAAAGGGTTATTTTCCTGTAACAAATATTAGATTTGTGCTCACATTGATCATAACTGTAATAATGCAAACTTTTGAACTTACGTTGTCAGTTCACCTAAGATAGTGTAATGCATGGGGCTCTGGGTTCCGATCTACAAAGCGTCCGTAGCGTTAATTATTAATCATTTCATTCAAGCCAACCACCTACCTACAATGAAATAAACATACTGTACATTCAGTTTCTCTTTGGAGCCGATGGCGACCAGTTGTATGGTTAAGGAAGGATAACAATGTATGGATGTCCAACTTCCTTATTACAGCGACTTTTCTGTTGTAACGCCGTTATCAAGCAAGTGATGATCAGAATAAGGATGGAAAGGCAAATGTACAAGTGTTAAGCATCAACTCATCAACATTCAGTCTCAATCCATTGTCTATACTACAGGCTTCACGGAATACAAGCTGATCTTAAACATAGTGTAGTTAACTGGCTTCCCCACGCTATTGTAGCCCTAGTTCCCACTGTAACATGACTCCCTCACTCTATGTACGACGTATATATTGTTGTCCTTCGTTAGTGCTCCAGCTTCATAAAGCCTCTCAAGGATGCCAGTTCTCTGGCTGGAAGCAGCTTCTCTTGAAGACATAAATCCATCTAGGTCCACTTCTCCTCAACATCTCACACCACAAATTCAACAACCAGTTACTAACACGCATGTAGCCATAGAATTCTGAAATATCAACAAGAACAGGCCATCAAACACATTTCTGTAAATATGTTTACTGTATTTTAGTGAGTGTTAATTGATCATATAAATAATGTTGGTATTATTTGATGCCCTGTCTGATGTCCTGTATTTATGACATTAGGTTAAAAACAAGTTCGCACAGAATTAGTATGATGTTTTTGATTACGGTAATATTCTTACAGTAAGGAATGGCACCAAATACTAAAACTATGGAAGAATGTGCATTCACGTATACGCACAAAGCTGTATGAAATCAGGATGAACGTGCATACACGTATACACACACTACTGTATGAAACCAATATGAATGTACATGCACGTATACACACACTACTGTATGAAACCATTATGAACGTGCATGCACGTATACGCACACTCCCATATGAAACCAATATGAATGACCATGCACGTATACACACACCGCTGTATGAGACCAGGAATAATGTGCATGCACGTATACGCACACCGCTGTATGAAACCAGGGAGAATGTGCATACATGTTTATGCACACCGCTGTATGAAACCAGGATGAACGTGCATGCACGTATACGCACACTCCTGTATGAAACCAATATAAATGTGCATGCACGTATACACACACTTATGTATGAAACCAATATGAATGTGCATGCACGTATACGCACACTCTTGTATGAAACCAGGATGAATGTGCATGCACGTATACTCACTCCAGTATGAAATCAATAAAAATTTGCATGCACGTATATGCACACCGCTGTATGAAACCAGGAGGAATGTGCATGCACGTATACACTCACTCCTGTATGAAACCAGGATGAATGTGCATGCACGTATACTCACTCCAGTATGAAACAAGGATGAATGTGCATGCACGTATACGCACACTGCTGTATGAAACCAGGATGAATGTGCATGCACGTATACACACACTCCTGTATGAAACCAGGATGAATGTGCATGCACGTATACGCATACCGCAGTATGAAACCTGGATGAAAGTGGATTCACGTATACGCATACCGCTGTATGAAACCAGGATGAATGTGCATGCGCGTATACGCATACCACTGTATGAATTCAGGATGAAGGTGCGTGCACGTATACGCACATTGCTATATGAAACCAGGATGAACGTGCATGCATGAATACACACACTCCTGTATGAAACCAGGATGAATGTGCATGCACGTATACACACACTGCTGTATGAAACCAATATAAATATGTGTATATAGTATGACCAGAAGTTATTGAGAATTTTAGGAATGTGTCTAATTGGATTTCTAGTGTAAACAACCTTGACCAGCTATCAAGTGCTTGGTTTCATTCAAGAGAGACAACTCCGGTAATCCTTTTTCATTATTGTGTGAAGAGTTATCCCCCTCTGTTTACTTGCTAGCAGACGACATTGTTGTAAGTGGTCACTAACAGGAACAGGTGGTCAGGCTCACTGACTTGGTAGACACATGTCATCCTATCCCAATTGCAGAGATTGATGCTCATGCTGTTGATTATTGGATTGTATGACCCAGACTCGATTATTTACAGCCAGCCATCATATAGCCAGAATATTGCTGAATGCGACATCGAACAACTAACAAATACCATGTAGTATGGATGTTGATATTAAGAACTACCACATCTGTAAAAACTCTGATGGTAAGGTTGTCTGATTGTTCCTTGTGTACTTTCAGGTACATTTGATCTGACCAATGTGTTGAAGTCAGTCTACTTCTTTAGCTGAGAGTCCAGTGATCTGCATGGTGCTGAATCTTGACTACTGTGACCTCAGCACCTCAGCTGTGATATGCAGGGGAAGACATGTGATATGACCAGTTGACAATGTGCTATAGATGAGACTTGAGATCATGGTTTCCTGGTTTGTGTTGTCATGGAAACAACGGAGAGTGGCCTCTGCCTTGGGAATTATAAGGGATGTATGTTGCAGATTGGGGTTGAATGTTCCGATTCAGTGGAAACTCTGTGTTGTGGATTATATTCTATTTAGCAAAGTTTGTGCTGTCTGTGAAACACAGCAATGAGATTATATTTCTAGTCGAAATTGGAGAAAGAAGGGACAGATTTCTGTGATAACAACTTCAAAACCCTTGTGTGATTCAAATAGCATTCTTGTGGATCCAATGATGTAATGGGAAATTTTGGATGACTGCCATGAAACCTTGTCTTGGAGTTGATGGATCATGGAAGCTGCTATATTTCTTCAATCAAGATTTGGAGTCTTTGTTTTTGCTACACATTTCACTGTAGAATTGTACCAAGGAGACATGTAAGAAAGCTGTGATCACTGGTTTGGATCCTGGTTGATGGTGATGAGGCATCTAGATGCTCATGGGTTTCACTGGTCCAAGAAACTTGCATAATTTCACATATCTGAAATACAGTTCAAAGTGGCTCTAAACCCAACTCACTCCCTCAGTCACTCGACCCGTGAAATCCAGGTTAGAATTGGTCTTCAGCAACCCATGCTTGTCGTAAGAGACGCCTAACGGAATTGAGTGGTCAGGCTCGCTGACTTGGTTGACACATAGCAATGTATTGTGTACATCAATGCTCATTCTGTTGATCGCTGGATTGTCTGGTCCAGACTTGATTATTTACATAGTGCTGCCATATAGCTGGAATATTGCTGAGTGCAGTGTTAAACAACAAACCAAGCAACCCTCAGTCACTCTGCAATGTGCAGTCCACAACTGTGACTTGAGAGAGGAGTACAGACGCATGGCTGCTCTGCCTTGAGCAAGGTGACCGCACAAATGTCTTGATACAGTCTGGTGTAGGATTGGGTTTTGGTCATTGTCCAGTGTTCTAGACAGCAGACATTGCCTGTTGTTAGAGCTGACAGTTGTGTGACACAGCTGATCATGTACCAGCATATTCCATCAGTGTGCACATGGTGTCAATGGTGTCAATCACTGGCTTGTCTGGCTCAGACTATGACAGGAATATTGTAGACTGAGGAATAAAACGATATTCACTCACTCTAACATCAATTTTATTATGTGCCTTACTGCATTTTGTACAAGGGTTAATGCAAGATGTATTAGAGGTGTGTGGTTGAAAGTGATGAAGTCTTTTTTTTTATGTAAAGGATGTATGTGACGTTTTTGTGTCCAATATGTGCATTTTAATTTGAGGATTGTATGGAAAATGATTTCTTCACTGAATATGACTATGAATGATGATGATTTTCGTGTTTTGTTTTGATTTATTTTTGGTTCACCTGACTAGAAGTCAAGTAGAACCAATGGCCTGGCTTGTCCATCATTCCTCGACAGGTGTTACATATTCAGCATTCATATTAAACCTCATCTTTGCCTTTCAAGAATGATACAGCTATAGTATCTAAAGACTTGTTCACCGAATTCCAATCAGACTTTAGCATGGCAACAATGGCAAACATATTGGAAATGTGATTTGTGCCTATTACTCCGCCTATTTATGTGTATGTATTGAGATAAGTCAGGTGACTATTAACCTTCTAGTGCCTCACAGATTCTGATTACAGCGTCCAGTGAGCAAGTTGTCAGATGGATACTAGGCGCAATATAAATGAATTATTAATATTATTATATGAAATTACATAAACATATTTTGCGTGGTGTTTCTTAACAGTATCACATGTAATGGTTTGCTGTGTTTGCAGATACAATCAAACATCAGTGGGTCAGAGTTGAAGGGACTGATGTAAATACTTCGAGTTATCCGGAGTTCAACTGCAAAATGACAACTAAATATGGAATGTGCTTGGAGATTGCATTGTGTTGGTTTGATGTTTGGGATCAAGCGATGTCAAGGTTGAAATACATTTACATCAGGTCTTTGTCATGTTAGGATCCAGTTCGAAATGGTCCTCAGCAACTAGTGATAGTTGTCAGAGACGACTAACTGCTGGAAAACTGGGTAGTCTGTGTGATGTTATGAAGGTTGTTAAACTTTTGTTATAAATCAAGGTGTATGATTTTGTGGTCATAATAATTTAGGTGTCAAGTGTGTTGTTCAGGCCATGTTCAGATAACCTCCCTTGAAGCGGGTGGTTAAGATGTCCCCTTTTTATTGTTAAATCCTGGGTTCAATACCTCATATGAGTAGAGTGTTTAAGTCCATTTTGGTTATGCAGTGTTATGGCTTGATTATTGCCAGATGTTTGATAAATTCTGCTCCCACTCTCTCACACTGTTCCATGCTCACATCAATTCTACTTTTTTTTTTTTTTGTCAAGACAGTCAGCTTTGTTTATTGTTGTTCTGACAGGTAGTTGTGGAAAGCCACTCACTCACTCTTGTTTAAATTTCAGTGATTGTCTACCATTAAACATTATAGTAAAACAAATGACCTAATATTGAGTGAGTGGGTTGATTTATCACTGCTTTGAACAAGATTCCAGTTGTATCATGGCTTGTAAGTTAAATGTGGGAGTAAACTACAAGATGCTTACCACCTTGAAGCAATCCAGGAGCATGACAAATCTACAGAAATACATGGGGCAAACAGGAACCCACTATCATAGGTTTCTGGTGTGCCAAAGGGACACTACTCAGAACAAAGAAAAATCACCTATTCTCCCCCAAATCTAAGATCAATATTGTTTATTCATATACTTGTAATAAATAGGAGGTCAGCCCATTTTATTTGAAATACTTTATTAAAAGTTGAGAGCAGGTTCTTTGGTCAAACAAGAAATGAATTGGCCTGCCGTAAATAATGGTCTTGAAAAATATGTTACCAGATCTCTTTTCAGGTTGATGTCTGTTATTTGTTTGCTGAATATCCCTTCACCTTCTCTGTTAAACATTTCGCTATGCTATGCATATCCTTTCATGTGCTCTGTTAAATATTTCTCTATTCAATGCATATCCCTTCATCTTATCTGTTAAACATTTCGCTATTCTATGCATATCCCTTCATCTTCTCTGTTAAACATTTCGCTATTCTATGCATACCCCTTCATCTTCTCTGTTAAACATTTCACTATTCTATGCATATCCCTTCATCTTCTCTGTTAAACATTTTGCTATTCTATCCATATCCCTTCATCTTCTCTGTTAAACATTTCGCTATTCTATCCATATCCCTTCATCTTCTCTGTTAAACATTTCGCTATTCTATGCATACCGCTTCATCTTCTCTGTTAAACATTTCGGTATTCTATGCATATCCCTTCATATTTTCTGTTAAACATTTCGCTATTCTATTCATATCCCTTCATCTTCCCTGTTAAACATTTCTTTATTCTATGCATATCACTTCATCTTCTCTGTTAAACATTTCGCTATTCTATGCATATCCCTTCATCTCCTCTGTTAACCATTTTGTTATTCTATGCATACCCCTTCATCTTCTCTGTTAAACATTTCGCTATTCTATGCATATCCCCTAATCTTCTCTGTTAAACATTTCGCTATTCTATGCATACCCCTTCATCTTCTCTGTTAAACATTTCTCTATTCTATACATATCCCTTCATCTCCTCTGTTAAACATTTCCCTATTCTATGCATATCCCTTCATCTTCTCTGTTAAAGTATTTTGCTATTCTATGCATACCCCTTCATCTTCTCTGTTAAACATTTCTCTATTCTATGCATATCCCTTCATCTTCTCTGTTAAACATTTCTCTATTCTATGCATATCCCTTCATCATCTCTGTTAAAGTATTTTGCTATTCTATGCATACCCCTTCATCTTCTCTGTTAAACATTTCGCTATTCTATGCATTTCCCTTCATCTTCTCTGTTAAACTTTTCACTATACTATGCACACCCCTTCATATTCTCTGTTAAACATTTCGCTATTCTATGCATATCTCTTCATCTTCTCTGTTAAACATTTTACTATTCTATGCATACCCCGTCATCTTCTCTGTTAAACATTTCGCTATTCTATGCATATCCCTTCATCTTCTCTGTTAAACATTTCCTTATTCTATGCATATCCTTTCATCTTCTCTGTTAAACATTTAGCTATTCTATGCATATTCCTTCATTTTCTCTGTTAAACATTTCGCTATTCTATGCATATCCCTTCATCTTCTCTGTTAAACATTTCGCTTTTCTATGCATATCCTTTCATCTTCTCTCTTAAACCTTTCGCTATTCTATCCATATCCCTTCATCTTCTCTGTTAAACATTTCCTTATTCTATGCATATCCTTTCATCTTCTCTGTTAAACATTTCGCTATTCTATACATATCCCTTCATCTTCTCTGTTAAACATTTCGCTATTCAATGCATATCCCTTCATCTTCTCTGTGAAACATTTCGCTATTGTATGCATATCCCTTCATTTTCTGTTAAATATTTCCCTATTCTATGCATATCCTTTCATTTGCTGTGTTAAACATTTCTCTATTCTATGCATACCCCTTCATCTTGGAAGTCGGACAACTGGTAGTCTAGACTGCGGACTTTGTGTACCCCTCTGATAAGTGTTAATTGGCACGGATCCCGCTCAGCCACAGGAACCCGTTATCGCCATGTAGGTTATACATAGATCATCGATCGACACGCACGTCACATATATGTGCGCTCAGCCACCGTGGAAGCCGCGGTGGCTGAGCGGTCTAGGCGTCTGACTTTGTGTGCTGACGATCAGGTGCCTGACTTTGAGGATGTGGGTTCGAATCCCGGATGCGACTCAACCCCCAAAAAGTACTAGAATCTTTACTGAGAAAGTGTCATCCCCAATATATCATATGTTACAATATTATATGGACAACAAAATGCTTTTATGAATTGTTGGTTTTAAATGACAAGCTTAACTGTGTAGCATTGATAACTGAAGGGCTAAGTGCTTTGGGTTAATTGTGTTGGGTCACAATTTCCATGTTTACTATGCAGGATAGAGACATTACTGTGTACCAGTAATAACTGCAAGACTAAGGGCGTATGGATAAATAATGTTGGCACTCAATTTCAATACTTTATATAAATACAAACATAGACTTTGCAAGATAGAAACATTGCGTGTGTCAGTAAATTCACCATATCTTGCGGCACATAATGAGAATTAACAAAGGTTTAAGCATAACGTATACATAAGGTATATATATTTCTTGCTAAGAATATCATAGGTTTCACAGACAAACAATATGTGTAGCTCATCTTCAATAAAATATTTATTCTTAAATTTACAAATACGCAAACCCTATCCTTAAATTCTCTGTTATTGTATCAAACGGTTTCTATAGGAAGACCGTAATTTTGGCATCCAAAACTAGCCATTTGAAGATCTTAAGTAGTAGGGAATATCACCTGACAAATATGGTTCTACATTTAACAATGATTTTAACTGTATAGTTACACTTGGGGGAAGAGTTTAATCTTGAAATACATCACTGTTGCAAATTATCTGATAATCTTTGTCTGAATAGAGAGATGAAAGATTTTGCGCAACCAACCTGCTGGGAAACCTAGACAAAACCAAACCCAAATCTAAATAAGGTATCTCGGATGTGTGTGACCCAAGCCTGAGTACGGCCTACATTATCAAGGGACAAAGCATCTGATAAGGTTTTGTAACCTGCTAAGAGGTAGAGGAATGAGTCGACACCAGTATTTAACTGCTCTGTGGTCAGGTATACCATCTGCAGAGGGAAAAAACCCACATTGCCCCATACAAAATTATCTGGTGTAGATATACCAAGTCTAAAATCCACTTACAGAATTTCAATTGTGCTCTTTCTACTTGTTAACTACAGTGTATACACCATAATTCTGAGCCATAACACACAGTTGGCACGCTCACACGATCAAACATCGTCTGTAAATTCTTACATGGCATTCCTCCAGTAGCAATGACAATGACATGTGTCCCCTCCCTTTGTACACTAGATGCTATCTCATCAGGCAAGACGTCCGTGGTCCCAGCAGTCAAACTGGCAGTCTGGAATCGATTCCTTAAGGCTCCTTCACATTTATTTCGAATTGGCGAGAATCAAGGAGTATCAGCCAGGAAAAAGATAATTCCAAAATTCGATCCGCATTCGGGAGAGAATGTCAAGCTTTATAAGAATGCTGTTGGAATACTTAGAACGCACTTCGAACCCGCCTCGAATGATTCTTACTCATTCCAAATGTACCAGATCACGAATACAGCTCCAATGAATCGGAATACAGGGGGAATAATTAGAATGCCGTTACAATACACAAAGAATACTTATAATTAATTTCGACTGCCGTGCGAGGCCGGTTCGTTTGCTGCGTGAATAGCACTCGAATTTCATTTGGAACGTACCTTGAATGCTGTACGAATTTACATAGAATGCATTCAGAACCCTCTTGGAATGACCTCCGAATATGGATCGAAGGTTAAAGAATTAAAACAGAATGCAGCTCGACTATTTCAAATGTCCTTCAAATGCACTTAGAATGTAACACGAATGTCCGAAATGCATCAAGAATGCTGCCGGAATGTTCCACGATGGGGTGGAACCTGTTGAATCTGGACTATTCATCAGATACTGCCAAACTCCCATAAAGTATGGACCACCTGGACCATGTTGCGTTGCTCCAGATTGCTGTCCTCCAGCAAGCCCTGATTGAAAGAGATGTGAAGGAGACCAGGAGAAGACCCAGGAGAAGACCCAGGAGGAGGAAAGGAGGAGGCAGTATGGACATTACACAAGACTGATGGAGGAGGTCACAGTTGAGGACACGTAGTCATTCTTCAACTACCTTAGGATGGAGCCTGCCATATGTGATGAACTGGTCCAGAAAGTGGGACCAAGAATACAGAAGCAAGATACATATATTTGACAATTCCTGTGGGTGGACGTTGGTGCTTACGGAAGTATGTCTGATGCTCAGATCTTCAAAGAGTGCGAGCTCAAGGATTGCCTTGAAGACTGGAGCATGGGATTTCCTGATCCGTTCCCCAAGATGACGAGCGTATGCCTTGCTTTGTTCCTTGAGATGATGCCGTTGGCATAAGAGCCTTCTTGATGAAATCGTATGGTCATAGGACTCTCCACAGAGATGAGAGAATCAGCAGGGGCCGACGGGTAGTGGAAAATGCATTTGGAATCATGACCCAGTGTTGGCAAATCGTCCTCACCACCATGCTGCCAAGGTCTTCCGTTGTGAAGGACATCATTGAATGCTGTGTCTGCCTGCACAACTTGATGGGGACTCGGTATCCTAATCTCCACAATGGTATGGTGGATGAGGAAGATGAGCAGCACAACGTGGTGGCAGGAGGCTGGAGACAACTTGTGCAGCTTGAAATGTGAATGATATCTGAAGTTTCAGTGACAGGTGGCTACGTTTTTATGCCATTCGGCGGTATTTTGATGACGTCGGGGCTCATTTGAAGAGCATACGGGACGTTCTGACTGTATTCGAGGTGTATTCGATGTACATTCGAGCTTTTTTCCAAGTGCAATCGAAATATTCCGATACGTTTGAAGAATATTCCACCTAAATTCCACCAGCAATCGAAATACATTCGAGGCGCATTCGGGACATTCTTGCAGGATTTGAAGTGGCTTTAATTTTTTATTCTCCCTCAAATACGTTCAGAATACTTCAAATGTTGTTCGATATTTTTAATGTACCTCGAAAGTTTTGAACATGTTCAAAAGATTCGGGCATGTTACAAGAATTCACACGAATAGTTGGAGTGCATTCGGAATAGAGTAAGAAGTTTTAGAATGCAGTTCGAATTTCCAGGAATCTCCAAGAATTTTCATTCCGACGGCATTCCAGCTTGTTCCGCCTCAAGTGTGAAGGGGGTCTTACGTGATGTGACGTCACACGTGGCCGGCCAGTCCGCGGCAAATCTCTCGTGTTCCCATCATATGGAAAACGTATCCATATGAGATCGTGTTTTGATGGACACCAAAATGCCTTGACACTTCATTTTGGACCATTCTTGTTTCCAGCATACCCACGGCGCGGAGACGCTGATTTTCTGTAAGCCGTGGCATGACGTACGCGCAGTTTAGGTTGAAATAAACCTGTTTTCCACACCTCTCAGAGACCAGAGAATAATCAACCGTTCTTCAATCTTTAATATCATGTGTGTGAACTTCAGCACGCAAAAAGTGAACAACGAGGAGAGTTCTATGGATATACAACTTCTTTATTATAATATGAGGGACGTTTCGGTGTTTAATATAATATGAGCGACGTTTTGGTGTTTGTAGCTACACCGAAACGTTGCTTATATTATATTAAAGAAGTTGTCTATCCATAGAACTCTCCTCGTTGTTCATCACCCCAACTTCTAAATGCCACTCAAAGAAGTTATGCAAAAAGTGAGTAAGTTCATTTTGCACGTGCCACGCGCGATACGTGACATCAAATTTCACGTACGCTTTGCTATTTTTGTTTACGGTTAGTTTATGACTCTATTATTTTCATGGAACTTGTAAGAGAAAGTAGTGAGAACGGGAAGAAGTGCCTGAAAATGAGTTGGTTTAGAAGAATGAGTTTGAACGGGGTTGTGCGTATCACGAACGAGATAGGTTTAGTTCAGAAGGGATATAAAGTGACTATGGACGGGATTGGACTGCTTGAAAACGTTGTCCACACGGGGTGAACGGGCAATTTTACCCACTCTAAACGTAACACCAACTGTCTGGGGACGGGGTAAAGACGAGACAGACGTTCTGAGAACTGTTTATGATCAAATTAGCATTGTAATTTATACCAAAGTTACACGTTCTATCCCGTTCGAGCTCACTTTACAGTTATTGTTTGGACAGGTCAGGACGTCCTAAGAACTACATCGGTGTGACTCAGGCTTTACCAACAGGTAGCATGGCTTGACCAACAGAACACCATCGTTTCGCTCATACATGCAACAAGACTAGACTTGTTGACAGGACTGCTGATGGTTTTTGTCCTATTGTCTTGGCAGTGGTTTGTTTTTGCCAACAATCTTGACTTCTAGCGCCGTTTGATTTGCTCCCCTGCTTTGATTGACTCTTGTCTGGCATACCTGTCCCAAACAACATCAACTCTAATGCAGTATGTTCGATTCAGAATTGAAGTGAAGTTGTCCCAATGCATATCAGCCAAGTGTCCAAATGTGGAAGCAGCTCCCTTTCTGAACATTTGCAATTTTGCCATTCCATCAACTATATGAACTGGCAACATTCTCTCTTCTGCTAGTATAAGCAGCGAAGGACCAAAAGCTTCCTTTTAAAGTTCATTTAACAATCCGTTTTTGATGTTCTTTCTTAATGTTCCATCTGAATGGGCCATTGTAAAATGAACACTAGAAATGTCCATGTTCACATCAAGGTTGATGACAAATCCATTCAATCTTCAAAATGAATGATGTCAGCATCTTGTCAACATTGGAAGTGGAGTTGTTGTCCCAAAGGATATGATTCACATCCTCTTGCACGTTGAACAGATTCGGGCAGAGCAATGGGATAACTTCATAAGTAGTCGATTGAACTCTTCAAGGACAAACTTGTGGTCACCTTTATATCGACTGAACCTGAAAACCTTTTCTACATTGATTCCCAAAAAGGCTGTAAAGCCCAGGGATGAGAAGCTTCACACAACAAATGGATGACAATTTGGAAGTTCAAGAAACACTCATTACATCTTGTGGCCAGTTTGTGAGTTCTATGTATGTACCAAATAATCCAGTGATGTCTGTAGATGACACAAGATATTGAATGAAAAACTCCCACCAAGATCCAACAGTCTAAAACATCACATTGAACGAGTAAACTACAAAGTCCATTTTGGAAACAGTTTCTGCAACCAGTCATGAACATTCCTTCACCAGTTGACCATGGTTGGAGCATTTGTGATGGTCAGCTTATCCCTATTCTGATGTCGAGAGATCCTGCTCCCCATGGATTGGTTGAACTGACATCGTGTAATGCAAAAAGTCAGCATGCCAGCAGAAAGAATGATATAGTGTGCACATAGGCATGTCTTTTTGTATGGCAGATGATTGTTGCCTGAACACCTTTGACTTGTTGCCAGTAGATGACTCCGATTCTGACATGAGTGAGTTTAGTTTTACATCGCACTCAGCAATATTCCAGCTATATGGTGGTCTTCTGTAAATAATCTGGACCAGACAACCCAGGGATCAACAGCATGAACATCAATCTGCGCAATTGGGATACGATGACATGTGTCAAACCAGTCAGCGAGCCTGACAACCTGATCCCGTTAGTCGCCTCTTACGACAAGCATGGGTTATTGAAGATCAATTCTAACCCGGACCTTCACAGGTCCGATTCTGACATGAAGTAACATATGAAATGAAAGAAAGTGAAAAGGAGGGTTAATTGCAAGCTTATGGATTTATCAAAAGTGAGTAAGAGTTATCTGATAGAACAATTTGAATGCCTACAACCAAAGCTTATACGTAGTTATCGGCCCTGAAGCGTAGTTTTCAAACACTTTTGGATAATGTTAATTCATCAACATTTAGGAGTGTGAAGCTTTGATTGACCCTATCATTGAAATTTAGCTCTATTCCTATACTGTATTAAACATTAGACACCAAATGATTTGTTTGGATTTCATATCAGTACAAATTTAGTCCTCCGCTAAGTATATGTAGTTAAACAACAATGGCGGCCATTTAGGCGGCCATTTTGAATTCTGGGTAATATATATAAAAATCCCTAATAAAATGCCGTCACTCCAGAAATAAAGAGAAAACAAAAACAACTTGTTTTAGTAACAAAACTAATGTCAACTGCCATTAAATAAATCACTCACACACATTTCCATGAAAAGTCGGAAAATTGCAAAAATACCCCTGTCTCAAAGAATAAGCTGTAAAACATTAAATTACCACGATATGACCATACAAAATGACTTGTTTTGTGCCCAAGCCATCACTCTAGGAGAAACAAGTGTCAAAACACATCAAAAGTATCAACTTTGGATGTAAATGGAAACATTCGGTATTCATTTTTATGTAGATTTAAGTGCTGAAAAGGCATAACACGACAAGACAAAATTGCGGCCAAGATGGCAGCCATTTTGATTTTGTTTTCAAAACAAAATGATGTCAAATAATTTCTACATCCTTTAGCAGTACACAGAAGTCAAATTGAAAGTGATCAGATTGATAGTAGTAAAACTATTAAAGGTCACATGCAACCAAAAAATCAAACATAATTAAAACACAATTATCACTTCTTCATGACATATAATATGCATTGCTGATTATGAAAAAACGAATAAACAAAATTATAAGTGTATAATCGCTAATCAAAAGTGAAATATTTTGTACTTGGGTTTACCTTCCTCGAAACGAAGCAGCCGGGATACCGAACCCAGTCAGAGCGGATGGGTGTGCACTCAAGTGTAACGGCTGGTTCATTAGCAGATGCCGCCTTCACGGCTAATTGTGTGTGTATATATAGAAAGTTGGGTTTTGTAAATACATGCTCATTTTTTGTGTATAACATTTTGCAATCAACAGACATCATAACATGTCATGTGTTCAAGTATCACACCTGCCTGTCTGTGTAATTACATAATGTGACAGAGACCGAACTCGGGCCATAAATCAATGCGTTTTGTTTATGGTGCATAGCCTAATAGGTGTTAAGTTCAAATTGCATGTGGTCAGTGATCGCAGTTGTGTATTGAATATTGTCATTAGCAGACAGGCAGGCAGACACACAGGTGTCAATAAAACAAGACATTGAGTTTTGTCTGTGACAGCGACATATCTATATCACAGTTAGAAATTGTGTCAACTCTAAATAATGACATTGCTTTTAAGTATCGAACTGAGAAAGTGACTCGGTAAGGAGAACGTGTGGTGAAATAGACAAATGGAATTATATAAACAGTTTATTTACTGTCATAACATACAAAATGCTCGCGCCTGTGAGATATCAACAAAATATTATGAAAAAACTCACACCAAAGCCTTCACCGAGTATTCACCAGACAGCCCACTTCCAAGTTGCGCGAACCTATTTCACTGCGCAAGTGCTATGAGCGCAGCCCAGCTGTTGAAACCCGTATTCCCCAGAAAAGTCTGGGGAAAATTAGTGAAACGTTTGAACTCCGATTTCGCGCGTTTTTTTTCATCGCGTTATTTTTCAACTTTGTAAGTTGAATTTGCATTTTTGACGCTTTGTTTCGGTAAGTCCATACCGAAAGGTATCAGAATCTGCAAAGTTGTGTTTTACGTTGCATGTGACCTTTAATGATTAACTTTGAGGTGTTGTCGGGCAGCAAACCAAATGTGACGAAAATGCTCGCAGACCCCCACCACATATAATGGCCTGTAAAAAAACCCTGATACCACAATCTGAGAGTATTACAGGCCTTTTCATGAGCCCAACACATCAAACTAACTGAAAATAGTGTCAAACAAAATCAGTACTGGGGAGGCTACGAAATCCTATTTCTAGGCCCCTTTTGAGATTCTCCTCCTGGACTAATTAGCGCTGCAGTCAGCCAGGATGAATAGCGTCGGCTTCCCTTTAAATTTGTTGTGATAAACTTTCAAATAGTCCTGCAGGTGTGTTCCCGGATCGATTTTATATACATCGGGATACGTCATCACCCAAGATCTATCCGTGTAAGTCTTGTTCATATTTATAGTAGGACATAAGATAATGATATTGTCAAATATGTATTTATAGTACCCCTCCAACAAATCCAGTACGAAAACTGTCTTGCCACAACCCGTCTGCCCACATATTATGGCGCAGTGCGGATCTCGTGGCAAATTAATAGATTGCTTGCACAAATCTCCCATCCTCTATATTAAGTTGCGCGTCCATAATTACATATAAATATAATTTTAATTTACCAGTTGGTTGAGCCTTCTTCATTATTTGAATGGTTATACCCTCGCTTCCGTTGTCGATGCGACGACCACTACCGTGTAGAGTGTCGTCATCTGTCGATCTCATATCCAACCATAACGCGTACTTTGTGGTTAGGTATTCCCCGATATGCACGGAGGATAGATCCAGGTCATTGACTACGTTGTTGACTATTGAGTTTCGTTTGATAGCCGGTAGCTTCATTATTTCATCCCACTGCTGATGTGCCTTCATTCCATGGCTAAATAGCTGATTAGGCACCTTCTATGGTCACTTCCGCTTTGGTGATCCCTGGGTTGAAAAATTTCTCGCTGTCTCTTTCGAATGGATCGTATTCCTCCACGGGTATGATTAATATGCCTTTCATCGATCGCGCCGGCACGTTCATGTTGATATCCTATACCGTGTCGCTCTTGTCACGTAATATCATTCTATGTCGCAGTATCCTATCGTACAGGATGGTCATTTTCCCAGAGTACTGATTTCGAATCTGCCGGGCGAGATCAGGACTAGTCACCATGTCGAACTCCAACGAGATGTTATCGATCTCGTAACTACCCTCTTCACCGTTCGGTGTATACACGACTTTGCTGTAATCATTGAACGTGAGTTCATATTCCAACTTGTCACCTAATGCGGCTTGGTAAAATGGTGCGTGCCCCGTTAGCAACTCAAAGTCTAGCGGGATACAGAACCTGTTTCCATACGCCCTGGCGATGGCTTTTTCACCATCAGATAGTCCACCTGACGCATTTTGGTTTTGTGGGAAAGTGTATCCGATACGTAACCTATTCGATTTACCAATTACCTGGTACACGTCGTTAGCGCGTTCTCCCTCACTTTTCCATAGGTCTATGTAACAGTAATATACATCGCTGTCGTCTATGCTAAGCACCTCGTTACCACTAATTTTTATGGAGGTCCTCTTGACTATAGCACGGTCCACATTATTCACTAGCTCACGCTTGTCGTTGTCTGATTTCAACGTGATGTTACATGCCAATCGTACCGTACCTGGTACTATGACGTCGTTCTCCCCCAAGTTGGGGAATCTAACCAACAGTACTTGGTTCTGGTCTATCTTGCTGGGGTTCTTTGTAATAGTCACCGACTGACGTACGGCTTTGACGCCTAGTGGTTCTCTTAATCTTCGAAAAGGCTTTAGTTTTCTACCATATGACATTGTTATATATTTATATTAATATAATATAATTTCAAAAATATGGACGATATTCTGATGGATGATTTTGGATCTATGGCCTCTGCTGATGGTAGGTGGTGTAGTAGCCACTGCTGTTGTTTCATTGTTTATGTTATTTAAACCAAAACAAACACAGCCATCACCAACACAAACCACAGCCATCACCAACACCCCCAGAGGAGATCAACCCTCATATTATGTTATAATTAACATTATATTTCTATTAATATATATTATGTCTGAGGGAAAAACATTCGTTAACGATGCATAACACGCCTTAGTTGTTTCCGGATTAGCAGTAGGATACGCTCGGTTGACTAAAATGATTATAAAACAACCGCCTATAAAACTCGACTTCGACCTGCAGGATATTGCTATGCTTACTATGAACATTGGTATAGCGATGGCCACCAAGGACGTTCTGATAAAACAAGGTATTATACCTGAAAATATTTTAAAGTAATATATATAATATGGCCACGATAGCAATGATGGTTGGTGGAGCTCTTGTGAATGCCCTAGCATTTTCCGGGAGTAATTATCTATTTTCTAAATTACGAGAGTCAAACGCGGCTGAGGTAGAAGCGGAGAGAAAACGACACGATATAGCTGAAGTAAAACTGCAGGCCGCACAGGCTGAATACGCTAAGAGACGCATGAAGAGACTAGATTTTATCAATAATCAACTCCAACGCGAAAATCATTCTGTTAGAACTTTCAAGGACGTCGACGAAGCTATGAAAGAATACTACGTGCTTACAGGTAAACAACTAGAACCATTAGGCAATGCACCAACGATTTCTCAGTATTACACTCCTTCCGAGGACCAGAAAGATCGTGAGTTTGTCTTCGTGGCACTGGGTTTAGCATCAACAGTGTTAATTGTGAAACAATTAGACTAATTACACAAATTATTATATCCAAAATGAGATCCGCACCATATCTTTGTCAATGGGTTCTTATGGGGAAAACTGAAATTTGTGGTAAAAAAAGCTGCATTGAGGGTTATTGTTGTTTTCACCGTAAAGGTTATACTAACTATAAGTGTTCGGTGTGTGGTATAGGAGTTAAAGGTTATTACCGATTATGTAAAGCCCACGGCGCGGATAAATTACGATTTAAACTTATTTATGATAAGAAAAAAGACTACATCTTCAAACGTAAACGTTTGTTAAAGATAATGGTATAAGTATATATATATTTTTTTATCACTGTGGTATGATTTGTAATTCCTCACATACGAATCCTCTACGTGGTCCGTCTTTCAAGAAGTATAGGTTAGGTTCCCCGTCTTTAATGTCCACTCGACTGATATTGTACGTTTTCATAGACCATATAGGATCTGCAGCACGTTTACGGGTGCCTCCCTCGTATTCACCTGGTTGATAAAAATATCTAACAAGCGCGCGATCTGGAATTTTTTTTCCTTTTTACGATGGGGTGCTGCTGCCTCTGATACAACGGATTTCATACGGATTGCCTTACTGGTCTCTTATCAAGTAGTCTTGTTATTTCATGATTCATGAAGTCAACCACCCGTGGAAGTCGTTCTACCCATTCAGTGTTTCTGTTATTAGGATCCGCTAAATCACGTGAATATTGGTGTGAAAACAAACATTCGGCTATGGAGCGATTGAATCTACTATAGCTTGACTTCGATGGGCTCCCACCTCACCGCGTCTAACTTCTACGTTATGCTTGGTTAGCAGTTTCGACACGGATCCCATGAATTCCCGGCCTGGATTGACTTGCAATAAATCAGGCCATGTAAGCTGGCTGCGCTTGTATATTCGCTTAAACGCTTGTGCTACTTGATCCGAGTCTTTCGTGGTTAATGGTTCAGCTTCCTTGTAGCGGCTTGCTACATCTACAACTGTAAGGGCATACTTATAGGTTTTACCTCTAACCCTGTCGTGTGGAAGAAACAACAGGTCGGCCTGGTGAAGTTGATTAGGTGTATGTATACCGAATTTTCTCCTCGGTATATATTTTGGTGCCGGTAAGTATGTTTGCCATATAGCTTGTGGCAGAAACACGTGCGGCTTTAGATAATTTTGTAATAGCGTCTATCCCTTTCCAATATCCTCGCGGGCTGTAGTAAATTTTCTCCATTACATATATAAATTTAATTTTTTTTATGACCGTAAGCATAGGTTTGACACCATCTGAAGCTATCCATCGTTTTGTATCCATTGGTGATAGAGATGTGTTATTAATAGTCATCCCGTATATCTTGTGCCCGTCACTATGAAGTATGTTCATCTGGTGTTTGAATGTTTTCTTCTCGAACAGGGTCTGTTTGCACAGGGGCGTGTCACGCTTAGAAACAGCGTTAGAAAGACATATAGGTATATAGACCCTACCCTAGTACTATATAAAAGGAAAGGGATGTAACGACGGAACAACCCCCTCCTCGATCAAAGTTAGATTTCACCACTTAAACTATTTTTAAGGCCCCGTCGAGGCCTACGGATCGAACGCCAGATGATTTCCCTGCAGAATGAGCTATCAATGGTCACAATCGGATCATTATTTCAAAAGTTATACGCCACAACTACCCGAAAACAGCTACCTCCGCAATTCCAAGCCAAAATCATGGATCAGCCAAAACAGCGAAAACTCACCTTTTAAATTCGTTTATTAATTCCAGCCACGTTGACAGCACCTACGTAGGGCTAGATTCAATCGGCAGCGGCATTCCACGGGTCTAAAAAATTATTGCAACATCTACAAATCATTTCCTCGACAGTAAGCAGGCATTTTCTCCAAAACCACCGGTAATCATACTCACATGTCGGCCATAGATGGCCTTGACATCGATCCGTAGGCCTCGACGGGGCCTTAAAAATAGTTTAAGTGGTTAAATCTAACTTTGATCGAGGAGGGGGTGGTTCCGTCGTTACATCCCTTTCCTTTTATATAGTACTAGGGTAGGGTCTATATACCTATATGTCTTTCTAACGCTGTTTCTAAGCGTGACACGCCCCTGTGTCTGTTTGTAGAGGGTATGTTTAATATGTCGTTTTACCACGTTCTTTTTCACCCCTTTAGCCTTTCTTATTTCAGGGTCGTCTGCTTTTTTGATAGAATACATCTGAGGCCTCAATCCGACGTATTCGGTTATTGGTGTGCCAGCACATTCATCCTTCATCTTACCTAACACCTTTTTGTTGACTTGGCTATGCATGGGGTTGTCTTTTGGGTAATCGCTGGTATCGTATAGGTGTATATTGTTTTTCATATCCTCATACACGTCCTCGGTTTGAATTTCCATGAGTAATGAATCCTTATCCGTGTACAAGACCTCACACCCTTCACCGTATTGTTTCTTGAGCTCGTTATAGTAGAAGTCCTACATGAGATGTTTGGATAGGTCTAGAATGCTCATACCAACATAAACCGGTCGATTAAGTATAATGTGGCTCTTTTTCATATGTATCGCTGCCAAGTCATCATCGAATATAATACTTCTATTGTACGCCAGGCTGGATATCAATTTCCTGAGTTTGTTTTCCTCACTCGACCGGACTAGCTTCACGTTAACGCGTTTTCGTAAATTCTCCATCGTTTTACCGAATACGGAGTTGTTCATGAGTTTGTACAGGTTTTTCTCGAAGTCGCTGGTGGCTATCTTATTGTAAATCCGTGTTCATTCTGGTGTATGGCTCCATCCACTTACTTTGATTGAATTTTAGTACCCTATGTATTTTAGTCAGCTTCATACCCAGTGACAGCTACAGCTGCAAATTGCGATAGTGAATAATGTACTTGGTTTTGTTCATCAAGTTAGGTACGGGTTTTTCAACGTTTACCACCCGTCCTGTAGGACCCAGCAAATTTCGTTGGTAGTCAGACATCCATTCCATATTTACCTTCAAACGCTCCGGAGCCAGGGGATAACTGTTGTGTGAGGTGTGTAAATCCTCTGGATATTCTAAATCCACTTCGAGTATATAACCCTTGTTCGAATCCGGTGCGATGCTCATAACATCATCGATCTCAGACGTCCACTCGAAACCACAGGTAGGTACATACTGGCTCATGGCCCAGCCGTACAGGTTGTTGGCATCGAGGTAGAGTAGATAGTTTGTAGTTTTTTTAGGGTTGTAACCTTTCACATACTCGTTGTTAGCTTTGGCATAACGTTTTGATACCATGGAAATAACCCCACGTAACCCTTCCTCTATAAACAGATGCATATCGTAATCGGTGAATAATTCTAATTTCACACCGGTTTTCTTCAGCAGGGCATCCCACGAGAGAGACTTGAATAATACCATGCCGGGTCCAACCCGTATTGCTTCGAACACGTTTTTCTGAATATCTCGAATACATCAGCCAGCAATAACACGTCTGTTTTCAAATACAAATCGTGGTAATCACCTAGATTCTGACAACCCAATTTTTCCCATACGTTTTTAGCGTGTTCGTAATCGTCTTGTGTGATAGACACGTCAGACAGCTTGCTATAGAAGCGGTCAATGGGAGGTAACTGTGTCTCATTAAACTTAGACCAGTCATCCATATATTCATACGGGTAGATCCCCTTACGTAGCAGCAAAGCTCGAGTTTCCTCTTCTGTGTAACGATTAGTTACGGCTAAGTCGTTCGGGTCATTAGCCTTGACCAAGCTGTCTAGAGACGACAACAGAAACTGAACACTATCTATGAATCTCAATCCACTTAGCGAAAAGGATATATATCTTTCCATATTATTTGAGATACAGGATATGTTGCCTTTTACCTTTGAAATAGCTTGCATAATCAAGCGTGAATCATACCCGCGAAGATTGTGAAACACCACTGGTATATGAATAAGTTTAGGATTTATTCTTAGCTTCAAGTTACATTCATTGTGAGCCGCACCTCTGTATTTACCAGTAATGTGACAGTGATCTCTAACTGAATCACCATTCAGAGATTTACAGCAAACGTGACAATGTGTGCTTTTGTTGTGGGCTTCCCGGTCTGCTTGGGTCATACGCATTGGTGTTTTGTTGCATAGTTTTTTAATAATCTTTTTCTCTTCGTGTTGTAAACACTTTAGAAATTCTTCAGCCACGTCTGGTCCTCGGAGGGTTAGTTTGACCATCACAACGAACAACCACATACCCGAACCCACACGCTTCGTGCTCTTGTACTTTTTGTGTGAAACTTTTGTGTGATTAGTGGATTGAGCCCTAGCAGATCAGCCCTAGAAAACCCGTGAAGGCACCTTTCACAAAAGTGTTTCTTTTCCCTGTGTTTCGATTGATTGTACAACAGTCTGCTGAAATTCTTTATCCATGTGTAGTGATATTTTTCACCTTGTTGGATTATAAATATATTGATCATTTTACGACAATCCTTATACAATAAAGGACTTATCCTGTGTACTATTACGTTTTTACCTTCGTGTCCGAAAACGTTTATGACTAAGTCTTGATTCTGTTGTTCTATTTTTTGGATCTGAGAGATGGGGGTGGGTTCGTCTATACCTTCCCAATTGAGCCCGTCATCTTCTGGATAACTGGAAAGTCTATCGGAATGTTTTTCAACTGGAAATTTAGCGGATCTTATCGCTATCCTCATACAATTGTTGCCTCGGTTTTAACGTTAACCATAGCTTGTTTTTCTTGAAATACTCAGACAGGGGGTAAGTACGATCCACCTTTCAACGGTATATAGTTTGCTATATCCAGGTAGACCATGTTAATCTTGTCAACAACCCAACCAGAACCGATATTAGTGTAACGTTCTAGTGTTTCTCGCATTTTTTCTAATGATCTGTCCGTAGAAGAGTTGATAGTGTCTGGTTGCATTGTAACTTCTTGATTACCTCTGAAGTAAACATTGGTGTATTCAGTTGTTTCATTCGACTGTTGTTTCTCTAGTGTCATGTTTAACGTGAGTTGAAATTTAATACCTCTTAAATCTTTCAGTTCTTCGTTTACTTTGTCAAATACCAATGGTTTTATATCTTCAACGTCTATATTTCTCTGAACTTCCATCTTCCAACCTCTCAAATATTTACCTACAGCTTGCTCAGTAGGCGTGAATTGTAATTCTATAGGTTTTTGTTGTTTCAGTAATTCAATGAGCTCAGATTTCCTCATACGAGAATAACCTCGCATTCCACGTTCACGAGCTTGCTTTGTTAGTTCTTTCAAAGTAGGTGTTTTTTGATACTTTAAACCTAATAAATCTAGTAATTCATGTTTTCTCATACGAGAATAACCTCGAAGTCCACGGTCCCGTGCTTGCTTTTTCAATTCATGTACTGTAAACATATCATAAAGTGATACACAGTGTTGATATTATATGTGAAAACAATTCTCTAAATAGACCAACATACTTCATGTTAAACATAAGATGATGTAATAGATATAGGATTGTGTAATCTAACCCGTAATATACACCTTTTGTAAATCGAGGGACTTGATGCCCTTTGCTTCATGAAATGTGACACTCTCATGGTGAGAAAAAGACATAAACACAGTCTTCCTCGGGAAAACTATTTTACAGGGGAGATAAAAGTTATAGGTTTACAAATTAATAGGATACTTATTGATTCCATGCCCCGTACCCCATAGTCTTCCTCTTTCGAGTAGTGAACAACGAGGAGAGTTCTATGGATATACAACTTCTTTATTATAATATGAGGGAGGTTTCGGTGTTTAATATAATATGAGCGACGTTTTTGGTGTTTGTAGCTACACTGAAACGTCGCTTATATTATATTAAAGAAGTTGTCTATCCATAGAACTCTCCTCGTTGTTCATCACTCCAACTTCTAAATGCCACTCAAAGAAGTTCTGCAAAAAGTGAGTAAGTTCATTTTGCACGTGCCACGCGCGATACGTGACATCAAATTTCACGTACGCTTTGCTATTTTTGTTTACGGTTAGTTTTATGACTCTATTATTTTTATGGAACTTGTAAGTATATAGTTGAAAATTCACATAAAAAACTCAAAAACAAGAAAAAAAGAATTCCATGCACAATCCGGACTGCTCTGCCAAAAAATGTTATTTATGTAAAATAATTACCGGGAATTCTCGTATTTAAGCCCACTCATAATTACGCCCATGGGCTTAATAACGGGATATTTTCCAGTTATTAAGCCCATGGGCCTAAAATGAGATTTCAGATGTTATTGTTTAGAGTGACGTCCTTTTGCAACAGTACATGGCAAACGTCAGCATATATAACGTTTGTAGTGCACGTTAGTTACTTAGTTTTCATGTTTACATGGAGTCCCAAGAGAGGTCATGCAGGTACTCTATACCTATATCGACAACCTTAATCTCTATCACTCACACACAGTCACAATAAAATATGACAATAACATAGGACACGTTCCCCAAGAACAGTAAAGTATGTAAATGTAAAAGAAGGGGTGTCGTACAGGTTTAAGACAGTTCTTGGATGATTGTCTAAGGTTCAGGTTTCTGTATTATTCCGTTTATATTAAAGTTAATTCAATTTTATCGTGTCTTAAGATCATTTTCTTCAGTTACAAGCATTTCCCGAATTGAAACCTTGGGCTTAATTATGGGTTTTTTTATTTGTGAACGAGAAAGGTCATTTTCCGTTATTAAGCCCAGGGCTTAAATATGGGAAATCCCGGAATGGAGAGCCTTCACCCTTCACCTTGAATTTCATTGAGAGTGTGGCTGGGAAATGGGGTCGTTTTTAGCAGTGATTCCAAGTTTACTCAATATCTTGTGGGACAGCAAGGATATATTACACACAGTATGAACTGTTTTCCATCTCCAGACCGTAGCTGTGGTGACACACACACACACACACACACACACACGGACACACACAGAGGGGAGTTGTACCATTGATCGACGTTGTTACTTTATCGATTGCAGATATATCCATAGGCCCCCACTGCGGGTCAGAAAATCGATAAACTAGGCCTTGGTTTACTATCTAGCAACACCACTTATGTTATATAGTGGGGATACTGGATAGTAAACAGGGGCCTAGTTTATCGATTTTCTGACCCGCAGTGGGGGCCTATGGATATAACATCACATAACATCGATATCCTAGCAGTAACATCGTTGGTACAATAATTGATGATCACGTCTCTGTGAGAGTTTTTTTATTTCTGAACTGTAGGCCAGAGGCCCATAGTACAAGTAAAAAACAGTTACAATGGGTGTGTGGTACAAGCGCGTTTGCGTTTTAACAGTGCATTGGTGTATAAACGTAGCAATATTCTGAAGTAGCTGTACATTTTCTGTTGACATTAGTATGCTGAATTTGTAAAATGTGGGACAGGCTGTGTACTTAGATGGTATATAATAATTTCTTAGGTCTTCATACTGTGGACATATGAGAAGGACATGGTATTCATCTTCAGTAATATCTCTGTCACACATTTTGCAGGATTGGCTCTCAGTAACATGACATATTCTTTTAAAATACATTAAATCATAGTAGCCACATCGACACTGCGATAACGATACTCTTAATTTCCTTATACTGACGTCTGTTAAATACTTTTCACACATAAAATGTTGTTTAAACAATGAATACGAATAAGAACATTTTCCAGTTTAAATATATTTCTGGTCCGCTCTTGCTGGAAGCAATCCTTACATCGTTGTTGAACAATGGATAAAAAAGCTGTAGCATCCCCAACTCCCTGGCCCACCCATGCATATCCAAGACCAAGTTGGAACAATGTCTTTTTGATTAACATAGCCCAGTTGTGCTTATTTCTAGCCTCGTTAGCATTTTCAACCAGATACAGTAGCATCTTATAGGCTTTTAAGGGGTAGCGGTGAGGACGCATTGAGATGACTTTCAACCAATATAAGATAGAACGTTTCAATGCCAAGATATAGATTGGGTATCTTCCGCCTTCACCTAATACAATATCGCTGGATGTTGATCTGCGGATGCCCAGAAAACGTTTACAAGCTTGCAATTGAATTTTTTCAGTGCTTTTAAATCTTTGAACACCCCCACACCTCAGAACCATATAATAGATGATCGCGTCATCATACATATTCTCGAGAAATGTGCACCAACTCATAACTTGAAATGAAAAAAAATTAAAGTTCTTTTTACAATGATAAGTCATTTTATTGTTAGAACATCATTCATTGTTCACGAAATTCAAACTATCGTAAGTCATATGTCAAGGAGAAAACGAAGATAGCCAATCATGATTGGGTAAACTAATTTGCATATAATGATGTAGGATGTATGTTTCTCTGATACATGATACCTGCACTTTAAAAAAATGAAATTTGATCTGGGTGGATGGAAACAGAACAATGGCACAGCACACAAATATATAATGCATTTAAAATGAAACCTTATGTTTGACACTGCACATGATAAAAGCACACAGAAATGATCACATTATGTGATTTTTCTAGGACACATTTTTCTAGTGCTTGAGGCGAATCCATTTATATCGGAAGAGAGGTCGGGATTGTCAGTAGTCAATAGTCAAATTCATCATCATTATGTATATTCTCCTTCTAATCAGGATAAGTTGAAGGTCCAATTTCAAATGATGGATATGTGAACACTTTTCATGGAGTAGTTTTAATAGTGATTAGTCATTGTATTATTTTCCAGCTTTGTTCAGATCTGTATATTCTTAAAGAACCACTAAACTTCGTTTTTTGTTACTCTTTTAACCATTACATATGAAAGATTTGTGGTTAGTCTTATGCGGAACACCTAATTTATTCTTCAAAAACTTGTGGTTAATTAATACCGAGCGATTAAAAGTGGCCAAAAAGTCGCCTGCTTCCCTCTCGCCCGCCAACGAAACCACAGACAGGTTACGTAACTCCGTCGCCAGAGCACTGCAGTGACGTCATATGAGGAACGATTTTCAGTTAGTTGTATAGAAAATGTGTAGCACGCTCATCATTTTGATGATTTCTCGACATCAACGACGACATGCCGAATCGTTGCTTTGTCGTCAATTGCTCCTAGGGGTCGGGTGATGGTGTCCCCATGCACAGATTTCCACAGGACCCCACAGTTCGTGCTAAATGGGTTATGTTTGTGAGTGCGAAGCGAGCGTTGTGGAAGCCTGAAACGATATCTTACTTGTATTCAGATCGCTTCACGGAAGTTAAAGAATCAAAACTACTTACTAGTTGTAGTAAAATATGCATATGATTGATGACCAGAAAGATTTCTAAGACACAACTTGTAACATAACGATTTCTTCCTCGGAAGTGAGGTTGTGGTCGAAGTAACAACAGTATTGTAAGTAGTATTATATTGACATCCACCTCGCTGCCACGAGAGAAATTGTTATGATATACGCTATGTCATGCAAAATCCTATTGGCCATCAATAAAATACATATTTTACTACCAGTAGAAAGTAGTTTTGATTTTGTAACTCGGTGAAAACAAATCTGAATACCATTTATCCTCAGACTGGCGGATGTTCCCGATAGGGCGCCGCCATTTTTAAAAATAAAAAAATCTGTTAGAATTAATGAGATTATAGTTTGTTTTCATCAAGTTAGAAAATCAAGACTACTTTCTACTCGTAGTTAAATATGTATTGGAATCATAACCAAACGGATTTTGCATGACACAACTTATAACATAACGATTTCTTCCACGGAAGCGAGGTGGGGGTCGAAGTCACAATACTGCGCGATAAATTTCTTGCTACATTCCCATGGTTAATGTCCACTAACCAGTATGTAGATACTAGTCAATGTGCGTCTTCATATTTGGTCTTCTAATTAGTTTGTTATCACACTTGTATGCATTTTGAAACCTAATTAAGCAGACGATCTGCTGATACTTATAGTGAATTTATAACAGAACTGTAATATCTAGACATTTTATAGTTTGCCAATGTGAATCATAATTCGCACACCCACCCTAGTGCATGTTGTCTGTCTCATTACACTTCACGGTGAAAACAATGATTCTGTTGAATGCTACGACAAATGAATAAAAACAAAATGCAAATATTAAATTAAAACAGATTAACATTATAGGAACAATATCAGGCCATTACCTTGTTCGAGGAATGTAAACATCAATATCCACAAAACAGTTCCAAATGATGTGTCTTTTAACAGTTTAATATACGAAAAAGTGATAAATCTTTTCAGGTATTGGTGTACAGTCTCATTGGTCACCCAATATAGCACACCTGGCAACTAATTGCATAATGTCCACCTTTCTTTAAAAACAGTAATTTAGTTAACCAATAATGGGCAATCAATCAATGTATTGCCGGTTAATCCTTTGAAAGAAGGACGTTGTTTTTACGCAGACACCGACACGACAGAGTGTATTCAGTATAGATTAGTAAATCTACACACATAAACACTACCTTTTGACAATTCCGCTGTGTAAGATAAAAGTAATTAATCAATCAGCGTGTTATCGGTTAATCCTTTGATCGATGTTTATAATGTTGAATATTTACTCCAGACACAAGAAATGCCAAATGGGAACCTTTGTCGGGTAATCTAAGTGTGTTACTACTAATTATACCTGTTATAAATTCATTAACTGACCATCAAGTGAATGATGACAAATAACATGTGTAGGTTTATACCACCTAACACGGGTTACAACAAGGGAGTATTAATTGCTGTATTGCATGTGAAAACTTATGGGCCGACACTGTTTTGAGAATACAAACAGATTTTTACATGACATGATTAAATATCGAGGTAAAAAAACACAGAAATGAGATCAATTTGGATCAGTCATTATACAAATAGGGCCTAACGACACCAATCGATTTTGACAGAATCGTCTATGAAAACAAGTTGTTAACTCGGAAACTAGGCAAAGCAGGAGACAAATTTAAATGACAGTAGATTGTGAGAACATATAGCTTTCATTTTTCAAAACAATTGTCACGATTTCAGGTTTATACAAGCCGGTAAACAAGATAATTTAACCCCTAAAATGTAGATGAATTCTGCATAGGCCCTCAAAGCTATTCCTCATATGACGTCACAGAGGCGCTCTGATTGGTTGAAATTTCGTTCGCGGGTGAGAATTGTGCACTGTTGTCAAAAAGGTCGATTTAAGTCAATTAAAGGTCGAAATGAGAAGTTTTAATGAAGGGGTTTCATTTATAACGATGCCAGTTAGTGATTTATGTATTTGTACCCCCTAGGGTTTATGTGACGTTTAAGTGATTGTATTTAAACTCGTGGTCGAAGACAGTAGCGCCGTTTGAAAAGAAAATGTTCTGGACGATTTCTCCATGTCATACCTTCTATTGCAGACAGTAGTTCTTGAACTTTGTCCTCTTTTTCTGAGTTTGAAGACTCATTGTCCAGAAACACACACGGACATTTACTTGCCGTGTTTCTCATGGACGTTGGCAACTTTTGAATGAATTGATCATGTGACATACCGTATGCGGACATTTCGTTTGATCTGGTAAATACAAAGACCAAATGGTTCTCAATATCGACCCCAAACTCCTTGATCATATCAGTTACCATATCCGCTGTTGTTTCATCTGTTTGTCCAACTTGTGTAACAAGGAGTATGGCATGAGGAGCATAACTCAAGTATTCATCCAGAGTTTCAACAACAGTTTGTCCTCTCCCGTATATGTGTGGTGTGTCCAAAACCTCTATGACCTTGTTGCAACGAACACATGTTTCTTTTTGAAAGTTTCTGGTCACACTGATAGCCCTCGCAGCAGATTCAAACGCTGGTCTTCCAAGTATGGTATTCCCAGTTGAACTTTTGCCGCTTCCAGTTTTACCCACCAGTGCAATCCGAACTGTACCTTGCATTTTAGTCTAAAATACAAGACGACATATATCGAATCAGATGAGATGCAATTTTACTCGATACTTGGGAAACATCAAAGATAAACAAAACGTGTGAACAGATGAAAAAGCCATAAGGAATGGTATATGCTTTCACTTATCAACTCTCCAAATACAATTACAAGTTAGATTATAGTGTATGAACACAGATTAGCACAGTTTATTAGATATTTCTAAAGTTAGTAAGTTATTGTTCTTTAAGCATAGCTTGTGATCGTTATATTGAAATAGACGAACCAAAATGAATTTTCCAATAACGGTTTATAACTGGTCCAAGGTATTAGTAATTTGATGACTAGCCTTTGAATTGCTTCCCATGCTACTATAAATCACACAATGTGAAATGTATGTGTCTTCTTCTAAAATAACATAGTGTTCCCGTACCAAATTAATTTTAAGCAGATCTGATCTTTCAAATGTAGTGAATTACTATAACCCTTTATAAATACAAATTGAAGATGATAATCACTTCGGGCGTTAATTAACTATGTTTGAGTAATATATCAATGTCTTCCAAGATCAGTTTGGAACCAAATAACATAACATGTACACAAGTATGTATGTCACTGACTACTTCCTGCTGTATATGTGCAGGTGTATAAATAGATCTTACCCTTGATAGTGTGTACACGAAAGTCCTCTGCCAGTTTACTGCCTGTCTTCTCAGAGCCGACTGACTGTAGTTGAGCCTTCAGCCGAGTTTCTGTTGATAGAACAGCATGACAATGATCAACGCACGGTCCTTACTCATTGGTCCGCGTATGCCTATTTAACGTCAGTTAACCGTCCTTGTTCAAGTTAGAGTAAAGGTATAAACCTGTGACGCTACCTTAGCCACCTAGACTGTTGTTGTACACACATACACACAGTGATGATGTCAGGGCGAAAACGTACAGGTGGGGAGACACAGACAAAGTCAGCACCCAAACGTGTAAGTTTGAATGGATGGATGAATTTGATGTCAATTGATGTATAAAGTCATGCAATGTTATTACGTTACATGAGCCTATATGAAATCTGGGCAATATTCATATGCAATGGCACCGAGCTATGTCACAACCGTAGATTCATCACTAGCAGTGTCTTCAAGTATCAGAGTGGTGTCACGGTGTCAGGTGATAGGTGTTAAGAATGCTTCAAAATGTATAAGAGATCAATTGTCATAATACGATTCTTTCACAGAATACGTTTTCATGATTACTAAAATGAGTTCTTTTTTTCCATATAGGCCAAGAAATCTGTTCCCAGAGAGCATATTGCAGGTTGGTGGAATATGCTTGATAAACTTTATGTACGATAAGAAATGATATTTATACATTGTAATATTATCTCATGTGACTACACGAACTTTTATAACTTTGTCAATTCATTCAAACGCTAATCTATAACTTACCACAGTGACACAAAGGCAGTGTTTTTGGGTCTTTCGTGAGACTAAAAGCCGGATTTTACTCAACTTACTATACCACACCTCGACTTTGTCAAGATATTTGCTGTTATTCTGCAAATACTTTGACATTGATTGATGTATGGGATACCTCTCATTTTAAGGCAATAGAAGATGGAAAAACAGAACGTGGAAGTAGTCCTTAAGAGTGGCGAACATGTTATTAACTACTTGAAGGTGGGCAATACGGGAGATTACCGCTAAACTATTTATATATATATATATATCTAGAGCCACCAGATACTCGTTGATCCGCATAGAGAGCAGTTGACTGCCTGGTGTGAAAATCACTTGATGCGGCTGGACGCACAACATGGGCTACTGGCATCTCAAATATTATTTGAATTTGAATGACTTTGGAATTTTATTTTCAAATTATTAAAACAATTGTGGGGATAACCTCACATATTAAACAACGAAAAGCGACGGACATGTTATAGGACGTGCCAAGAAACGAATGCACAACGGTTTGCGTATGATTAGAATTTGGAGGTTACCATCCTATGTACCCACAACCCGGACGGAAACTTAAGACCGTTGGTTCTAATCCCTTATTTGAAGATTTGCCAGCAAATAGGTGGGTTTGCCTGGGTTTTACCGCAGTCGTAAAAATATATACTCGATGTCAATCTATTGGTAACACTATTTCTGAAAAGTTGTAAAATCTTCGGGTCTGTAATGGTTTTGGCAGGGCAGGGGTAACTCTTACTGGACGCTCTCAAATGCACGTGGTCGACGGTAATCTTACCGGACAGCGTTATCGGGACGAGATTGTGGCTCCTATAGCAGTACCATTCCTGCAAGCTATGCATGGCTTTTATGGTCGACCCTCTTTACTGCAAGACGACGACGATTGCCGACAGGATTGTCACAGAATTCCTTAGGCAGCAGGGTGTAGAGCGGATGGCGTGGCCAGCATGCTCACCAGACCTCAACCCAATCGAGCATGCCTGGGATGAACTCGGTCGACGTGTGTACACACGTCACTCAGCACCAGTGGATCTCCCAGGACTCAGCAGAGCTCTAGTAGAGGAATGGAATGCGATTCCGCAAGTTTTCATTATGAACTTGATAAGGAGCATGAGAACAAGATGCACCTTTGTCTTGGAGGGTACACAAGATATTGAATGACCGAGTGCTTCATGTTTGTCATTTTCATTCGGAGGGTTGGTCTATACAACTGATGATTGCTAGTGCTGTTTGAACTTTTTGTCTGTATGTCACGATGTTTCACGTTTGTCAACACATTAAACATTATCATGACGCTTTTAGTTCTATTATTTCTGAGAAACCTTTCTTTAGGTGTGCTATATATCACTTGACCCTTTATTAATGACGCCTAGTGTGTGTGTATGTTGTGATAGTGATAAGTAAACATATGTATAGTATATAATGTATGTTTCTAAACTGTTTTATATATGTTACCACATGGTTTGTTTGCAGAACCATGTGATAACTGTAGACACCATTTGGGCCAAACTCAGGGTTCTCCTAACGTGAGATGTCTGCATCTCCAGGAGCATTACAAATACAAGGACCATCTTAAAAAACTCTTTGGAGGCATATATAATGATGGATCTCTATCGGTAATTCTTAACTTTGAAGGAAAAAACTCTATCCCAGATGTTCATGATGTAATCAGAACTACGGAAGAGGTTCTCAAGAAGCATCAATGTGAGGTGCAGGGAAAAGAGCTAACTCCCTCATATGTAATGCTGATAGATACATCGTGTCCTTTGTGCGCCAAATGCGTCTCAGAAGTCAGAAAAGGTGCTACGGGACAAGTGCTGAGTATGCACATGGACATAGCAGCTGTCAACAGTAAATCAAAGAAACAGAAAGAAGAGAATCCTGAGCTCACTGAAGAACGGATAGAAGTTATGAATCACTTCATGCGAAATGTTTGTGCTCTACAAAACATTTCTGGTGGCGGGAGTATTATTGTACATTTTGTTGGTAAGGACGAGGCCGATCCTGGAACATACATTGGATGGTTTGATGAGATGGTTAATACAAAACTGAATGGACTTTTACCCCCGGGTGAACTATTTTTTAATAACTTCAAACGGAAACGTTTGGAAGATTATGGCTATGTGATACAGTTTGACGTTGCTTCAAACAGCACATTATCCACTGTGGACATGAAGACGAAAGTGCCTTTGGATGACTGTTTTCTTGATCTTGATCTGGCAAGTCTTGGAACATTCATGAGAGACCTGCCATCAAAAAGTCAGACGGTCGGGACCAGGCTACAACTTCAGACAGGACATACCACGTTTGATGATCTGCATGAAAGTAGACATGTACAGCTGAAGCAATTTCCTCACAAATATCGATTGGCTAGTGCCACAGACAAAGCGAACATAATCTGGAACAGCCTGAAGTTAGGTGAAACCATCAGTGCTTTTTCCAAACAGGATGAGGGTGGAACCTATTACTGTGGGATACGTGAAAAAGTTAGATTCCTAAGACGATACAAAACAATATCTTCTGAGGTATCAGGAATTCCTTTGGAACAAGAAGAAGAAACCAGCTTGAAGACGAATCTGAAGGAGAAGATTGAGAGGGAAATGGTTGCAGTGAATGGAAACTTTGATGTTGATACAGAGAAATTATCAGTCAGCATCGATACAAAAGATCACAATCAAAAGAAGATTCTTGTTGTCAACGTTCCTGCTTATCCAGGACTTGTATTTTATGATGAACGTGGACCAGTGTCATATAAATATGATGAGGATGTTGACATTGTGAGACCACTGGAGTTAGCTGAGTGGTGTAAAGCAATAAAAAATCAAAACATATAAAGAATAGTTTCAAACCTCAGATGAAATTTAAATCAGTGGAAACAACACACACATATAGGCACGTGGTTGGTAAAGATGTATGTCATGTTTGTCAACTGTTCAACGAACAGGCTCATCTATAGTAACAGCCAATGGTCTTTGGTAGTAAATATTGTAAGAATATTTGCAACAGCATGGTTGCAGATTGTCTCTCGAGGAATGGACTCTAAGGATGGTATTACCACTATACAAAAGGGGAATTAAGACGGATCCTATCAACTACAGGAGCACTTCTCTTTTGAACATCTCAGTGACGGTTTCTACGTCTAATTTAGAAAACACACGACACCTAGGATCTTGTTTCCTTTCTCCATATTCTAAATCGATCATGTATTTACGCTACAGGCATTGTGCTAAAAATATCTCATTAAGCCAAATGTGTCGATGACATTTCACTTTTCTTGTATACGGCTACCTGTTTTACAAACACATTCTTCGAAATGGGGATTGAATGTAATCTTGATAAATGAAATGGTATTCTATTTTGAAAAGTATGGATAATATCTCAGTACGAATCACGTGCACTGGGTAATGTGAGGAAAAAGACGATACATTCTTTAAACATTCTGGAATTATATTCCAATCACGGTTAAAAGAATTTAATCGGAAACTCTTGCCATGCAAGGCAGTAATGAGATCTTAATTGTCTGTGGAATATGTCGGAAGTGCTCCAAAGTTGAAACTTGAAACATGTTCTTGGTGTGAATTCTGGACGCCAGTGTATAGAATAAAGCTAATTAAGTATTGAACTAAGGGTTTGCGAAAGCAATGAATCAATGAAGTCGATATCACTCCAAGTGTCATGTTATGCTTAAGTGTTACGTGAAATAATTAATAATTGATAATTAATTGATCTTTGTGTGTGACACATGCTACTTAATGTTGGTGTTGTGTAAGTGTGATAATACCGAGAGGTTGGTGATAAGAACATGTTTTGTTTGCTTTTAGGAGACATATTTTCTAGATATATATACTGAACCACAAAAGAAACGCCGCCTTTCAAAACGGAGTTCAAGATTTTGTTCTTACAAAATGGTGTTTTTATTTATGATTGTATCGTTTTGTTGACATGTTTTTCAATCCAAAATGACAGTTAATACCAACATCAGCGTGTTTGCTGATGAAAAAACATATCGACCAAACGCACCTAAAAGGCAGACGTGGTTAAAGGTTCCGTATTACATTCGTGAAAATGAAAATGTACGTGCATATCGTGACAACCCTACCAATGAAAGCGAGTCCCAAACTCGCCTGAAATCATTCTTGTTTTGAGACAATCGCCATGGTACGACTTAAGAGAGATCAGCGGAACCAAGTCTTGGGACGACTGCAAGTTGGCCAGACTGCATCGAGGGTAGCTAATCATTTTAATGTTCATGTTAGGACAATCTACCGACTGCAGGAGTGGTATCAGGTGACTAACAGCATCCAAAACCGTCGACGCAGTGGGCGACCTTCAGTAACATCCCAACGTCAAAACCGACAGATTGTGCGCCACCATCTGCAGGATCGCTGCCCCAGAGCGGGGAAACAGCACGCCAGACCGTTGGGGCTCACAACAGACCCATCAGTGCCGATACAGTGCGTAGACGTTTGCACGGAAGAAACTGCTGTTGTCACAGATCATATCGTAGTCGTTTCCTCACCGCTCACACCGTCAAAACCGACTTCAATGGGCAACTCAGCATCGGTATTGTGTTTCGACTGTCGATGACAGAGTGAGAGTATGATGAAGGCGTGGGGAACCGTTTTCCAATGAGTGTATTGTTGAAAGAGACTCGTGGTATGGTCCAAGCATCATAGTGTCGGGTGCAGTCGGTCTAAACCAGATAACTGGCACCGAGTTGTTCCATAATCTCGGTCCAGGATGAGGAAGTGACGTGACAGCTGCTCGCTATAAGACCCCACGTTGTACCACATTTTGGACGTTCCAGCAAGACAACGCTCGTGCCCACACTGCCAGAGTAACATTGGACTTCCCAAGACAACATGGCATCCAAACCCTACAATAGCCTGCACTCAGTCCGGATTTGAGCCCAGTAGAACACCATTGGGACGAGATTCAAAGAAGACTGAATGACCTCCACCCAAGGCCGACAACTGCTGCTGGATTCGAGCAGGCATTTCACAGAGTATGGACCCAAGTGCCTATTGCTTTCATCAATCAGCTAATTCACTACCCTTTAATCGTTGCCCATACTGGCCACACATAATACTGACTTTGGGGTATCTTAATGGTACCATTTTTGGTGATTTTGATTGTGTGAACTCTAAATGTGATTCCCGAAAGTGTGTTAACCAGTAATTTGTCACGTTTGAACTCAATCCTCCGTTTTGATTGTTAATTAGACTGAATTAAAGTGTGTCCTTTAAGGAACCGCCATCGGTGCGACATTTCTTTTGTGGTTCAGTATATTTCCCAAAGTGTTGCCACTGTTTGGAGTTGTCTGCATTTTAGTGCATTATTTTGACATAACATGTCGTCTGCAGCCCTAATTATGTACTCATGGACAAACGGTTAGTTAGAGCAACCTATGAATTCAGAATGGAATACCATATGGAATACCAGATCTTTTTTGTATATAAGAAATATATTCAAAATAGTTTTCTTACCTTATTATAGAAACATTAATGGTAGAGTTAGCAAATGTATTTATCTCCTGTGATATTAATGTACTGCGCTGATAGCTTTATATCTATGTACATTATCTAGAATGAGATTGACAAATATGTAACACTCTGACACGTGACCCATATGTTCTATCTTACAACTGTACCATGGGTCATGTGGCCAGAATTACGAAGTAAACTTAATAGAATGAATAAAACAAACGTCGAAAGCGTGAATATTTCGCCTTTCCGGCTACATTAAATAAAGTGAAGAGTTAAAGTAAAGTTGTTACATGTTATTCTTCATTTATGACATCTAGGTTACATTTTGGGGTAAGCCATTTAGACAAGAAGCCACCCCATTTGGCACCAGTTGAACTCCAGTTCTTGCAAAACTGTTTCCTTATGCACATGAAAGAGGTTACTTGTGGAAAACACCTCAAGGTCACAAAATATCATTCATAAAATCAACGTCGAATACCCACGTGCATCATGAGCATGTGTTTATGAATCATTGCAGAAATTACGATGATACCGAGTGCTTTCGGAGAATTGTACGTATCTTTCTTTATCCGTTTGTCAGTTTGTCAAAACCCTAAAGAACTGCTACTCTTCAATTGAGTCAAACATAGGATATTTGGACCCACGACTCCCCAGCAGAAAGAAGACAAATGTTTGTATAACACGTATACCTCAAGCCTCGGAACTTCGTTTCCTAAGCGGACCGCCTCCGTGGTGTAGTGGTTAGAGCGTCCGCCCGGAGAGCGGAAGGTCGCGGGTTCGATCCCTGACCGCGTCATACCATGGGGTATTCATGCTTCACTGCGGCATGGTATCTCAGTGGGCTAGCACTATAAAACCAGCTTCAGTCTGGGCTAGTACAAGCAGCCGCACATACACACGCATGCACGTCGTCATATGAGTGAAATATTCTCAAGCACGACGTTAAACCCAATTTCACCTCACCTCACCTCGTTTCCTAAGCATGTTCATGTCAATTTCAGGGTCAGATACAGACAGAGAAACACACCAGCTGACATTACCATGCAGTGATCCATTTCCACCAACTACCTACTACTATGGTGACAGCTTCGATGCTGCTCATGCATATTTTTCACCAGGTATAGAATAACCGACTCCTTACGCATATTCACCGACGCTCTATATCTAATGAAAAAATAATACACTTAAATGATTTATGCATGCATAATCAGTAATTCCAAGATTTAGAAGGGATAGTTTAGGTTTAACCAGTTAAAAGTCGCAGAGAAACTGACACATGACATTTCAGGCTAACAAAGGGACCCCTGATGACAAAGGCTATCGCTTTGGATGACGTAGTGTTGTACATGTCTACATAATGTACCGAGATTGTCACAGTACAAAAGTTTAAGAATTCAACAGCCGCACCCTTGTTTATGATGATTGTAAGGAGAGGTCACCCATTTTGTTCTAGGGGGTGAGTGAGTGAGTGAGTTTAGTTTTACGCCGCACTCAGCAATATTCCAGCTATATGGCGGCGGTCTATATATAATCGAGTCTGGACCAGACAATCCAGTGATCAGTAGCATGAGCATCGCACTGCGCAAATGGGACCGATTTCATGTGTCAACCAAGCCAGTGAGCCTGACCACCCGATCCCGTTAGTCGCCTCTTACGACAAGCATGGGTTACTGAAGGTTAATTTTAACCCGGACCTTCACGGGTATTGTTCTAGGGAGGGGTGTGTGGTGGGGTGTCATAAATTTTGTACATGGCATGCAGGGGGTCTCTTTGTTCATAAATTTTAGGGTGGTGGGGTCACTCACATTGTACATGCCTCTCCATAATAATCATCATCATCAACACACCCCACACTTCACACCCAAACCATAAGTTAAGAACGACCCCTAATGCCATCTTCAGTTCGCGTTATAATTGTTTTCATGCTCTATAACCTCAGGGCAAACGTGTTGGAATACCTACACAAGGGGTCGTTTACAAAATGATCGTGCTGGAGTTATAGAGGATGGAGTGTTGATAGTCTAATCCATATCGACAAATTTAAAGACTCTGTATGGAAACTGTCAAGACAGTATAGCACCTGATAATACTTGACCGACAGGTATGTGTCTAATACTCTTAACTGCATACTTCTTTACTAACGCAGATCAGGCAATGTTACCACTGAAGTTTGTTGGGACTCTCAAGAAGGAACATCCGCATGTGGTGAAACGAGTTGCTGAACTGTTGACATACAATGGAGGGGGATTTGCTGTATTTGGTCGGTCGCTTGCGACAACCTTTAACTTACCAAGTAGCAAACCTCCTGATATTTTGCACTGTGACGTAATAATCATTACACGAAGGTGCCTTCCTTTTTTTATATCTTTCGCATCTGAGGCATTTGATGGCATTGAACAGTATAATGCTGAATTGGCTCGCCGCATGAGGGTAATTCTTGGAAAATACACAGCAGAAAAGTTCAATCTTATCTTTTTGGCCACCGAGGAAAAACTATATCTCAAAAAGAAAAACTTTCACAATACCGTTCATAAGAGAAAGTCTATGGTAATTGAATCGTGCTTTCCTAATCAAAAGTACATGAACGATTCGAAATTTGAAAGACTGAAGACTGCTTTAACAGCCGCAGTTGCAAGAACAAGGATCCCAATGCCACCTAAAGGAAAGGAACTCGGAGCGTTCTGGGTTTTGAAGAAAGAACAATTGTCAATGTTACTTGACAATATTGATTTGCACCAACCATTAGACGTGTCTGAATCACAACCTGGGAAAACAGTGTTCATGTTCGAAGCTGCCCAACGACTGGAACTCAGCGGAAAAACACTACTTATCTGTGACAGCATGGAGGAAAAGACCAAACGAAAGTAGGTTTGTATACTAGAGGTAATTTGCTCCATCAGAGCAAATGAATTATTGTAAAGGGCATGAAATATTGAGCTGGTTGTTTTGCATATAGCTTCGTTCTTCAAGAATGGGTTGACTGGGGCTTAGTGATCATACATGCTAGATACTTTGTATATTCAGCAGGTTTAGTGGCTTAGCCTAGTGTTGGGTCTTATGGCTAACGAACATTCTAACACGCAATCTCTGTGTGATGGGATGGTCAGAGATAAGGAGTGTGAATATGCCTACTTTCAGCCATGCCCCAGATGAAGTGACAATCGAGACTATAGAATCTTTCCGCCAGTCTCGTCAGGAATTGACACAGTTTAAGCACATCATGGTATCCGCCACACCTCACAAACTCGAGACAATTCAGGACAAGCTGAAGGCAACTCCGACTCCGATATGGAGGATCTACGAACGCGATGAAGGTAAGCATCACAGATTATGTCATACCTGTGAAAACAATTGTATCATAACGCGTATTGTAAATTATCGGCTGATGCCTTTTTCATTTCAGTGTTGTGAGTTTATAGCTAAAATATTATCAATTGCATGTTGCCTTCTTCAAAGGCAAAATGCAGCTCGCTGATGACTACTCACTGAAATAAATGTTCGCATTTGTGTTTCAGTTCCCACAGAAACCGTGCGTGCCCCTGGGCTACGCTAAGACAGGGAAAAGTCTTCTTGCCAATACAATTGCAGGTGGGGAACTTTTCGATGCTGGATTACTCAAACGTACAACAGTATGTCAAGAGAAACGGACCAGCGTGGATAACAGGACATTTCAGATCTCTGGACAGCAAGTGTAAACATTTTCTTTTAGGAAACATTACACACATTTAGATGAAACCCATTTATCCCGACCCCATGATATCCGGAAACCTTGCCAACCCGGCGATATTTACGTGAAGCCAAATGCATACAACATAAAATGCTTCATTCATCAGGAAATTTGGTGAATTGTAATTGCCTACAGTGCAAAATACATGGTATTGTGTTCCGTTTACCGACCTCGCTAAAATTGCTTGTTTTGCAATTCATCACCCTGCATTCAACAACATTTATGAAAAATGTTCATCGTATGTCTCGACTTCTGTTCTTAACATATTGTATCAGTTTAATTGAAATATTCAATACTGTTTACATAAATGGTTACGTGTACATAATTACTTTTTGGTCATTCTTATTTCAAATGTATACAGTAAATGTTACAGCTAAAATAACATTTTCATTCCCGATATGATAATTGTTTCTTATGTAATTTATTCCGACCATTCCATCAAAATTCCTTGTGTTATATTATAAACACATCACCGGTAGATTGAACGAAAACACATGGGCAGTTGACTGCTATTTTCGTCCTTGTGTACGTGAAAACACACACGGTAATTGTAGCTCTTGTATATAAAGCAATCCCAGGTAGAACAGGAGATACGAACTAAAACTGATATGTCGTCATCACGAGTGGTGATGTTTTGTGTCAAATTGTACATTTTTATTGACCGAGGTCGTTGTCAATCGGCTGTTCACCTGACTTCGCAGAAGGGACGCCACTCTGAGCATGGTCGGCGCCATAAGCTTATCCGGCCTAGAGGCCTCCTCATTTGCTACTTTGTATACTACACCGACTACATTCGTGACCCACTCTTCTTAGAAGTTACAGAAAGTGGTGTTAAATGTTTGTAATTTGTAATGTTTGTCACATCACTATGATCAGTATTGCAGGCTCGACGATGCAATAGTGTGAATTTTATGACCGCTTCACAATACTTGTCAGCTCATTTGGTCAATATTGAAGTTCACCCGTATATTACAATCTTGCAGGACTAAATAAATGAAAGGATAAATTCACTTATGTTTAATGATTGATAGTTGACCTTAGGCTTATTTCTGATACGTTTAATGCGTTTAACACATGTTTGTATTGGGCTTTCATGAAAAATGATAATATATAAGAGGTATACCAGGGTCGGTCAAAAAGAAGTCGGCCTAACCATAATCTCGATGTTTGAAGAAATCGTTAGCAAAGCCATATACACACTATTAGAAAAAGAGGGTAATGTGGTTAACGAGATACTAGTAATCACAACACATTGGGGTATAATATTTCTAATGAAAAATGTATTTCTAATGAGTAATGTAGAAAATGAAATACGATTTCTCATGTGGTACACCTTGAATAATTGTAAGCCCTCAGATAATATCATATAAGATATGTTCAGTATAGTACTGAATGACTTCCCGTCATAATCAACATTCAAAGATTTGGATTGCTTGATTTATATTTTGATGGATGCTGTTTCTTAAGGACACTCCCATTTTAATATGTCAAATACATTGTGTCCAGATATTCAAGCTGGCACTGATTACAATATATTGAGAGCTGACACTCGTGTGATCATGCTGTATTTAGTTTGAACCCTTGGCATCATGTTTGACTAAGTGAAACCAAAATAGTTTGTCCTTATGTACCTAAGGTAAAACGTCAAACAAAATGAGGATAATGAGACTGGAACATTGCAAAATAATGTTGCCTGAGACTGACAGATAATATGTAGAAAAATAAAAACAGCTGCATTTGTATCATTTTCTAGGTGAGGCTGACTACTCTTTGACCGACCCTCTTATTTCGGAACAACTAATGCTTTGGCTAAAAGCTGATGTACACATCGAGCTCTTAAATAAAGAAATATGCACAGATACCATTTTTGTGATGTTTTAAGGACTGGGATATTTCTGGATTAGCAATACAGAGTGATTACAGTCATACACGCATCTGAAGACAGAAAAAAGAAGAGCAAAAATCACTCATGTATTGTGTAACATGTAGTAAAGTTGCTTTAACTGACGCCAGGCGATATCGAATCTCATCTGTTCACGCGGTTGAACGTGTATAATGAAGACAATGATCACCGTCGTTGCATTAGCAAAATACCCTTGAAGATCCGGGTTAGAATTGATCTTCAGCAACCACGCTTGTCGTAAGAGGGGACTGATGGGAGCGGGTGGCGATGTTCGCTGACTTGGTTGACACATATCATCGTATACACAATTGCGTAGATCGATGCTCATGTTTGTGATCACTGGATTGTCTGGTCCAGACTCGTTTATTTACAGACCGCCGCCATTTAACTGGAATTTTGCTGAGTGCAGCGTTAAACAACAAACGAACTAACAATTTTGTATTAGCAAAAACACTCGAGTAAAGACGGGCGGTGTACAGCCCTGTGGTTAAAGCATTCAGATGTCACACTGAACACCCAGGTTCGATTGCCCCCATGGGTATAATGTATGACGCCTGTTTTTGATATTTCCCTCGTGATACTGCTGGAATGTGTGGCTTCAGGATAATGCACGATCCAAGCAAGCGAGTAAATTTACTTCCGCTTCGAATGGTCGATTCAAAGAGAGAATGATAACAGCTGTTTCCTGAAGCCTCGGTTCAGTTTAACCGCCTACAACAACACAACGTCATGTGATATAACAGTCATTATGTACCATCCCTGGTATGTTCTATTTACATTAGTTTGAATCTACATAAGAACGTTAGAATTGAGGAATCCAAATGCCGATCAGGTAAAATGAATCGACACAGAAGTAAGCGTAAAGTCAACACAGTAGTAAACGTAAAGCCAAAAAACCTTGTAAACGTAAAGCCAAAACAGAAGTAAACGTAAAGTCCAGATGAACACATTTGTAAACATAAAACCGTCACAGTTGTAAACATAAGCCAACACAGCTGTAAACGTAAAACCAACACAGTTGTAACGTAAAGCCAACACAGCTGTAAATGTAAAGCCAACAGTAGTCAAAGTAAAGCCAACACAGTTGTAACATAAACCAACACAGTTGTAAAGTTAACATAAGCCAACACAGCAGTGAATATAAAACCGACACAGTAGTAAACGCAAAACGAAAACATAAAGCCAACATAGCTGTAAACATAAACTAAAACAGCTGTAAATGTAAAGCCAACACAGTAGTCAATGTAAAGCCAACACAGTTGTAACGTAAAACCAACACAGCTGTAAACGTAAAGCAAACAGAATAGTAAATGTAAACCCGACAGTTGTAAACGTAAAGCCAACACAGTAGTCAACGTAAAACCAAAACATAAAGCCAACATAGCTGTAAGCATAAACTAACACAGCTGTAAATGTAAAGCCAACACAGCTGTAAACGTAAAGCCAACACAGTTGTAACGTAAAATCAACACAATGGTAAACGTAAAGCGAACACAATAGTAAATGTAAATCCGACAGTTGTAAACGTAAAGACAACACAGTAGTAAACGTAAAACCAAAACATAAAGCCAACATAGCTGTAAGCATAAACTAACACAGCTGTAAATGTAAAGCCAACACAGTTGTAACGTAAAGCCAACACAGCTGTAAACGTAAAACCAACACAGTTGTAACGTAAAGCCAACACAGTAGTCAGTGTAAAGCCAACATAGTTGTAAACGTAAACCCGACAGTTGTAAACGTAAAGCCAACACAGTAGTGAACGTAAAGCCAGCATATTACTAACCGTAAAGCCGATAGAGTTGTAAACGTAAAACCAACACAGTTGTAAACGTTAAACCAAGACGTAAATCCGACAGAGTAGTAAACGTATAACCGACACAGCTGTAAACATAAACCCAACACAGTAGTCAATGTAAAGCCAACACAGCTGTAACGTAAAACCTACACAATGGTAAACGTAAAACCTACACAATAGTAACGTAAACCCGACAGTTGTAAACGTAAAGCCAACACAGTAGTGAACGTAAAGCCAACATATGAGTAACCGTAAAGCCGACAGAGTTGTAAACGTAAACCAACACAGTTGTAAACGTAAAACCAACACAATGGTAAACGTAAGACAAACACAGCAGTGAACGTAAAACCGACACAGTAGTAAACGTAAAGTCAACACAGTAGTGAACGTAAAAACGACACAGTAGTAAATGTAAAGCCACCACTGTACTAAATGTAAAGCCAACCAGTAGTAAACGTAAACCCGACAGAGTAGTAAACGTAAATCCAACACAGTAGTAAACGTAAAACCGACACAGTAGTAAACGTAAAGCCTTAAACAATAGGTCATAGTTTCATTACTATCAGAATCCACGGTTGTTACTTGATATATATCCTGATGACAATTCAATCTCATCACGGGACACGTATGTCCTTGATCGACGACCCATGCTCAACATGGTAAACATAAGTTACATCTGAGCAATCCCGGAAAAACTGGTGGTCCACGGATTACTGGAAATACGCGTATGAAATATAACACCATGGCTTGTCAAAATCGCGCCTTAATTTCTAACTAGCGAAACTAAGATTCGACCTCATCACAAAGTAACAATACGACGGCTGGCGATAGTTACTGTGCAAGTGTCATGGTTCCTGCACGCGTGCACGCACATTAAGAGAACGCTGCCTTAATATTCTACGTAATTCCGCTTCAGCATGACAATTAAAGTTACTAAAACATCTTTAATAGATGGATAAGCTTGACTACAGTATAAGAGATAAGAGAGATGAGAAAACATACGCGATGGAACTAAAAACACTAAGTGAATAAAATGTATAGACAACAAATTCGTTAATATAATTGTTTGATCACCTTTAACTTGAAAACGGTGAAGAATCTTCCCCCAAACTTCACGCTATGCAATAAAATAAAGTTGTAATTCATGAAGTCGAATGCTTTATTATCGCTATTAAAAGGCTACTGACTAACTAGAGGTCAAGCTGTGACGTAGTAGGCCGGACAGTGACACCCGTCGGGCAGCGATGAAAGGGAAGATACCACAGTAACATTGTTTTATTGGAAAATAATATTTGTAAGGTTGAAAAACTGACAAGAAAGGTGAGTTGAGATTCTGATGTGGTATTGATTTCGTAATTTAGAGACATTTAAGTTTAATAATGATGATGTATTTCCGTTTTCTGAAAGAAATCCTAACATGTTGACGATGTTGTGTAGAGGATAAGTATAAGGTATAAGGTTGATTTATGTTTTTTATCTGATTTGATGAATGGCCATTGTTGATAATGTTTGTGATAAAAAATCCTTAAATCTCATGTATTACCAAACGGGGTGTTGTAATTATAATTTCATAAGGTACTTATATAAAAAATCTGTTGCTTCTCTGTCAGAGGTGACTGGGTGGAATCGGCAGTCGAAACGACTTGACTTTGCTCGTTGACCAGAATCCAATTACTTGTTTGTCTAGATCATTTTGTTTTCAGATCGCTGTGATTTTGGTAGAAAATGGCTGATTGTGGCCTAACACAAACTCACAGTGCTCCCCGATCCAACATATGACATTAGACAGCCTGTTAACAGTTAAGTACTATATTGAAATACATAATGCCATTTTAGAAAGTGGTCAAATGTAACGTATGTTATATTTGGGATTACACTTTCTTAGTAAAGTACAAATTCTCGTACTTTTTTGGGTTGAGTCCCATCCGGACTCTGAGGGTGCGGGTTCGAATCCCGGATGGGACTGAACCCAAAAAAGTACGAGAATTTGTACTTTACTAAGAAAGTGTAATCCCAAATATAACATATGTTACAAGTACTATATTGTTGTATGTTTTTCTCGCCAACTGCATGATAACAAAGAAAGACGTGGATTAAATTAAGTGTCAAATGTATGCACATAAATCTAAATATCTGCAATTTCTGTAACTAAATCTCTTCAATGCTATGGTCCTATAATTGCATGTGCACGATTGGCTTAGTTCGCAAACGAATTATCAGATTCCCTACGTGTTTACAATTACTGATACTACTGCTAAATGGTCCGTAAAATCATATTAACACGTACGTTCACTCACTAGCTAATTGGAATAGCGTGTCCTCTTATGACAAATACGTCATTGTTTGAACATATTCTCTCTTACATTTGTTCAACTGTATACAAAAGCCGTATATTTACTGTAACAAATATTGGATTTATGGTCATATTAATTATAACTGAAACATTGTGACTTACCGGAACCGTTTGCACACACATTGTCATTCACATAAGATAGTGCAATGCGTATGGCTCTCGGTCCCGATCCATAGAGCGTTCGTAGCGTTACGACCTATCGTGACTGTATCGTAAGATGACGAATAACGTACTAGCGTTACGACCTAGCGTGACTGTATTGTAAGATGACGAATAACGTAGCGTTACGACCTACCGTGACTGTATCGTAAGATGACGAATAACCTACCGTTACGACCTATCGTGACTGTATCGTAAGATGACGAATAACATAGTGCTACGAACTGTTTGTGGATCGGGCCCCTGTAGATCAATGCATTTCACACAACAAAACACGTACGTCTTTGGAGATGGTTGAATGCTCATTATGGAATGTTTCGGATTTCTGATAATAGGCACCTCGCAACAGTTAAATCAAATCAAATCAAATGTTTATTGTATGAAGGCCATAGGCCCATATACATGAAGTGTACATGGTACAGTATAGGATCTATTAAACAAAAGATTCACATTTAATTTCTACTCTTGAATGCATATTTGAAATAGAACATTACAGATTTTAAGTCTTGGTAGTTTGTGGTTGCCATGAGGCGAACAAATTGTTGTACTGAAGGGCGATTTAAATATTTAATTGATATGTATTTCTTTTGAATGTTCTTTAAGGATGGACATATAAAGGTGAAATGGTACAGATCTTCGACGTTGTTTAAATTACAATATGTACAATATGTACATACCCTTTCAGGCTTCTCCCGGTATCAGTAATTAACCGTGTACATCCAACTCGAGCACGAGCAAAGTCGGTTGCAAATGTACACAAGGTACCTCCAATGTCTACCACCAGGACGAAATAGCATATGCGTATGTAAGCCATAACAACTAGAATCTGTGATACTTTTCACTGACGACCATTTCATAGCAAACAGCAAGCGTAAGTTTCCTTTAGGAGATAGTGTATCATAGCTTACCGAACCGAAACTTTCAGCCCTCAAAATTACCCCGATAATATTCAACCCCGTGTCATTCACACAAACCAAATGTAGGAAAAAAAACCGAATCGTTATTTGAATATTAAAAGATGAACATTTATATATACCTTAACTAGACACGCTAAGACACACGTCCTGAAAAGGCACTGTAAAAGTCCTGGACACTGACCAATGAGCTCAGCCGATAAAGCCCAGGGGCTCCTTTCACGAAGCAACCTTTACTAAGGTTAACCCTAACTCTCATTCTTTAACATTGCACTAAGGTTACCTTAGTGACTTACGATCACCTTAGTGCTTTGTGAAAGGAGGCTCAGGACACACTGTTGATGTCATGACGAGAGCTGAATGAGTTCAGCCGATAATGACCCGGACATACTGTTGATGTCATGACGAGAGCTGAATGAGTTCAGCCGATAATGACCCGGACATACTGTTGATGTCATGACGAGATGAATGAGTTCAGCCGATAATGACCCGGACATACTGTTGATGTCATGACGAGAGCTAAATGAGTTCAGCCGATAATGACCCGAACATACTGTTTGTCATGACGAGAGTCGAATGACGATAATGACCCGAGATGACGAGAGATGAATGAGTTCAGCCGATAATGACCCGGACATACTGTTGATGTCATGACGATATGGACGGCCAAATGATTATCAGCGACGTACTATTTCTGTAGCTGGAGTTTTGGTGTCAAAAAACAGTCGTCTGATTAAGGGACGAAAACAATATAATAATAATTTATTTCTAAAGCGCCTAGTATCCATCGACAGGTGCTCAACGGCGCTATGACAAAGTTAAAACCCAATCCATGCACTTATATACACACCATCCTGAAAGTCTAGCGTAATGCTGGGCGGAAGAGGTGGGTTTTAAGCAGAGACTTGGAAAGGTCTTTGGACTTGGTGTTTCCTAGTTCAGATGGCAGAGAGATGTGACTAGGAATTCAAACTGAGAAGGCACGGTCAGACATCGTAGAAGTAGACAGTGGCTGATAACGTACAGTCCCTCTTTAGGGTGGAAGTGCATGTCCAGGAGAATACCGGGAGATACCAGGAGATACCAGGAGATCAACTCCCGGTATTCATCAAGCATGAGAACGCGTCCGTGGGGTAGTGGTTAGAGCGTCCGCCCGGAGAGAGGAAGGTCGAGGGTTCGATCCCCGGCCGCGTCATACCAAACGACGTTAACATATGGTACTTGTTGGTCCCTGCCTGGCGCATTAATGTGTACAGCAAGGACTGGTCGGCTCGGAGTCAGCTCGTGAGCACTGACTTACATACGCTGATATTGCAGTTTCCAGCATTGTACTTACAAAACCTTTAAACACCTTCTGATAGTTCTAATAAATTCTTTGGGGAACATATAAGACCAGATCGAATTACTCATGCTGACAATGACAAATTCCATGGATGTACAAGTTTCACCGTATAGCGACTCTGTCCAGGCAAAAGTGAAAGGAGAAGTAAATCTCTAATCTATGGGACCTTTCTTTCATTTTTCATGGTATGTAATGGTGTGCTGATACCATTAGTATCTCAATATTTCGATACCTTGATGGGTATGTGCTGGATACGTATGTCACAATACGACTCACCAGCTCATCAGATCAATATTCCCGTTAATTACAATCAGGCAGGGCTGAATAAATGAATGGATAAAGTCACGTACGTCTAATGATTGATAGTTCACTATATGCTAGCCTTATTTCTGATACGTTTAATGAGTTTAACACCTGTTTGTATTGAGCTTTTATGAAAAATGATATTGTAAAAGAGGTATGTTTGAGCACAACCATTCGCCCCTTTCCGTAACCTCCAAGAATGCTCGTGCCCCTCTGGATGCTAGTTATGTGCGAAGATATGACAAACCCATCAGAACGCGCATAATGATTGCGTGCGCTTTGATACAAAAAATCCCGGGTACTTAAATCGTTTATGGCATTATGTGATTGTTTAAAAAATCGTGAAAAATGTATATTGTAATGTGTAAAGTATAAAGGACGTAGCTATCAGTATTGTGTTGCCACGTGTGCAGTTTTTAATAAGGATCATGTCAGGGACGGTGAGAGAAATCAAACACACGCTGGTGCGTTTCTTTACTTAACGGCTCTCATGGGTTCTTAGATTGGCTCTTATTGGTCCAAGTGAATGTATTTCTGACGATCCTGCCGTCTTGTTTTGGAGATTGTACGTGCGCTTTCCAAACATTTTTAGAAAACATATTAATTATAAATCACTACGGGTTTTAAAACAATAATTCATCTCTATATATAACTAATCAACTTTAATCTTTATCATAGGGTTTACATTTTACATTCTAGAGATATTTAAGCCTGACTTTTTAGGGGTCATTCATATATTTTTCAGCGTATTCATTTAAATATTCCACCAGGGATATGGTAGCAGGGTTACACGAATGACCAGTTTGAGAAATATGTCAAAGTCATTTTTAGTATTTGTTTTATGTTTTATTGTAGGTGAAAACAGATTTGTTTTATTTGCTAATTCAACAAAACAAATCCCATTTGTGATTCTTAAACCCTATATAGAAATATACATTTGGACATATAAGGTGAACAGCTGCTAATAATTACGTTTTTACGTTTCAGTTGTATCAAAATGGTTTAATTTGTTAGAATCAATAAATAAAACAAAACAAAAATAGCAATAAAATATATCAGAACTTCGGTGATATTAAGTACCACTAGAATCAAACAGGAAATAGAGTTATCGTTCTTGTTTAAAGTAGTTCTGATGTTCATGCGCCAATATGAATTCCTTCCAGAGAGGCATGGGTTGCAATTCAGCTTGTCCCGGAATAACACGAGTTGGCCACGATTGGGACACAACCAATGTTTTGCCTAAAGGTTGATGTAATATGTACATCCAACACAGTTCGTTATACTTAAATAAAGAAATATACGTCGATACCATATCTGTGATGCTTTAAAGAATGTGATATTTCGGGATGATGGATAAATTGCCACTTCAGTCATACTTGGACCGCCGAACAAGGAAGAGAAAAAGAATCAACCATGTATTGTCTAGCATAAATGTAGTAAAGTGATGGAGAATCTCGTGAGCGGTTGAACGTGCATAAAGAAGACAATGATCACCATCGTTTCATCAGCAAAATACCGTGAAGATCCGGGTTAGAATTGATCTTCAGCAAGATCCGGGTTAGAATTGATCTTCAGCAACAATGCTGATTCGTGTCAAGACGTGAAAAAGGTGACCCAGTCATCTCAGGAACTACAAGTTCCTGTACAGAGTTGTTTCCCTTAGGTTTGTATGTGTGATGTTTGATATTCAAACTATGTGGCTCTAGTCTGTAAACAGACGATCCAGTGATCGACACCCGTGAAGATCCGGGTTAGAATGAACCTTCAGTAACTCATGCTTGTCGTAAGAGGCCACTAACGGGATCGGGTGGTCAGACTCGCTGACTTGGTTAACACATGTCATCGGTTCCCAATTGCGCAGTTCAGTGCTCACTGGATTGTTGATCACTGGATTGTCTGGTCCAGACTCGATTATTTACAGACCGCCCACATATAGCCGGAATAGTGCTGAGTGCGGAGTAAAACTAAATTCACTCACTCACTCCAGTGATCGACATCATGAGCATCGATCTAAAAATAATTGGAAACGATGACGTGTCAAGAAAGACAGCGAGTCTGCCCAATCAATATCATGACACGTAAGAGTGGTTAAAGACCAATTCTAACCCGGATTTTCAAGGGTGTTATGATCAGGCGTGCGAGAAAACTATTATCGTTGATTCGAGTCCCGGTTGTCCTGACCCCTTGGTTTCACTGCATTATCTGCTATCTTCTCCCACGTCAAGCTGACACGGCGTAATACAACTGGACAAATATTTTAAAAGGTTTTAAAAGATAAAAGACAGGCAGACATGAGTCTGATAAACAGTCGTTTTGGCGGTCCTCATACGTCATTATTATTTGTATTACTAATACAAACACTGACCTCAAATGAGCATTGTATTTCAATATCAGCATACAGCGACGTACAAATTAACATGGGGAACGGCGATTAAGTTTTATTCGTAGCTATTATGGCAGCTATTATTCACTGAAAACAGACCAAATATGTGGAGTAGGAGAGACTGGCACACATATAACGGTACACTGGTATACACAAAGGGTTATTTTCCTGTAACAAATATTAGATTTGTGCTCACATTGATCATAACTGTAATAATGCCAACTTTTGAACTTACGTTGTCAGTTCACTTAAGAAAGTGTAATGCATGGGGCTCTGGGTTCCGATCTACAAAGCGTTCGTAGCGTTAATTATTAATGATTTCATTCAAGCCAACCACCTACTGCAGTACAATGAAATAAACATACTGTACATTCAGTTTCTCTTTGGAGCCGATGGCGACCAGTTGTATGGTTAAGGAAGGATAACAATGTATGGATATTCAGCGACGTTTCTGTTCTAACGCCGTTATCAAGCAAGTGATGGTCAGAATAAGGATGGAGAGGCATATGTACAAGTGTTAAGCATCAACTCATCAACATTCAGTCTCAATCCATTGTCTATACTACAGGCTTCACGGATTATAATCTGATATTAAACATAGTGTAGTTAACTAGTTCCCATTGTACCTGGACTCTCTCACTCTATGTATGGCGTATATATTGTTGTCCTTCGTTAGTGCTCCAGCTTCTTAAAGCCTCTCAAGGATGTCAGTTCATCCGGATCCTCTTCTCCTCAACATCTCACACCATCAATTCAACAACCGGATACTTGCAAGTATATCGTCAGGGAATTCTGAAATATCAAAAAAGAACAGGCCATCAAACACATTCCTGTAAATTATTTTACTGTATTTTTGTCAGTGTAATTGATCATATAAAGAATAAGGGTATTATTTGATACCCTGTCAGATGTCCTGTATTTAGGACATTAGGATTAAAACAAGCTCGCATAGAATAAGTATGATGTTTTTTATTGCGGTAAATATTCTTACAGTAAGGAATGGTACCCCATACTAAAACTGTGAAACCAGGATGAACGTGCATTCACGTATACACACACTCCTGTATGAAAGCAGGATGAATGTGCATGCACGTATACACACTCCTGTATGAAACCAGGATCAATGTGCATGCACGTATACTCACACTTCTGTCTGAAAGCAGGATGAATGTGCATGCACATATACACACACAGCTGTATGGACCAATATGAATGTGCATGCACGTATACTCACACTTCTGTATGAAACAGGGATGAATGTGCATGCACGTATACACAGACCGCTGTATGAAAGCAGGATGAATGTGCATGCACATATACGCAATCCGCTGTAGGAAACAAGGATGAATGTGCATGCACGTATATGCACACTGTTGTATGAAACCAGGATAAATGTGCATGCACTTATATGCAAATCTCTGTATGAAACCAGGATGAATGTGCATGCACATATACTCACACCACTGTATGAAACCAGGATAAATGTGCATGCACTTATATGCAAATCTCTGTATGAAACCAGGATGAATGTGCATGCACATATACTCACACCACTGTATGAAACCAGGATGAATGTGCATGCACATATACGCACACTGCTGCATGAAACCAGGATGAATGTGCATGCACCTTTACTCACACTGCTGTATGAAACCAGGATGAATGTGCATGCACCTATACTCACACTGCTGTATGAACCCAGGATGAATGTGCATGCACGTATAAGCACACCGCTGTATGAAACCAGGATGAATGTACATGCACATATACTCACACCACTGTATGAAACCAGGATGAATGTGCATGCACGTATAAGCACACCGCTGTATGAAACCAGGATGAATGTACATGCACATATACTCACACCACTGTATGAAACCAGGATGAATGTGCATGGACATATACGCACACTGCTGTATGAAACCAGGATGAATGTACATGCACCTATACTCACACTGCTGTATGAAACCAGGATGAATGTGCATGAACGTAAACTCACACCGCTCTTTGAAACTTTATGAATGTGCATGTACATATACGCACACTCCTGTATGAAACCAGGATGAATGTACATGCACCTATACTCACACCGCTGAATGAAACCACGATGAATGTGCATGCACGTATAAGCACACCGCTGTATGAAACCAGGATGAATGTGGATGCATGTATCCGCATACCACTGTATGAAACCAGGATGAAGGCACATTGCTGTATGACACGGATCTTCTCCAACATGTTTCACTTTTATCTTCAGGGAGAAGTGATTACAGTTAAACGGATTATGTTATGACGTCACAATGCAACTGTATACAAATGTTGTGACGCGGCGTTGCCATGACGTCACATTGTTTTGAAAGGGAAATTCTCTATAACATTGACACACAAGTACTAGCCACATAAAGAAACTGTGCATTGTCAAAATATTATCCCAGTTGATAAGTACGATAACAATGTCAATGTGACGTCATGACAAAGTGACGTCACAACATAATCCGTTTAACTGTAATCACTTCTCCCTGACAGTAAAATAACTAGATTATCACAGATTCGAATTTAAAACTAGCAAATAAATCTAAAACATTTCAACTATAGGGGACAGCACAATATAAAATAGGCTATAGATCGACAACAACTGAAGGTAGATCACCATACTAGGGACCATGGGGACTTACAGTATCTTTGCTACCTGCATGGACCCTAGTTGGACCCATTTGTAAATAAGGAGTTATATACTTATATATTTACTTTTTTAATTGATTATACTCTTGTTGATATTGTAATTCATTAGTTTCTGATTTTATAAACTTTGTCATAGTTAGGTCAACTTGTGGCCTAACCAGTTGCCAAGGAGGAGAAGAAAGAAGATGGGAAGGAGATATATTTTCCAACTCAATGCCGGCAGCAGAAACGAATGGTTTAATTCTTAGCCCAAGAGGCGGAATAAAAGGCTTTTTTTTGTGTAAATCCTCATACAGAGGATTGAAAACACAGTTAAATGCAGGATTAGACTCGTTAGAAAAAAGTTTTGTTATATACTATAAGGTAATTTGATACGACGTTGGTTAAGGGATGGCTCATCAGCCTCAACATAGAGACTATCAATAGGAGAAGTTCTAAAAGACCCAAGACAAAGTCTAAGGCCTTGGTGATGGACAGAATCAAGTAGTTTTAGGTTGCTTTTGCAGGCTCCACCATATACGATGGAGCCATAATCAAGTTTCGAGCGGACCAATGATCGATATAGGTGGATGAGTGTAGCTTGATCCCCTCCCCACTTTGAGTTGGAAACAACTTTCAACAAATCAAGGGCCTTCACGCATTTAGCTTTAAGGGATGTTAAAAAAGTTAAATGAGAGTTGAAAATTAGGCCCAAGAACTTGGCCTCCTTGACAACATTGATTGGAGTGCCATTTAAAGATAGTTCCGGGTCTTTATGCGGCTTATATTTTCTACAAAAGTGTAGACAATTAGTTTTAGACTTGGAGAATTTAAAGCCGTTTTCAAGACACCATTTATTTATTTTGTTTAAACACAACTGCAATTGCCGTTCAATAGTATGCATATTTTTACCATGACAAGAAATATTAAAATCATCCACAAAAAGTGATCCATCGATTGAATCGTTTAAAACCTTGGATAAACTATTGATCTTGATACTGAATAAAGTGAAGGACAAAATACTGCCTTGAGGGACACCCTGATCCTGATTATAATGATCAGACTGGGTTGAACCTACTCGGATTTGAAACTGCCTGTCTTTTAAAAACTGTGATATAAAAAGAGGCAAACGGCCTCTCAAACCAAAATGATGTAAATTCTTCAACATGCCATGCTTCCAGGTCGTATCATAAGCTTTCTCAAGATCAAAGAAAATTGATACAGCATGTTGTTTATTTACTATAGCATTTTTAACAAAGGATTCTAGACGTACCAAATGATCAATGGTACTACGATTTTTCCTGAAACCACATTGAATATTTGTTATAAGGTTATTGGTTTCAAGATACCAAGTTAATCTATTATTCACAATACGTTCCATGGTTTTACAGACAGAGCTAGTTAGAGATATCGGTCTGTAATTCGACGGATCTGTATGATCCCTGTCGGGTTTTGGTATTGGGACTACAATGGCATTACGCCACGAAGGAGGATATTCTCCAGACGTCCACATTTGGTCAAATATATCTAAAAGGGTCATCAGACATGGTTCAGGTAAGTGTTTCAGTAGCTGGTAACGGAGCTGTTTAGCTACACAAGCTGAAGGTTCGATGAAGGCGGAATATACAGAGAGCATAACGTAAAGCTACGCTAACCCGACGTGCCAAAAACATCAGCTCCACATCACAACAACTCGAAGCTGAACTTCAACATCTGCGCCATGTCTTTAAGACCTACAACAACTGCCCGGCCAGCCTTGTAGACCGCTCCATCAACGCCACCCTCAACCCGACAAACAAGCCCCCACGCCATCAAACAGCTCCGTTCATCATAAGCTTACCCTATATAGGTTCAGCCAGCCACCAGATCAGCCGACTCTTAAAACACCAAGTCAACATTGATGTTGTGTTCCAGAGAGGTACTACTATACAGAACCTCCTAAAAGCCAATGGCAGACCAACCCCCACAACTAAAGAAGACCCCTCAGGCACAGTTTACCACATAAAGTGTGACTGTGGAGACTCGTACATCGGCGAAACCTCAAGACCCCTTCCTGTAAGAATCAAAGAACATCAAGCCTCTGTGAAGAAGAAAGACTCTAAATCCGCCATCTCTGACCACACCTAAGCTCACCCAGACCACAACATCCTATGGAACAGCATCAATGTACTCACCAGCAATCACACCCACTACAAGATCAGAAAGCTACTAGAAGCCATTCACATCAAGAGACTCCAACCGGCCATTAACAGAGACCAAGGATATTACATCCCCACTGCCTACAACCAACTCATCACCAAGCAATCTTAATCCTATTATTCTCCTGTCTTTCATATCACTGGCTTCCTCCCTTAATCCCCCATAGCTTACTATGTTTGTGTAACTATTGGCGTCTTATGTAAACATCCACCACCTTGTACATTTACCTCATTAAATGTGTAAACATCATCACTTACTGTTCAACTTTACTATGTATATAAATATACCTTGCATCTAGTATTGTACATCATTTTTAGTAGCTACACCGAAACGTCGCTCATATCATATTAAAGAAGGTGTATATCCATAGAACTCTCTTTGTTGTTCAGCTGAAGGTTCGATGAAGGCGGAATATACAGAGAGCATAACGTAAATGCTACACCTAGAGTAAGTTGCACTGCAACAGTTATCCTGTCGTATAAGGATAGTAGAACCTCCAGTGGCTCTATCACCTGGAGGGGAAAAATAAACTGACGTTTCAAACTGACGTAAGTTAAAATTATCTGTCTGTTTCAGATACGTCTCTTGCAGACAGAACGCTTATGGTGTTAAATCCTGGATAAATAGCTGTATGTCATTGACATTTGTCTGGAGTCCTCTACAGTTCCACTGCAGGATATTGTTAGATAGACTTATCTTTTAGGCGGATTAATTGGGGATCTACCCCGCACCATCTTCGAGGGCGACAAGCTGTGTGCCCCAGAGCGGACGTTTTCGGACACGTCCATGTCCTCAAGTGTTGTACAAATTAATTCTATTTTCTGACCCCTTCGGGGCGCTGCCACTTAGTTTTTTCAAATAATGTGGCTTTTTGCCTTTGGTTTTAACGATTTGTGAAGAATTAGGTGTTGATTGAGAAGATGACTCACGATCAGAGGATGCTACTGATTGGATTCCAGATGGACAGGGAGGTGATTCTGGCGTCAAATTGGTTTGACAGCTTGTAGAACATTTTTGTTACTCTTGGTATTGCTTCCGACGAAGTTTTGGTTACGGAAGCATAGCTTTCTTTATGTTCAGAGCTTTGGACCAGTTTTTTTTGCATTCGCAAAACTAATGTTTCGGGTGAATTATATTTTGTTGATCTCCATTTGATGCTTCCAGACAGGACAGTCTTTAGAGAATGATGAGTGTTCACCAGTGCTTTTTGTACTTTTCTTAACATTACTGTCACAATCTTCTGTTGTATGTGTCTTTTCACCACAGTGAGCACACACAACAGACAATGTGCAAGTATTAACTCCATGACCGAACTTTTGGCATTTGAAGCATCTTAGAGGGTTTGGAGAATGTACATTTCAACGTTAATGTTACAGTAGCCTGCTTTTAGTGATTTTGGAACATTTGGAGAAGAGAAAGAAAATAGATACGTATTTGTTTTTATAGTTGCATCATTTCTACGGGTTTTGAAACGCTTGACATAAAGTATGCCTTGATCCTTCATCTCGCTGACAATGTCAAGTTCTGACATGTCAGCAAACAATCGATCGCGATCCCTGATAATTCCTTTGTCGTGTTGAGTGTTTTGTGAGCAGAGACCATGACTGGAATGCCGACAAAAGAATCAGTACTCATAAGGTTGGTGGCTTGTTGCCTTTTTGCACACTCAACCAGCAGAGCACCGGAATGTAATCGCTTAATGTTCTTAATGTCACCGGCCATGCCTTGTATACCTTTAGCTACGGCAAAAGGATTCAACTTCAAAGGTGTGCTGTCAATAGTTTCAAGCACAAGAAAACGTGGCCAGTAATCAATTGAGTTCGGCATTCTGAGGTCAGTTTCAACGGGATCAGTGTCAAGTTGACACTTGGTCTTTTGGGTTGGGGTGGGGGTGGGTGGGGGGGGTTCGTAAGCCATGGTTAGTTAATAAGATTTCATCATCCGAGCTCCCCACCCACCACGGAGTGTCACAAGGACAATGCTAAAAACAAGTGGATTTCCAACTTGCAGCACCAAGGATAATACCCGGATGATATACTCCAGCAGAAGAATTTAGAGATTAATAATTCCACCAGATTGGCCCATGAGCCACCGCCTTCTGGGCATAAGACTCTAGGCAAAGTTCATAACAGTATGTTTCAAAATTACAAACGTTTCAGATAAACAAGGACGCCAAGACCGAAATTAAAACAATTCCAAATCAAATTTGTGCAATGACACATATATATAGTCTATACACAGGGCTTGGTGTGACCAGCCGATTGATAGAACCGGGCCAGTTCTACCACCGGTCTAGGTGAAGTCAGGGCCTAAGTGGTGTGTTGGGCAAAGGATCACTGTTCCTGGAACCAGTGCCCTCAACCACCAGAATCCCGTCCTCCACCGACACAGGGGCGCAACCCACGGCAAACGGGTTGGTGGACCAAATATACCCCTGGGTCCACAACGGGGGGTTGAAGAGCGCTTAGCATTACCCAGCACTCACCACAAGGAGGTGGCTCTTCACGGGTGCCCCGACAAGACGAAGACAGCCACGTCCCAACCAGTTTCCAAGGTCTACCCCGGGCACCCCCACTACATGTAGTATATGTGTACGCAATCGGAAATATAGTATATAGAACTACATATTTTTGCAGCAGTGCATATTGTATACAAGAGAGGAATTCCACCCCGTTTCCCATTCGAGGCATTCGACAAAGCAGAGGCTGCATACTGGAAAGAGGACCCTATGGAGTATTCTTCTGTGGACGAAAAACTACGAGAAATGGCTGGGGAAGACCAAATAGACCAACCAGCTCGTATACTAGGCCACTTTGGCAAACATACATCAAAACGGTTTGCAAATCGTAGCAAAATGTATATCGTTGGATACGCGAGAGGTATTCTATTCTGTATCCCTGACGGGACTATTTGTTTCTAGCTGTATACTACAGACACCAGTCTTTCTTTGTTTTTTTGTGGTGTTGTCTTTTCTTGACCTACTCTACAGAGAAGCAAGCTGTCTGCTTTCTGCAGGGCTTCTACTCCGCCAGGTTTTTCTATTTCCTTCTGTAGAAAGTATCCACATGTCAGTATTTTGATGTCTGTGGTTGGGTTCCCATCTATCCCCACTGGCAGCAGATACAATACAATTCTTGCTTTCCCCTCGGAATGTTGCAGCGGCAAACTTTCTGCACATGTATTTTCCAGGCTCGACATCTAGAAGTTTGATTGTATCCTTTGGAAGTGGGGCTATTGCAGTCTCTACCACAATGGTTTGCATTTTTTCGTCTAGCAGGTTGTTGTAGTCTTGCTCTATCTCTTCGGTTTCTATAGAAGATAGCTTTCTAGGATCTGGGGCAACTACTATGGCAATAGGATTCCAGAATATGGTCCTTCGATCTTTCTGGAAAGTTCTGGTGGGTTCTATGCGGATGTGCAGGCCAACAGGGTATTCTTCATTGCTGGCCAAGCTTCTTGGTATCCAACACGTTTTTCGTCCGTATTTGTTCATAGTGGCCTCCACAAAGTGGTGGTTCTCTTCCAGCACACGCTCCAATCTTTTGTTTGCCCAAACCACAATTGGCATTTCTACACCTTTTTTGCAAGAAGACTACTCTGCTGGTTGTTTGTCCATCTGGTTGTTTGCGGTATCCTAGAATGCACCATGTAGTATTTGCAACGTCTGCTATTTTGTTCGTTTGTGTATTTCGTAGAGCGGTTTCTACCTCTTTCTAGCTTCTTCTGATCACTTTGTGTATTCCTTTTTCTCCCGTACTATTTCTCCTAGTCGCTCCAGTTCTTTTTCTCTATGCTGCTCTTGTTCTATCTGCCGTGCTGTCTTTCTGCCTTGTAGGATAACCCATGCTTCTCTTCTCCATTCTTCCATGCGTGCTGCTTCTTGTATTTCTTGCAATCATTTTCCTCGAGCCCTAGCAGATCCAGAAAATACTTCTCTGTCTTTTGCAATCTCTGGTACTTCCTGCAGTTGGAATTTGGAAGAAGCCTTGCCTAGGGTGCTACATTTGGCTGTTCTCCATTCCCACTCTACTGTCTTGCAAGAAGGCAATAGAATACTTGGATCTGCTCCATTTGGATGTAGCTGGGTTGGTATTCTACTCGCAGACAGTATTGTTTTGGCATTGGGATCCTTTGTATAGCAATGTAGTGGACCTAGCTCCACAACAGTATCTGTAGCAGAGAGTATATCTACCCGAAATATTGGAAATGCTCGGAAACCAAAATCTGCTGCAGCCCATTCTATCGCTTTCTCCCACGTAGCATCGTCGTCTGCTCTTGTAGGGGCAATACCGACCCCAGAAATTCTACCCGTCTCCGAATGTGCATACCAAACTACGAATATTGTGCCATGTCGGCGATCTGCCAGAACGAGACAGCGGTCTAGACATTTCGATAGGTTTTCCCATTGTTTTGCTGGTGGTTGTACTACGAACAAGTTGGTGTCTGGAGGAGATACCATTTCTAGAGTTTGTTCTACCAAACCGTTTGCTATTTCTTCCGAGTTGTGTGGATGTGTGTAGAGCGAAACTTCTATGCGAGTACAACCACGGGCTTGCACGTGTGGATGCAGGAACGTTTTCCGCAAGTGTTGGTTTCGGAAATCCACTATGTCTGCCAGATGTCCACCGATTTGCTCCCGGACTTCTCCTGCTTCGAAATTGGAAAAAACCTTGTTGTAGAGTTTCGTTCGCATTGTATAGCCATACAAGGTTTCAACCCAAGTACAGACGTGAGCCCCAACACTACCCGTATTGTCTAGAATTGTTGGACTGTTCGACTGCATAGCAGAAGACAAGTCTCCTTGCTCTCCGAAACCATGTTTCTTCCAAAGGTATTCCACCAGTCGCTTGCAGTCCAGCACACCAGATAAATCTTTGTATAGTTGATAGAATACAGCCCATAGCCGTGTGCTAGTAGTTGGCGTTCTAGTTTTGGAATTGACGTTTGTAGCTTGCCGATGGGTATTTCGGAAACGTCTATCTTTGCTATGAATAGAGCGTATGCCTTCTCTTCAAGATATAGTTCTTGCCACTTGTCTTTCGCTTTCTGTCCGGTCTCTCTCTCTATTCTAGCGATGGTGCTCCGTATTGCTCCACAGTTGTCTTCTCGTATTCCTATCGTGTGTAGGATACTTGTTTGCACATTTTTGGGGTTTGCCAAAGACACTTGTACTACGATGGAGAATCTGGAAACCACGAGTTGTGCGGAACCTTCCTTTCCAGTCGTACAGAATACCTTGGCGTACTTGCAAACACAGTCTTTGTGTTGGAGGTAGCCAAACACGTGTAATCGTCTACGAATGTAGGTAGACCTTCCAAAGATTGTAGATTTTTTCTACCAAGATGGCCAGCAAGATAGTCGATGCCTGCGATATTCAACACAAGATTGCTGTCTACAGTATTTTCTATGAGTAGATGTGCTCCTACAGACTCTTCTGCTATATGTTGTGCTATACATTGGAACTACCAAATCTCTAATTGGAAATTTTCGACTACTGTTGCAGGGGAAAACATGCAAAAAGGTAGTACCAATCCTAGTAGTCCTGACCATATTTGTGCTCTCGATAACGTGGCCAGCTGCTACAAAGAAGCATAACCCTTAACCGCGAAAGATTCGGCCCAAGGAGCTCGCGGATTTGAGCGCATATACAAGCACAGTCCGCTGACATAGCACACCGAGCTGCAAGTCGACACCGGATGGGAGTTCATGGGTGAAGTGTCACAAATGCTAGCCCAGCACGACATCCAAGTGAGGCATGTCGCGGACAAAGTCAGGCCCGGCGCAGCCGGAGCTCATCGCAACCAAGCCATTGTCGAGAGATTCAATAGGACTTTGGCTGAGCGCTTTTTCAGGCATCAGTACGCGCAGGAAATAAGTATAAATAAACCCAACACCGAATGGGTCGCGCGGCTACCGCAAGTGGTGTCAGCTATCAATCACGAAATCACTCGTGTCACCAATTAAAAAAAACGGCCAACGCTATTAAATTGAAATCAGTGAACGCTGAATCGGCTGCACCATCATGCAGGAAGGAGAAACAAATACCCGACCGGGTTCTCATGAGGTACCTCTACCAGCCGGGGTAATACTAAGGAGACACTCGGAAACGAGCCACCGATCCGACATGGTCGATCAAAACTTACAACATAAACTAAACGGCAAAAGAAAGTATAGGTGGAGTTTGATGAGAGGTAAACAAAACACAACAAATCAAATTGGTGAAGCGTGTGTATATTGTGAAAGAAGGGTTAATGATGACGGGTGGTGGGATTCTCTGCCACTCTTCTCTCAGGGCACGTTCCATCTCATCTCTCGTCAATGGGGGTTGTTGACGATTCCTTAACCGTCTGCCCAGATGGTCCCACAGATGCTGTATGGGGTTCCTGTCAGGCAAAGGGAGAACATCAACATTGTGGCGGTTGAGGAAGTCCTGTGTCAATCTTGCTGTGTGGGGTCTGGCATTGTCATGTTGAAACACTATCCCCTGTGGCTGGTTCCGCAAGAATGGAAGCACAACTGGGCGCAGAACTTGCTCTCTGTACTGAATAGCATTCAGGTTCCCTTGCACAATGACCAGGTCAGTCTTCTGTTCCCCACAGATGCCTCCCCAGACCATAACACCTCCCCCTCAGAACGGATGGACCTCTCGGATGCATGGTGGAGCTAAACGTTCACCTCTTCGGCGATAAACTCGTTGTCTGCCGTCGTTCTAGAACAACTGGAAACGACTCTCGTCAGAAAACAGTACTCGGCGCCATTCTCGCACCTGCCAGATTCGAACTTGCCTCGCCCATTGTACCCTTCGGCGTCGATGTTGTGCTGTCAGGAACATTCCTCGGAAGGGACGGTAGGCTCTGATTCCTGCAGCACAAAGTCGTGGGAGTGCTGTGCGTTGGCTGATGCGATGCCCCAGCACTGTTGCAGCCGTCGCCGTCGCCGTGACGAACCTGTTGCGTAAGTGAATTGTTCGAATTCGGCGATCTTCCTCGGGTGTTGTGACACGTCGTTTTCCCGTTCTGGGTCTGTCTACAGTCCTTCCTGTCTGTCGGTTACGTTGGAGCAGCCTGGATACCGTTAAAGGCGTGCACCCGTACCTTCGTGCAATCTGGACCAGTGTTGCCCCCATCTGGTGCGTACCAATCGCCCTCTCTCGCTCCTCTCTTGTCAGTTTAGGCATATCGATTGTGTGCTTTTGTCAACTGTGTTGTCAACCCATGGTTTCACCTTATTTATACGCCAATTCGGCACGTGCATCGCCCTCTGCAGCCTTTGCGCGTGTTTTACCATTTTCTGGTGCAGCGTGGCACCACCGGTAATGATGTGTTTGGCAGATGCGATTTTGCATCCTTGCGCTTGGGGACAACTGTCTGAATGCAAACTTTCAACCAGCTATCAACACTTTCACAGTCAATTGCTTTTTTCCGACCTATACTTTCTTTAGCAGCTTAGTTTAGATAAAGTGGACATCAAAGACGGCGAACCGAACTTGTACTATTTGAAAGATGGGCCACCGAGAGGTTTAGTCAGAGAGGAATTTGTGATCATACCTCACGACACAATGTTACCCCCAAATAAGGAGTAGTGATTCAAAATATTTCACTGTCGAGTGATCACAATAGTGTCACGTGACCAGGAAAGTGTTGGCTTGCGGTCATAGTGACCAGGAAGCCAGAGGTATTGATCATACCTTACGACACAATGTAGCCACCTCTCTAGAAGTAAACACAATAGTGTCACGTGACCAGGAAGTTGACTGGGGATTCAAAAGTGGTATATAGAATAGCGAAGAGATTATGGCCTGATAAAAGCTTTATTTGCAGACTCTCTATTATCGCGGGCTCTCTATTATCGCTGCACGCGAAAACATCGGGAAAGCAGAAACACCACTCCCCGCATCGGCTGTTTACATATGCAAATTACGTAAAATATAGCCATCGCTCTTGAAAAAGTCGTCTGTTTCATTTGAATGGTATGTGTAATCGGAGAAATATTAAAGCATTCATCTTTTCAGTACGTTCTGGAACATTTTGAAACTAGCATGACCCCTACTGCCATTACATCTAGCATGAATCAAAACTTACTTCATCAAAAGCAATCCCGCGACAACTATAAGGTCATTTGCGTATTTTCCGTTCTAAAAATATAACAGGACGTATTTATGCAACTTCACCCTGCACACGGCAGCAACTTGTATGGTACGTTTTAAGCCGGAAAAACAATATTTTGTAACGTTATTGTTACCTTGTATCCAAATGAATAGAAGTTTCAGATATTTGGGTTAAAAACATGATGATATTACTAATGTGAATGAAATTCCTAAATATTTTTAAATGATCAAACTATTTACATTCGTTATTTGTCTTAGTAAACGTTTCACAGTGCCATCTGCTTGTACCGCGTGCCATAGTAAGAAAATAGCAATACCGCGATAATAGAGAGTTGCTTCAATTTCCGGGTCAAACGAGACAATCGGAATTGCTGCAATGGTATTAAACGAGTTGCGACCATGTGTCACATTATTTGTTACAGAAATGAAGATTAAACATCAGTCAACTGAAAATATATATAACATGCTAAATGTCAGTAGCCGTTCATAATCCCGATGGCGACAACATTAACTACCGCGATAACAGAGGGTCCCATGATACTACTCAAGAACACTAAGACATACTAAGATATGCTAAGATACACTAAGGGGGCGGTGGGGTAGCCTGGTGGTTAAAGCGTTGGCTCGTCACGCCGAAGACCCGGGTTCGAATCCCCACATGGGTACAATGAGTGAAGCGTATTTCTCGTGTCCCCCGCCGTGATGTTGCTTGAATATTGCTAAAAGCTGCGTAAAACACAACTCAGTCACTCAGTAAGATACACAAAGATATAACAAAAGGAACCTTCACATGTGATACTTTATGTCCGAAACAGTGTGCGAAAAATAGTTTCCAAATTTGAGCAAGCCAGTCGGGCTAGCTATGCCTGAAAGTTTCAAGCCCACAAAATAATTCACTTGCCCGAAATTTGAATGTAATAAACGTAGAAACTAAGCAAAAGATTACAAAACTAGATGAGAGTAAGATATTGTCGGCGTGACACGGGCTTCATCATTTATCTGTTAATACGATCAACATCTTTATCAGGCCATAACCTTGCACAATTTAATAGTGTATTATAACTTAACAAGTCGGAGAGAGTTATATATGACCCCATGAAAATTCACTGGCCAGTGACTGTGGATTTACTGGCCCGCCTGGATTTTTACTAGCGGACCAGTGGCTATTTCTAAAACATTGCGCCCACCAATCGATGGGATTGAGCTCGAGTTAAAGTGATCTCGATGGCCACTGTATTACGTCAATACCCGCATTTTGCAGGAAATATCGTGTCATTGCATTGTCGTGTTGGAAGTCGAGCCATGAACGGCTATAACCACAATCCGGACCTTTTTCATAACTTTAAAGAAAATGTTCCAATTTTAAATGCTGATGTTATCTAATCGATTTATGGAAAATATAACAATGATAAAACATATAGGACTTACCTTACAACATATACTAACACGTGCTGAATTCGACTTATGTATTAAGGCAAAAGAATTCAGGGTATGAAAATGTAACCGGCAAAATTGTTGAAAATATATACATGTAGTTGAAAATTCAAAAACAAAGAAGAACTATTCAATGTACGCTCTAACCTGGACTGCTCCGCAACATATTATTTATGTTCTACTACGCTGCAGGGTGTCGTGAGGAATGCATTATACAAACAGAGTGCTTAAAGCTATACTGAGAAGCCTTTGGCGTCAGTGTCCTTTTACATGGACTCAGAAGAAATTAATTATGGAGCGCCTTCACCCACCATCTGGACGTTAATTGCAAGGCCCAAATGATTTGGCATTGGAGACGTTTTAAGCAGTAATTCAAAATTTGCTCAGTGGTCTGTTGGATAGCAAGGAAGGCTGATGATATCAAAGCGAGTACTCTCCTGCATGTGCCTCGACAAGAAGCACTTAAAATACACAACACATGATCTGGACAAGATTATTGCAAGAGGGAATGTCCAGTACATGGGACAACTTGTGGCAAGAAAAATCATTTTGCTCAAATATGCAAAGCAAGAGAGAATAAGATGGAAGAACAAATACTATTTGAAGATATGAAAGAACAGAAACAAAAGATATGAAGGTGTGATAAGGAAGTGAAGAAACCTATAATCAAACATTTTGCTTGGATACTATAGAGAAAGGTTTGAGCACAGAATGGAAAGTTGATGTCAATGTCAATGGCATGACTGTGTAACTGACGCTGGTATTAAAGGAAGTATGCAAACCAAACCAAAAACAAATCTCATTCATATTGTTTTTGTTAAATAATCATTTTATTGTTAGAACATCATTTTATTGTTCACTAAATTCAAACTATCAAAAGTCCGATGTCAAGGAGAAAACGATGATCGCCAATCATGATCGGGTAAACTAATTTGCATAAATTGATCAGCAAACTTAATATACACACGGGTTTTTGTAAGTAAGTGTTACTGGAAATATATTTCACACAAGTTCTATCTGTATTAAATTGTGATAAAAAACAAAATTGGGCCATTGTAGAACTTGAATACAAATCTTGTAATCTACGTTACCGTAATATTACACCATAGACATTTAGAGAAGCTACTGGTGATACAATTACACAGAGTTATCATAGGCGGATCCAGGTGTGTGTGTGTGTGTGTGTGTGTGTGTGTGTGTGTGTGCCCCCTTGTCTCTGAAATATTATTAAAACACTATTGACACTCTCGTGAAAACGGCGGTGATCGGTATCTCAGACTAAGATGAATATGAAAAGTAAGTCTAATTTCTGAATACATCAATCTATAACAATGGGACAGCAGTACCATATCCCTTCATGGCCAACGACATTCACCATACCCTAGAATTTTCAGCCAATCAGGTGGCTCGTTTGCCCTTATACCAAATCGCTTGGCGTTACTTGATTCATGTCCAGGTGTTGTGCATGGCCCAATGCGATGGTTTTCAGGTTCTTACTAGTCTAAAGCAGGCATTGTCACTTCTCGCTCGCCTTTTGTTCTGACCAGATGCACCAACACGTCGCTGCTGCGAATAGTAATAACTGGCTGCATAGCCTATGATTGGTCTTCCGTCTCGGCTCTCGAACAGTATAGATATTTGACAATTGTTCTAGCTTCAAGGATTTTTCATCCCAGGGTTGCTAGTTCATAGTTAGGTTATTAATTAATTCTTTTCGGATTAGATTCCCTTTTCCATTTTCTAGTTACGTTGCCAAAATGGGGCTTCATTGTTCGTTTAAAGCGTTTTGTTTCAAATAAATTTATTTTCAGCTAACAGATGGTCAATGTACTATTGTGTTCAGTCCATAGGTTTTTTCCGATTTGAAATAGTTTTTGTGTACCTGTTGGGTTTAAATTTACCTTGTTGACCAAGTAAGATTGTTACATGCAGAAACATTTTATTATGGACGACCAGAAGCGTGTGGTTTTACCGGAGGCTGCATTCAGCATTAGTTAGTGCTGACAAACAAGTTTGGGAGTGTTTAGGTTTCAGTTTTCTTTGAGATCGCAGAGTATCAACCAGTTCAATTTACCTGACCAAGTACCAACGTGTGTAAAGTTTCCTCGCGATTCTGTGGCTGTTGGTCTTTATCCAACTGATGCTCCGACATCTCGACATCCAATAGCTTGCATTGGTGATGGAAATTGTCTCCTTCGAACCTTCTCCCAACAACTGATGGGTGATGAAGCTCACCAACTGGAATGCCGGGTGCGTATCATAAACGAGCTTATACATCAACCAGTCATCACTTGCTGCTATGTCAAATGGGAAAGCCAAGGAAAAGCAGAACATGTTACAGTTGTTACCTCAGCGGCTGATGAATCACTTGCGACTTTATCTATGTAACAAATCTTTCGAAAAGAGGTACTTAAAACTGTAAACAATGGACGGTATTCCTCTCTTATACACATATACGCGCAAGTAATGCTTTCCCGCGCAAGGTCATATAGGTTTATCCCAATATTCAGAGTGTAGCAATTGATCGACAGATCATGCACCAAACAATCACACCACTCGTTGGGGAAATACAGACCCCACCTGTATCATGTGGACCCACATGACCAGCACAAACACACCGGGGTTGAAACCTAACCACATTGTGGCCTGTATTGAAACTGGCGAGATGGAAAGTGAGTGTGCTTTGCCAGATACTTGTGCAAAAGCAGAGTTTACCGAAGTGAAAACAAAGAATCTGAGTAATATAGACTCAGCTGAGAGTGTATGAAAAAAACCACCTCACAAAGGCTCCACGATGTCTGGTTTCTCACAATCCGATACCAGGGATATGAAGGACAGCAGCAGTGAACCAGCTAATCAGAAGCCGAGAATGTCTGTGCCTGGCATTGATCCAGTTGAGACGAAGAGCACGTCTGTAGGGTATAAGGCCACTGACGTTCGGGATATTGTTTCGGGGAATGGTAACCTCAGTACTTTGAGTAAAGATCAAAGGTACAAATACATGAAACACCACTTTCATTCCAGTTCAAACAAGAGCCCGACCACAACTGAAACGAGTAACACGTCTTGTATTCCAGTATAGCTGGTTGGATAAGTACAGTTGGCTAGTGTACAGTCCAGCAGCAGGTGGAAGTTTATGTAAAATGTGTGTTCTGTTTCCGAACCTGGGTGATAAGCGAAAGTCCGCAGGGTCTTTAGTAAAGTAAGGGAAACTTTCTGGCCATATTAGATCTACTTGCAGATAGAGATGACAAACTACGTCGTCATTTAGAGTTGGGCAGAAGAAACGCCCATATACCAGCAAAACAGTTCAAAATCAACTCATTGAAATAGTTGGTGACCACATTTGCTAAGAGGTGGTCACTCAGCTTCAAACAGAAGGGGCTGTTTTTTCTGTGATTGACTATGAAGTCACGGATACTTTTTCAAATGTTGAGGTTCTTGGTCTTTGCCTGACATATGTTGATCAAAATACAATGACTATCAAAGAGACATTCTTTGATTATGTACATTTAGAAAGAAGAACAGGTCAGCAAATTGCAGAAGCTATCTTAACGTCACTGAAAAACCAAGGCATTGATATTAGACCAAGTGTCGAGGACAAAGCTATGATGGTGCATCCTGCATGTCTTCATCTCGAGTTGGCGTTCAGGCTCATATCAAAACATTGGCACCTACGGCTTTGTACACGCATTGCAACAGCCATGTTCTGAATCTGAGTATTGCAGCTTCATGCAAAATCTCTCCAATCAGAAACATGATGAACGTCATCAATCAAGTTTTTCTTTTCTTTGACGATTCATCAAAACGCCAGAGGTTTTTAGAGAGAGTTCCGAAAGCCTTTAGCACTGATACGACAAGAACTCGTCTTTGGGGATTTTGCAAGACTAGATGGGTTGAGAGGCATGTGTGCTTTGACGTCTTTGACATATTGTATAGCCACATTTGCACATGTTTTTATGCCATCCTATATCCTCGAAACCATGCAGACATTTATCGTGATGAGAATTGGGCATGGGACAAAGAGACCATAAAAGCACAAGGGCTTTTGACTATTCTGAGAGATTCGCAACACATCATGGCGTTTGTGGTGGCCCATAATGCACTTGAAGTTGTTAAACCACTGGCAGTCAAACTTAACAAAAGGGGCAACGACATTTTCATGGCTTACAAACTGATTGACGAAGGGGTATCAATGATCAGAACCATGGGGGCTGATGTGGATCAAAGGAGTGATGATTGGTATGACACGTGGAAGGCTGTGTGTATTCGCCACCTGTTCCCAAAACTTGCACTCTAAGCATGCCAGTCGGTCTCGGGTGAAAATGAACTATGCAAAAAAGCTGTATCCGCTCCTGGTTACATTTAAAGATACATAAGTGATTAACTGTTTCTTCGTTTCATTCATTATTTAAAGTACAGAAGCACAGTGAAAATCCATCCAAACTGTAACTACGTTGCCTGTTTAGTTTGATGTAGAATATCAACAATGATAAGCCGATTTAAAGTAAATAATCATTTAACGTTTAAAAGCCGTCATGCCACAAGTTAACATCCATAAAACTGTCTTATCTGAGTAATCCCGTTAGTGTGTGATGAACAACAAACACATTTCAATCAAGCCACAGAACAAAATGTCCGTCATGCCATTTGCTTTTGGCGCTTGGATGACTGCGCAAATTCTACTTCTAGAACCAGTGAACGATCAGTGCGAACCTATGTTACTTGTGCGTGTATACCGAGAAAAAGATGATCCTCCTTTGGAAATGCGGTCACGTAGATTACATAACGTATATTACACAGACATCCTTTAGCCCCCACCAAACGTTTCAAGTGTATAGGAAGAGCATCTCCTTCTCTCAGTTATTTCTACTGAATAGGTCCGTTCATTATAAAACTCTTTTGGTGACACTGGGTGTACAGTTTGTATCTTATGGAGTCACGTAGATTACATCCTTAACAAATCTCTACTTTAAACCTGTGAAGCATCATGGTGAAAAATCGGCTGAAATTTATTGGCTAAGTGATTGATATTGTATCGTCCCAATATAAGACTGTAAATAAGGAATACTATCTAATGAAGATATATAATTTTTAAATAAATATGGTCATTTTCATAGGGTAAGGTGGATTACATATTTATGGAGACATTATGTTAAACATACATTCTAAAATGTTAAACCATATGAAGATGTTCTAGGTATGGAGGAAAGGGACCATACCTTCTGTCGAAAATGTGTTTTGTTCACACTAGATGAATAATTACTTTGAAATATTCACTCAAAATGTTATACTTTCATTTGAGACATGCACATTTTGGTGATTTTGACTAACTTTTTACCCTGAGTCACACACATGAATAACAGATTATTAACAATTTCTATGTCTCGGATGCCTATCAAGCCTGTCGCGAAATATAAACATTAAATTAACAGGTAAAATCAGTAACAAAAATTCAATGCGGAGACACGTAAAATTACAAATGGTGCACATTTCGTGAGAATAGGTGTACCACGTTGTCCACTGTCATTGTGCATTGAAATGAACTTGATTAGGCCAACTTTCACTGTCAGTGAAATTTTTTTTTGTCGGAAACTAAGTGTGGATCTGTGCTCGAAGAACTTGGAACATTAGGTATGTGAGACAACATATCAAACTTGATCCTGAAATGAAGTATGTTATATACCAAGCGCGGAAGGTTGAGAAAATTGTGTTATGGGAATGGGCTGATACTCAACAGAAGTGCTTTGAAACTTTGAGTCCGTCATTACTGATGCCCCCGTACCCAAGCACTATGAAATAGCAAAAGAAATTAAGCTCTCAGTTGATGCCTCATCATATGGAGTAGGTGTATGTTTGAAGAAGCATGGAAGACCCGTTTCTTTGGGCATCCAAATCGGGTCACGTGATCACACATGAGTGCATGTGCTTCTGGGTGTGCATCACGTTTATCTATCGTAGTCAGATTACTTCAAACAGAGTTTGGGTTCAAAATTCAATTTGAATATTCCATGATCAATGATAAAAGGGTGATGCATTTCTAATAAATTTCAGTATATTAGGTTAAAGAGGGAAATGTTTCCTTCCCTTGTTTTTGCGTTAAGATTGTTCTTAACTAAGTTCCATCACAGATTACTTTCATTGTCTATTTTGCCATTCGGATGTATAACTTTCTTGCTTCTAACTGCTGTCATCATTTTCTTCTTAAACATCTAAATTTTTCCCAATCTCTAAATGTCGATTGCTCTAAAATGTAAATAGTATCTTTGGTATGTTACTGTTTATCTATTTTGCTTGCTGCTGAATCACACATTTTCTTTGGTCATTCCACTAACGCCAAATCATAACAGTGAACATAATTAGTATGCAACTGTGTCCACTTTACAATTTGACCAGAAGAAAGACATGCTATCCATCTATGTGGTTTGAGTCTATTAACACAATGCAATTAATATTAAATTTCGTATGCATGACCTTATTAGGCTGATGGTCTCCACATTCTGTCTGATGGGTACCTAAACATAGGCAGTTGTGGAATCTACTTCATTGAAACAGGTTCATACTAGCCACTAGCTCAAACTGAAACACCAGACACACCTGATAATCTGTATCTTGGATTTGAAAGCTGATTAAGCTGTACACGTGCTACCATGTTCATCTCTAAGAGCTTTACAGATAAACATGATAGTAAACAACTGCAATGGTTGTTAACATGAAACAGCACATGATGTGGGATATTTAAGTGATTTTGTAATGGCGATCAGTACAGATACAAACAGGAATAAACCTCATGGAACAGGAGTGTCAGATGGACACTGTGGACTGGTATCCATGAAAACAAGTAAAGTGACAATTTGATCCTATCCCCTTTCTCCTCTGATATGATATGTTATAAAGTAATAACCAGCATTCATCTAATGTCTTCTTCCTTTATGTTGATCCGAGATTCGCTGTGATCATTTCATCCTCAACCAGTGCTTTAATACTCACTAGTTCACATGGCCATGAACACTATGAGATATATGGGATGTATCGATAGGTCTTTGTTCTGGAACTATCATACTAGACATTGTTGTCATGGACAATATGAACAAAATAGAAGCAAATAGAAACATTGTATAATAGATTTATTCAATGGCAGTTATCAAAGAAATGTGGCTGAAAAATATTTAATCCAAGAAAACATATTGATCTCTAACTTCTCATCGACGGCAAGCTACGTATTGTGCAGAAGGCTGTGGGCTACTTAAACGCAGAGCAGGAACTGGGTCGCCTTGCTACAATGACGTTCATCGTATTTCTACACTTGGTCTGCTTGTCGTTACATATGATCAAAGGTGATGATTTCAAAATGTGTTTCACATTTGGGTGTGTTCGTTTTCAAAACAATTATTGTGTGCGGATTTTAGATTGCTTAGAAAATATTCAGTATGTATGAATACATGTTATAAAGTGTGAAAGGTGATGTTCATGTTTGGAAACACGACAATTATATCGTGACATGTCTTGCTGACTTACTTCGTCATCTGTGTTTAGCTTCGCTACACATAACGTCACCTGGAGACTGGAAGTTCATCAACACCTCCCGGTATGGCGTCGACATCAGGTCGTGCACGACGCTTCCACTCCAGATCAAGACCTGTGACCAGGCACATGTGTGGTTTGGGGACGGAACACCCACCAACTCCTATGAGATTGGCACCTTTTCGAGGGGAGAGACCGGATTCAGACAGTGTAGTGAATGTTACAGCACACAGATATTCTTCCCAAATCCACGAGGCATACACTGCGATGAATTCAGGTAAGATCACTGAATGTCTCAAAGTTACAATTTTTTCCAACAAGTAAAATTGTTTTTCCATTGTAAATATTTAAAAATCTCATAATTATTGATCATAGTTTCGGCGAGAGGGTTTTGCCGTTTCTTTTCATAATCCTTAGGATAAATTGTGTCCACTTAGGATAAAACTTAAGAACCTTATCAAGATTTCAGTTTGACTTTGAAGGCCACATAACGTTGAAAATATATACAAATGAATTACTGAAAATCAGTAATCATACCAGGTACACATGTCCCGCACTGACCGGTAGCATCGCCATTCACAGTTTGCATATGTAGAAAGTGATTCAATTACAAACAAAATTTACACTCACAAGAAGTTTTGAAGAAAATGGCTCTTATGGTCAACAAGCCAAAAATGTGACCAGGGTTCGCAACCGACCGTGAGTCCCAACTTCAACAATAATAAAAACTTGTTGACAACACTTCAGAGACATGTTACGAAACACCTATCATATATGCCTGCTAAATAATACATAAATTAGTTTCTTCCTTGGTCGCGAATAGCTGCAAAATTGCTGATGTGACGTTAAGCAATATTCACTACCTACTTGGAGAGTCACAGACTGGTCGCTCGCCCAAAAACGGGAACGCTCACATTAGCAGCCGTCGGGGAAGCGATATGGCATTAGGTGTATGAGCGGGTTAAAAGTTAAATAAGTACAGCTAATATATAACATTTGTTATATACTAGCCACATAAAGAAACTGTGCATTGTCAATATATTATCCCAGTTGATAAGTACGATAACAATGTCAAAGGTACATATAAACTTTAATGGAGGGATCATGAGACCATAACACGTCCGGAGAATTGCAATTGAAAAGTCAATCACAATGACGTCACGAGTCCACAAGCGGGACAGGGGGCAAACGACCAAGTCACAAGCTCAATAACGGGTATGTCCAGCATCGGCATTGAGAACATCAGTGCATCGACGACGCATAGAGCCTATCAAACGTGCAAGGAAGGCTTGTGGGATGTCACGCCAGTTCTGTTGCAAGGTCAAGGACGTTATCTGGCGGATGAGGAAGACGGCATAGACGTCGATCCATCTTGTCCCAAACATGCTCTATCGGGGAGAGATCCGGTGAATTTGCAGGCCAAGGCAGTAAGTCAACATTGTGGTGTTGCAAGAAATCCATAGCAACCCTTGCCGTATGAGGGCGAGCATTGTCCTGTTGGAATGTTAACCCAGGGCCATGACGTTGCAGAAAAGGAATTGCCACAGGTCGAAGAATCTGATCCCTGTAGCCCACACCAGTTAAGTTGCCCTGAACAATCACCAAAGGAGTTCCTAGGCGTGCTGTTATTCCATCCCAAATCATCACGGAACCACCACCAAAGCGATTCCTCTCCAAGACACAGGCCTGTGCATAACGTTCTCCCACGCGTCTATAATCACGTTGATGTCCATCACTATGGGAGATGTTAAACCTGGACTCATCTGTAAAAACAACATTTCTCCACCAAAACAAGGGTCTGCGGACATGATTTCGGCACCACATTCGGCGAGCTTGTCGATGACGTTGTGTCAGGATAGGCCGTATCGCGGGACGTTGTGGTCTGATCCCGTGATGACGTAAACGTTGTCGAACTGTGTTGGGGTGGATACGGCGAAGTCCTGGGATGGTTCAGACAGTCATCACTGCAGTCTGAAACCTGTGGCGAAGATGGGTCACCCTTATCCATCTGTCCTGTCTTGGCGTTGTTACACATGGACGCCCAGAACGTGGCCGATCAATGACGTCATTTGTGTTCTGGTAGCGTCTCTCCAGTGCAGAAATGGTGTTCCGGTGGCAGTGGAAATGTGCAGCCACTTGTCGTTCAGACATTCCCCGACGGACCATCCCAATGGCCTCAAGACGTTGTGCAGACGTGAGCCTTGGCATGCTATGCGTTTCAATAGCCGTTTACTTTTTTGAACGATCGCAAGGGCAGGGGTTGAGCTTTCCAAAGTGACAGTATTGTGTGGCATTCATTTGCTCTGTTTCTCTTTCCCGGAATGCACGTGCAACAACGTATTGCACGTCTCAAGGACGAACCCACTGATGTCACGGAACGTGGCACGTGCATGCATGTTGGATACATGTCCCTAATCTCTGAGTTTAAATCCTTATGTGTCTACACAGGTTTGATAAATTTTGATTTTAAATTTTGGTATGCACAGTTTCTTTATGTGCCTGGTATAGTTGGGATTACACTTTCTTAGTACAGCTAAAACAAAAATAAATGCAGGTACTACCACAAAATAAAAACCAAAAAATAATCACATTTTGATTTTAAAAATTACAGTGCATTGAACTTTTTATGTTAACCAAATTTAAAAAAAACGTCGATCACATAGATTTCATGTTATTTGTTGAACGAATTTACCATAGGAATTTTCAGATTTTTGGGTCTCAAAGTACAACTTTGTGAGGAAGGGCAACTGCTTACAGAGAGTCCGACAGAGACCACTAGGGGAAAGCGACGAAGTCAGGCTCTCCCCCTCCTTTACTATTCTGCCTGCTGGCAACTGGACAACTAATAATATGCTCAGCTAGTCATCTTTATTACACCATGGGTTTCATTGACACATCTCTTTCCAAGTCCATTGTTTGATTGTGCCAATCTGATATATCGAGTCATATACATAAAGAACAGATCTGCAAGAATGGAGTACAATTTGTACCCGTGACAATGCCTACTTCTTGCTTACGTAGCTACTCCCCTCTCTTCTGATAGATGTTACCAGGTGGGGTGTCCACGTACGTACACGCCCTTATGCAAACCGAAACGAACTTTCTATGGAAATTATGTCAGCATATATTTGCCCCGTTATGAGTTTGCTAATGCATGTTAACTGTTCCTTCAATTGGATAGGTAGCTCTGTACGGACGAAAAGGGTCGAACACAAATGTTTGAATATGGTGGGTAAAGCTAGTATTTACACAATATTGTAATTCTTTTATCGGGAATGGTTATACGCGTTTTGTTTTGACGAAAAATGTATATTTCCGATGTAGGCAGTTAACGGGATCTGATGTGTTGGTGTAGGAAGTAGAGTCTTGGAAACATTAATGTAGCAGCTTAAATGTCGCATATTCATGACTCTGATAGCTTGTCACTAATAGTGTTGATTCCCAAGGTTGAAACGGTAAGATAACTGAAATTCTGTCTATAAAACAACTCAATGTAAAACCAACAAACAACAAAGAAATGTGACCAGTTATCCAAACGTTGACAATCAATAGAAATCAGGTAAAGTGAATCACAATGATTGAACAAATTTTACAGCAATTGAAGAAACACACTGGCAATATAAAGGAAAAGAATTGGTTAGAGCAAATAGACAGTGCTAATAATATCTACCTCACTGCAAAGGTGATCAAATTTATAGAAATACGCCTCGGCTAAGGGTGAAAAATGATCTTCACATAACTGCTGGTCTTCTTGTAATGTGAGATCACTGCGTGAGGCAGGAATTGCTGCATGTACATTAATGTAAACAGCACATCGCTGGCCTGTACCAAAACGTAACAGAAACAACGTAACACAAATACAACCCTGACCGACTGCGACACAACTGCCATATATGATCTGAAGAATGTTTGTATTGTGTGTCTCGATCAATGTGAAAAGTTTACAACGAGTACAATTTAACGGTTTTGTAAAATGCACATAATACCCAACACATGCAACATAAACATGCAACATTGGAAGCAATGGTGGCTGAGTGTGTCAGATTGCTGACCTTGTATGCCAGCGCTGAAAGTGAGAATGGAACCCCGAATGTGGTCTTTCAAATTGTCTATCAAAGCTACTAGAATCGGTACTTTACTGAGTTAGTGTAAACCCAAATATAACTTCTGTTGCAGTAAATGGGATTTTGTATTCATGAACATGTAGTTTCGAAATACCTTCAAACAATCTTCTGTTAATCTTGTGTATATTTTCTTGCTGTGCTACAAATATTTTCAGGTGGTTCTGGTTCCAGTGGGGTGAAGGTCGTCTGAAGTTCGGTGAAAGTCGCACTGTTGGCTTGCAGCTGGTGTTTGATGAACCAATCAACAGACCCATTGAGGTGTTCAGTGTGTCATCATATGTATATACAGTGGAGTACATTCTGGGTAGGTTTTTCCTCTATTCCTTCTTCACTGAGAGTGTGAATGATATTGTCATTATCAAAACCCACACGAACACGTGGTACCTTAACCGTGAAGACCCCGGTTGGAATTGGTCTTCAGTAAGCCATGCTTGTCGTGAGATGCGACTAACGGGATCGGGTGGTCAGGCTCGCTGACTTTGTTGACACAATCATGTCCCCGATGCTGACGATGTCCATCACTGGATTGTCTGGTCCAGACTTGCTTATTTACAGTCTGTCTTCTATATCTGGAATATTGCTGAAATGGAGTTCATTGACAAACAAACATGCGAGTTATGATAATGAAGGGCGATGGATGCAGTATCTGACCAACCAGTAAAGTTTCAAATCACCTTGGCACCATATTTTGTAAACACCTGTAGGCGCTTGTAGGTATTTAAATGTGGCGATTTTGTATTCATTATTAACTCCTAGATTATTTAGACTGCACATATTTACAAATGTCTTCTCGGGCTCTCGTAAGGGTCTTTGACATTCAAAGAATTGTCTATAATCCTGTTTTAATTTGATGTGCGTGTACACCTCGGGGCTAGAAGTTAGTAGCAGATTTCGAAGTCATTATTTCCCGCATAATTACTGATAATTGGCATCAACTTCAAGAATTCATCAAACAGATCGGTGGTAGTTCAACATAGTGTATTGCCTCATGGAATACAATGAATAGCTCTGGTTTGCCATAACGAAATAGAACAACAAAGAGATAAAGTATTTTCAGCTGACATGCACATATCGTAAAGAAACAGAATTAAACAAAGAAGTATGAATTGATTTTTTGAATGGGTTGTTCATGACGAAGTAATAGAAGGAGGATGTCTGACTAAACTTCTGTCTATCCTACGGTCCAGATAAACACCCATTTCACATGTAGAACCATGTTATACATTTAGATATATCATTGATCCAGATCTCTCTTCTCCAATGCGGTTTTATCTGTGTATCTAGTCGTTCCCGATCCCTATGTCATCATTCAGCTCCCTGGGGAATGTACACCTCGACCTGTCTGCGGGCGCTGGAGGATATTTTTTACCGCTCCGCGTTAAGTGAACAGAGGCATATTTGAGCTTAGTCACCTGCCCACTCGTTTTGATACTGTTTTGTTTTTAGGAACGTTTCCACCATCGCATTTGGCTAAATAACAACCTTGCCACAAATGGAATACGAATACATCCGTTAGGGCTTCAAGCCTAACTCCGCGCCGCTTCAAAGTATAAAGCGATCAAAAGCGACACTTTACTTTCTAAAACGCAAGGCAAATCATGACTGTAAATCTCGAGGCACACCCTCATGATCAACACACTTGCATTGAGTGTAGCGTACGTAGTCCATTACGGAATAAAATATATTGCCATTAAATAAAATGGCAATCGGCTTCTGGCTCAGAGCTGGCAGTGTGTTTCACGTTTCAATGAACAAACAGCTTGAAGGCGGGTGGTAAGCATCGTCCACTTACGTACGCCACGTATATAGTATGACCAGAAATTATTGAGAATTTTAGGAATATGTTTAATTGGATTTCTAGTATAAACAACCTTGACCAGCTATCAAGTGCTTGGTTTCATTCAAGAGAGACAACTACGTTAATCCTTTTTCATTAGTTTGTGAAGAGTTATCCCCCTTTTGTTTACTTGCTAGCAGACGACATTCTCAGTGATCCTCAGTATGGATGATTTAGAGAAGAGGAAGTTGATTATTATAACAAGGACATCAGATCAGCTAAAGTGATTTCAAGTAGAACAGGCATCCCTTTGTCCACTGTTTATCGTCTTTTGAAAAAAATATTGCAAATGGATATGGCATTGAGCACCAGGGAGGCCCAGGTAGGCCCAGAAAATTGACTGTCGGTGACAGGAGGCGGCTTCGTATTCTTGTTTCTAAAAACAAACGAAGGAGTTTAGAAAACTTAAGCCTGGATATAATTGATAGAGGAACTCTGGCTGTCTGTAAGGAGACATGCAATGCAATGGGTTGGCAGAAATGTCGAGGAATTCCATCACCGATCATGAAACCTGAGCAAAAGGAGCAAAGGTTGAACAGGTGCTTACAGCATAGAAATTTTAACTGGGACAATGTGACTTTCTCAGATGAAAGTTCTGTGTAGCTGTTTCCTAATACACTGAAATTCTGTACCAAACAAACTGAAAAACCTTTGTATCAGCGCCCAAAGTACAGCATATGTAGGGTGGCATATCTGTGTTAGGGGCAACGCCCCTCTGTGTATTTGAAGGGAACATGAACACTGAGCGGTACACAGATATTCTCGAGGGACATTTACTTCCATCTGCTCACGTGTTCTATGGAAATTTTTGGATTTTCCAGCAGGACAACGACCCAAAACATCGTTCAAAGCATTCACAGGCCTGGTTTCGTACCCAAAATATGACATTATTAGATTGGTCAAGCTATAGCCCTGATCTAAATCCAATAGAAAATGTTTGGGGAATTATGAAGGAAAGTGTCAATAAGAAAAATCTGACAAATATTGCTGAAATGAAAGAAGAGGTGGTCCGATATTGGGACAGCATGGACCACGACTTTCTAACTTCTTTGATCAGTAGTATGCCCCGCCGCATTGAAGCCTGCATTGCTGCCCATGGTGACTTGACAAAATACTAACTGTTCACCTGTCTTTGAATCTGGAGTTATGTTCTACTAATATTCACATTTAATACGTGAGTAATGAGTGACATTTTTTTATAAAACTTACAATCTTAAATTCTCAATAATTTCTGGTTGTACTGTGTAACTACCAGCAAGCTTCTTACATCATAACTCTGACACTTCTGCTATGCATTTGTGTTTGCAGGTGAAGGGTATGAGTCGCTGTATGGAGTAGCTAGCAGAACTGGAAGGTACTCCGATGGGCTGTTGTACGAGACCAAGGCTTGGAGTGGCTTACACTGTGGCACACAGTGTCAGGCACACGGACACTGCCACATGTATAGCTACAACAAAGAACAGGCTGTCTGCGCCCTCTACAACAGAGACATGTCATCATTCAGCATGACATCTGTAAATGGATGGGTTTCGTACCAGCTTCGTTATTGTGACTGACCCCTTTATCCTGACTTTATCTTTCATATATTGGCTTCGGTTAGAAAATATAGAATATATGACTTAAATATGTACCTGGAAACTTCTGCATTTCCCAGTAAACTACTATGGGCACATCAGGTTAAAACAACTATTCATGAAGCAGACACCAAATGTATTATTTCAGAACTCTCTACAAGAGCAGCTTTAGCACGGTATAACCTTACTTATGAAAACTGTCCGAGCAGGTTGTGGTGTCTTGCCTTAGAAAAACATCTATGCTTCTTTGATATTACAGTACTATTACACATCGGTACTTACGTAATTCAATCTCATGAATGTCTTTGTGGTACGTTTGCCTATGACATTGTTAAACATGTATTTCTTTATTTTAATGAAAGGCAGTATGAAAGAGACACACTAACTGAAGATTTAATCGACATTCTTGATGTAGAAACGTTTAGTAACCTTTGGAATAATGATGACGATATATTACGCTGTTTTCTACTTGGGGGTCGCCCTACTCAGTGCACGAAGGACCTCGACTATGAAACATGGACAATGTGCATAAGCCGAATATGCAGAACTATTAAGGTGTGGAAACGATATTTCTATGAATGTGTATAATTTCTGACATGTGTAAATACCATACACATAATACCAATGTGTATATCCATATAATACCATATTGATCTACTTGTTGTAATGTACCTGTAAACCTTGTATTTATCTTCATATGCTATGGAGGAAATAAAGTATATCTATCTATCTATCTATCTATCTATCTATCTATCTATCTATCTATCTATCTATCTATCTATCTATCTATCTATCTATCTATCTATCTATCTATGAAGTTTCTGTCCACTGGCGCATGGAGATTACAAAAACACTACAGACTATGTGATACACTAGTTGCATACAGCATGTACATATACGTTAACTGCACCACTGATTCTTTCAACAACGAATCGTACATTTCAGTTGTACCAAGCGCCGCATATTATTATTACTTGCGTTAAAGATATTAACAAAAACATCAGTGTCGTTCAAAAGCTAGTTCTAAATAGAAGCGACAAAACCCTTTCCACATTCATAAGAAATCTCTACCAAAAGCAGAGTCGATTGTATCATTGTGACTGTATATTGAGCAGATATTTGTTTCAGCAGTATTACAGCTGTATGATGTTGTTTGTAAACAAATCGGGTCTGAACCACAGAGTCCAGTGATTGTCACCATGCGATACGAACAGAGCATGTGTTTATGAATCACTATGAAATAGTGATGATACCAGGTGTTTGCGAAAAGGTGAGCGTATCCTGCCCCACCGGTGGCACCCGTCATAAACATATGCTAAGTCTAGTCATGTGTTTACCTGAAATAATTCGGGAATGTAAGTGAATTGTATCGGACATCATTTTTGTCACTGATGCAATCGCGATAGCGATAATCTCTTGGCTAAAAAACAAGTTGAAGTTGTTTCTTTTGAGCTACCATGCCGCAGTAAATCATGAATTCCCCACTCAGACACATTATACTGACTCAGAGCCGACCAGTCCTTGTTGTACCCATTAATGCCGAGCGCCAGGCAGGGACGAACAAGTACCATATTTTAACGTCTTTTAGTATGACGCGGTCGGGGATCGAACCCGCGACCTTCCGCTCTAACCACTACACCATGGAGGCGGTCCATTTATCAACGGAAGCCAATTACTAAACTATCGATAGTCACACATACTATCGATGCATCGATAGTTTTTCGTTTCTACCATCGATTAATTGCTATCGGAGACTCAACAATTGCAATCCATCGATAGTTCGATGCATCGTTACAGCATAGATCTAAATATGAAACAGATGTCTGCGGGCTCACTTGTCTCCTTAATTCAAGTTCAGGTCGGTAAATCGTTGGAAGGCAATTGTCTATTTGATCGTTATTGAACTTAAATTTATCTTCTTGGCTAAATTACCGTTTGATTTTGCCAACCCAAGCTGAAATTCTGATTCATATGCATAAAGAAACAGATCCGCGAGAAGGGGAGCACAATTGGTGCCCATGGGGATGCCTACGTCTTGGCGAAATGTTTTACCCCCAAACACAAAGTATTCTCAATGACAAACACTATTACACGGAATAAATTACCACGAAACAGAAACCCACTGAACTGTGGCTCTGTCATACAGTGGCTGTTACTGTTTAAATTTGAGAAATGTGAAGCAAGCTTCGTTTCGTTTTATAGACTTTCTCTTCCACCAGTATCTGCCAGATGTAACATATGTTATATTTGGGATTACACTTTCTCAGTAAAGTACAGATTCTAGGCGTCTGACCTTGTGTGTTGGCGATTAGGTGCCTGACTATGAGGGTGTGGGTTCGAATCCCGGATGGGACTCAACCCCCAAAAGTACTAGAACCTGTACTTTACTGAGAAAGTGTCATCCCAAATATAACATATGTTACATTTGACCACTTTCTAAACTGGTATTGTGTATTTCATAGCTTTCGGCCGTGGGAGCCGAGCCAATTAACGCTTATCAGAGGGGTACACAAAGTCCGCAGTCTAGACTACCAGTTGTCCGACTTCCATTTTTGTGGAAGCCGCGGTGGCTGAGCGGTCTAGGCGTCTGACTCTGTGTGCTGGCGATTAAGTGCCTGACTCTGAGGGTGTGGGTTCGAATCCCGGTTGGGACTCAACCCAAAAAAGTACTACAATCTGTACTTTACTGAGAAAGTGTAATCCCAATATAACATGTGTTACAAATGATAGTATATATCATCACATTCATTACTCTCCGTGAAATGTAGGCATTTGATTTGACAGTCGCCGAGTTCTAAATATTCCATCCATTTCAACAGCTTCGTCATATCTATGTTACGTGTTAGGGGAAGTCATTTAGACAAGAATAAGGCGCACAATTTGGCACCAGTTGAGTTCCCGTTCCTGCGAAGCTGTTTCGTTATGCACATGAAAGATATTCCTTATGAAAGCGGAAAGGGTTTCGTCGCTTTTATCAAAACAAGCGACGAAAAACACTCCCAAGGTCACAACAAAACGTGAACGTCTCTTGTCTTATTGGAGGCAAAGGCAAGTATATCAGTAATGTTCACCTAAAACAAAGCAAGGAACTCCCCGTGCACACCCCACAAATCATCAAACACACACACATAAACCACCGGAACATCATACAATGGAATATACAAAAAATGCATTGTGCATCGTATTTGTCACAGATTTCGATATGTCATCGCTTTGCTCTCGTTACACACTATGGCCTGCAAAAAATCATTTATATGACCTTCGCCCGAATCGTTCGGTTATGCAAACACACATGAAGAAAGTCGGAGGGCCTGATCTTATTCAGAATCTCAAGCAGCCTAGGTTCCGTTCTCTCAATATTCCACCTTTGGTCATATCTTCACGTTGAAGGCTTTTGTTCAAAATATCTCTGTGAGCCAAAATTGAGATTTCATTTTGTATTCACTGATTTTAGAAAGGCGTGTAATTGTGCTGACAGGAAAGAATGCTATATGTACACTTTCAAAAAGGATGTCAAGGTAAATCTGTTAAAAAGTATGTACGCTCCTGTGAAAGCAGGTTTAAAGGTGGGTTTTGTTTTTTAACACCTTTTGTAGGATAACACAAGGCTGCGTGTTGAGACAGTCCTGTTTATATTCTTAATGGGCTTGTGCTAGAAATGTAAGCTGCTTTTGATCATGGTATATAATATTGAAGATCTGACGTTACTCTTATTTGCCGACGGCATTGTACTTTTCCACTATACTGGTCTGGGCTTGCAGGGATAGCTGGATGTTTTGAATATAATTATCAATTTATATTGAACAGTAATTTGTGTGTAATCTAGACAAATCAAATTTTATTCTATTTAGAATGGATGGACAATATCTCAGTAAGAATCACGCACACTTGGTAATGTGAGGTAACTTACTATAGACATCTAGGAATTATGTTCATGGATGATATATTGCACAGCAATGGGACCTGCTATTGCATTTGCTAAGTAATTAACGATTTATGGATTCCTCCACCGCTTGTAAATTATGTGGCAGTAACATTGCCCCAATACTGATGTATGGTTCAGAAATATGGCATATTAAATATCATAACGAAATTGAAAAGATAGATGAATACAATTTGATGCGTCTTCTCGGTGTGAATACATTACAAATTTACAAACAAAAATATGTAAAACTAACAAAGCTATTCTGGTGAAACCGGATGTCACTGTATGTTTGTACATACGCAAAAAGGGTATTTATGTACTTCATTAGTGGGGTTTTCAATTCTCCTCGACAAGTTGATAAGTTATGTCTTGTATTTTTGGGACGACGTTTTACTTCCAGGAACCATTTTAGGAACCTCCTACTTGTTTTCGGGGTAAAACATCATTTAAAAGAAAATCGATACGAAACTATCCAAAGATTGAACCTAATGTTTGCGTAATAAGAATAATTCTGCCAGATATTAGTGCAGAATAAAATAAATTTCGTCACCTATATATTTCTGCATGAAAAAAAGATCTTCAAGAAAAGTCAGCAATAATGAAAAATAATGAAACGTTAAGTTTTGGGATTCAGCTCCTTTGATCATAACCAATGTTCTAAGAATGGGCTTGAGAAGTTCGTAGGGCTACGAACGTTTCGAGAATAGCTAGCCTGGCCATTTCAAGCTGTATTCATGTTAAACGTTGTGCTTATTCATTTTAACTGTCGAAATTAAGCACAGTTGCTCTCGTGTGTTGAATTCAACGTTTCAATTGTCTCTGTTAAATATGCTCTGGTGCTTTGCGTTGTTGTCTGTATCTTAAAACCTCAAATGGGAAATAAAGTACCGGTATGATCTTATCCTAACATATCGTATCAGAAGAAAGATCGGGTTGTCATCAGAGCCCACATCATCTACAAGTCTACGGACCATGCTTCGTGGTGACATCCGATGAACAAGACTAACTCCCGCAGAACTATTCGTCGTTTCATAATATATCCATTTTAGTTTAGCACCTAACGTCTAGTTTTCAAATTGCATCAAAAGATGTTTTTTTTTAAATATCATTGGATTAAAACTTTCCTTGAGATATATTTTGTTTTATTATTTCCACCAAATATGCAGCTAATATATAAAGAATGGTCCACTATTCCAGCATGTCCACTGTCTGCCACTGGGATGTTTGGCCTGTTTTTATTACACACTTCAATGACTGGAACAAAGTGACGAATACCGCGAGTGACCGGAAGATCGGAATATGGAGAGGGTTGTAGAAGAGAGCGTCTGGATCGTTGAACTTGAGGCCAGATAGTCCTAGCTTTTCAATGTTCAAGAACGTTTAGACTGTATATTCAACCCATATGCTATAGATTCTCTAACAGTCCCTAAACAATATCATTTTCCCTTCAGCCCAACCCTATCTGTTATCGGAAAGCATTACATGCAGCAAGTGTAGACTATACTCAAGGCTCTAGTCCGAATCTCCCATCTCACCGGGGCTTCGTATCAATCGAAGTGGAGTATTTGTTTCTATCAATATGATATATTTGAAGAGACAAGTTCTGCCATTCTCCATGCTAGGATTTCTACAAACTCTACACTAGGCGTTTCTTAGTGAATGTTTCACAGTCAAGTGAATATGAACTACATAATGATATATACTAAACCGCAAAAGAAACGCGAGACTTGTGGATGGTGAATTTCATTGCCACATAGATGAAAAATGAAAATGTTATCAGTTCCTTTGCCTGGATACACCTTGACAACACTCCATGGCACATTCTTATGTATTGTTGTAGTGGGTGCATCCGACACATGGGGGCATGACATGTTCAGTACCGGGCATGCCCTCCTTGGTTGTTCAAAACGAGGTGGTTCCTGAAAGCCTTTGGTACTTGCAAACACTCTGAGGAAAGCTGCCTCCAGTTCAGCATGAGTTGTCGGTCTTGGAACCACTTGGCTCAGTCGTCTCTGGATTTCATCCCACAGATGTTCAATGGGGTTCAAATCAGGGCTGAGAGCCGGTCATGGCATGGCTCTGATGTAATGCTGACGTACGAAGTCCATAGTGACCCTGGCTGTATGGGTCTTGCTGGAACACGTAGCATCTGGTCAATGTAGCGCTGCGCTGTAATGTCATTGCCTCGTTCAGCACCTACATTTGGGAACACATAGGGTCCAGGTCTCTGATTCAGGCCTAAAACACCCCAAACCGTAATGCTTTGACCACCCCACGCGTCTATCTCCACGGCACGTTAATCTCTGTAGAGCTCACCCCTCCTACGCCACCCTCTCACTCTGGAATGCGAGGTGGAAACGCAGTATCGACTTTCGTCAGAGAAGACTATCGACCTCCGTTGTTGATGCCGCCAATAGTGGTGCTGTGTAACCCACTCCATTCGTGCTTGACGGCGGTGGGCAGTGAGCAGTATGATCTAGCTTGTACATGGCAAAAGTATACAGTTACTATTATGTACATGATAGATTTCATTTGTACAAACCGCCTCCGTGGTGTAGTGGTTAGAGCGTCCGCCCGGAGAGCGGAAGGTCGCGGGTTCGATCCCCGACCGCATCATACCAAAAGACGTTAAAATATGGTACTTGTTGGTCCCTGCCTGGCGCTCGGCATTAATGGGTACAACAAGGACTGGTCGGCTTGGAGTCAGTATAATGTGTCTGTGTGGGGTATTCATGCTTCACTGCGGCATGGTATCTCAGTGGGCTAGCACTATAAAACCAGCTTCAGTCTGGGCTAGTACAAAAAGCCGCACATACACATACACACGCATGCACGTCGTCATATGAGCGAAGTATTCTCAAGTACGACGTTAACAAATTTCACCTCACTTCACCTAACCTCCGGGCAGGAAGGTTCCCCTTGTCATGTGACAATGTCAAGTTATGGCTCTGTGTCGTACATATCTGTGCCTGGTCGTTCTCTTAACGCGTTGTAGGAAAGTCATAATATCCTCGTTAGTTAGTCCAGAGTGGATTTTGTGCACAGGAACAAACAAACAAAGCAGTTTGTAATAAGTAGGCGACATGAATAGTCACAACCAAACCAATATGTAAGTGTGAATATGTCTGTTTGCAGATGCGATGTCATGCACTATATTTAACTATCGTCATTCTAGTATTTGTGTGAGCGCTTCATATTTATTGCATGCAGAAACAAACTGCAAAACAAATTGCAGAACAATTAGTTGGAAATTAATCCTTGTTATCGTTGTCAAGAAACTTCACAATGTTGGGATAATATACGTAACAATAGAAATGAGATTTCAACATAGAAATGAGGGACTTAAAGGTCACATGCAACCGAAAAATCAAACATAATTAAAACACAATCATCACTTATTCATGACATATAATATACATTGCTGGTTATGAAAAAAACATAAAGACAAAATTATAAGCGTACAATCGCAAATCAAAAGTGCATTATTTGGTACTTGGGTTTACTTCCCAAGAAACGAAGCAGCCGGGATACCGAACCCAGTCAGAGCAGGTGGGTGTGCACTCAAGTGTAACGGCTGGTTCATTTGCAGATGCCCTCACGGCTCATTGTGTGTGTATATATAGAGATGTTGGGTTTTGTAAATACATGCTCATTTTTTGTGTATAACATTTTGCAATCAACAGACATCATAACATGTCATGTCCACAAGTATCACACCTGCCTGTCTGTGTAATTACATAATGTGACAGAGACCGAACTCGGGCCATAAATCAATGCGTTTTGTTTATGGTGTATAGCCTGATAGGTGTTAAGTTCAAATTGCATGTGGTCAGTGATTGAAATTGTGTATTGAATATTGTCGTTAGCAGACGGGCAGGCAGACACAGATGTCAATAAAACAGACATTGAGTTTTGTCTGTGACAACGACATATCTATATCACAGTTAGAAATACTGTCGACGCTAAATAATGACATTGCTTTTAAGTATCGAACTGAGAAAGTGATTCGGTAAGAAGAACGTGTGGTGAAATAGACAAATGAAATTATATAAACAGTTAATTTACTGTCATAACATATAAAAAGCTCGCGCCTGTGAGATATCAACAGAACATTAGAAAATAGCTCACACCAAAGCCTTTCACCGACTATTCACCGGACAACCCGCTTCCAAGCATTCTCTTCCCACAGAGGTTACTTGTCATATCTTCCTACGAACCTCTGTTCTAATACGACCCTTTCATGGTGCGGGTGTTCAGGATTCATGATTGGTTGCAATCAGATTTAGTTGCGCAATCAGCGACGTTGTTTCAAAAGTGATCATTCGCATGGCCTCGGTATATTTCCGTATGCTTCGAGAAAACTAGAACCTCTTCACCTGCGCGATGCGCAAACGTATTTTAAAGACAGAACTCAGTCCTGTAAATAGCGGATCAATGGCGTTTCAATCGCCCTCGTGAAGCTAGCCATTAAATGTTTTGTGTGTCACATCAACACAACGCCATGGCTGAGGAGGGATATTTGTGGTCCCACATTTGCTTGTATTAGTCAAGTTCGATCTAAGTCGATGTAACACGTGTTCTGATTGGATAGAAAGAAGGGAGACAATTTGTGTTGCGATTTTGTGCCGCTAGGGGATTTTATGAGAACCGGGAAATGTGGCCGTATTAGAACAGAGGTTCGTAGGAAGATATGACAAGTAATCTCTGTGGGAAGAGAATGGGGGAAAATTAGTGAATCGTTTGAACTACGATTTCGCGCGTTTTTTTTTATCGCGTTATTGTTCAACTTTATGAGTTGAATTTGCATTTGTGATGGTTTGTTTCGGTAAGTCCATACCGAAAGGTATCAGAATCTGCAAAGTTGTGTATTACGTTGCATGTGACCTTTAAGCCAGACCACGGTTTATGCACATGGAGCAGCAGACCTTCTTGATTTCGGATTGGAAAATTAGGTTTGTTTTACGTGCATCGATTTAATAGCATCCTCTGCCAGTACAGTACAAAAGATGCAATATTCAACACAAAAACGATATTAGTACACTTTTATGACAAATGAAACTGGAAGAAGGCCGCAAACTGCATGACTGTTAGTTCGTCATGAGCAGAGGTGACGCATGATAGTTTGTTTTTCACCTGTCTTGACATATTTTCTCCTCTTGGAAGAGTGTTTCTTGCCACCTGCATATTGTTGTGGTCTTGTTTCAGTTGACATCTGGATACATTTGACGAACGTCATAGTCTCACGTTTGAATGAGTTTTTATATTATCCTGTTGAGGCAACTATAGTACTCCTCAAGGTCTTATCGACCCGGTGGTCTGGTGGTGATGGCTCCACTGGACGGTGGACGTCATAATGTTTGTTGCACAAAGTTGTTACAGGGTATTGTCAATGGCGTAGATGAATCTCCTGTCTTCAGTCCCATCATCTTTCAGCAGGACTGATGTTCAACCTCTAGGCCGGGTGGGACAACTTAGGAATGGCCAGCGAGTCCTAACTTGACACACAGAAAGAAGCGAGCTACAAAGACATAATTTATATCATTGGAACGATCTCGAGGAGATGAACCCAAAAAGTTCATGTGCCAGTGCGCTCACGTGTTCATAAGCTCACAAATTGGCCCTGAAAATGCATTTCTGCAGAAATTTCTGGCAGAATTTTTTTTTACCGCAGAAATTCTTTTCCAGCAGAAATTTCTGGCAGAATTTTTTATTTCACTACCAGAATTGTCTTAATTGAAAAAGATTAGACACCATCTTTGCATAATTCAATATGGACTTTCTTCAAATGAAGTTGTTTTCTCCTGTAAACAACTTCAAGTTGGAGAGGAAATGGTTCCCAGAAGTAGATCGCCGCACAAATCTTACAAGGCATATTTTAACATCTTATCAAGACGAAATGAAAATAAATATAATTTGGTGATTTCTTTATACATCGTTTATTCACACTCTGACATGAGTGTCATTGGGCTAAGTTGCAGTCATTTCATCTCTGACATGAGTCCCGTTGTCCCTTTGGTATGGTTTATGTATCTCTATTGTTTGTATGGTCACTCGAACTGTACAATGGAACACTGAATTGTATATGGCAGATGTGTTCTCTTGAAACTACAATGAAGCTATTTTTCAAAAATAATCGAATCAGGATTAGGTGTCTTCCCCTTAAGACGACATTTGGTATTACAGTGAAAATCCTTTGATGTTTCGCCAAGGTAGACTCATGTTGTTTTAATGGATTAGTGAGGTGGGTTATACTATAAACTGAACTTCATTTTCATGATATCAACTCACATTGTAATATGAACATGATATCAACTCACTGGTTGTTGATTTCCAATGATTGACATTGATTGATTTCAACTCACTACTAACTGATTGCCTTTGACACTGATTTTAATTCACTAATTATTTGTTGATATTTACTCACTAATTATTATGGGTATATATCCTGCTTATCCGCAATGCAATGCATCACTTTCGAAATGGCAAATCAGCAGTTAGAGTACAAGTTCATTTCAACTTCACGTGGAGGAAGGTATCTCTGTATAGATGGATACATGTTTAGGGTGAGTCGCAAACGCAATGCTGCATCGCAGATATCATGGATGTGCCTAGATAGGAACTGCACTTAAACTATTTCTACAGTTGAATGATGACATTCAAATGTATATACATAAATTATTTGTTATCGATAAACTGGTCACGGATAAAAATGGGTTCTGATTACAATATTATAATGTTGTGAACTGATACAGGGATGCATGTATATACGTATTGTATAAAACTTGAAATGTTTCACTTCTTCAAATCCTGCATTATTTTGTGAAACGTTTGTGTAATAAGGTAATGCGGGTAAACAACATGTGTTCTAGACAGTAGTAATAAAACGATCCCGACATTTACCATCCTGTGTAAATAAACACAGGAAGTCCGCTTGGCCAATAAACCCTGAATAAACATTCCGTTGATTGGTTTGTGTATTTATTTACTTAGCAGGAAGTCCGCTTGGCCAAGACCGCGTCATCTAGCAGTGAACGCTTATTTACCTTTGATGCGACTAACACCAATCGTAAAGTATAATTGAGCCGATCATGTCAACTCAGTGTCAATGTCACTATGAAAGAAGCGATTTTATTGGATACAGATTGGTTTCTAATGACGCTTTTTCGCCACCGTCTGCTATAAGGGTCGTGATTGGTCAAAATCAGACACGTGACCTAAGGCAGCCAATCATATTACGGCAATGGATACCGTCCTCGTAAACAAAAACTTTTAGATTTAGACAAAAGTTTTGGGTAAAATAATGCTATTCTGAACATATTAAGTAAGAAATCGCTACCTATACGTAAATTATGGAACTTATTCGACTTATCGTGCTAGGCTATGACCTGTGACAAAAATGCTTCATGTATATATTTTCGCATTAAACATCGTGTCCGAGCGTGAAGATTGAGGCGGCGAGCGAGAGCCGAGATGTGTCACTTGCTAGTGACTTGACTTACATTACATGATCGCACAAAAAGATGGAAATAGTAATTTTATATGTACGTTTGACAACTTTTATGAATGTTGTTGTTGATTTTTTTCATTAGTTTATTCAATTTGGATGAAACGGCTGGTTTGTGCACATAGATAGTGCTAAACATAATGTACCATTGCACAAATGAAATGCATAAAGTCAGTATTTTGAAGTCAGTGGTCCAACAAACTATAATGTCTACGTTCTATCGAAAAGGTATCAAAATTTTCTTAGATGAAAATGGTGAATGAAACTTGATGAATACGTTTGGAAAGAGCTACGATATATACCTGCAAAACGCAGAGGTTGTTCGAGATTTTTATACAGTATTGTGGTGTCGATGATAAAGTGAAATTCTTCTCATCCATTGCAGCGACGTTGCAGCTCATCAGATGAGCTGCTGTTCAGTTATCAAGTACTCACAGTAACATGCATCTGTGATTTGCCGACTTAACGAATAGAGATATTTTCGTCTGCCTGAACGGACTTACAGGGTGAACAACGCGTTCTTCTTGGCTAATCTGCACATTACACCATACACACACCATTTTTGAACACCTTTTTTGATGTTCTGTATTTGAAATCGTTTAAATATATTATTAGTCCATTGCGTAAGTGTCCTCGATGGATTTTTTGTGACAACATATATTTGCTTGGACACTGAGCCGATGCCGACCTTTTCCTGTACCACATAAAATCTGCATGGTATGCCGGTTGATATTGTTATTTTAAATCGGCAGACAATGCACACCTGTTGTTGCTGCAGGACAATGAATATTTCCGATACGACATTGTAAGTACTTGGGGTGCATAATATCATATCTGCTTAATATCATATCTGTGTAATACCACAATATAGATGGATAAACTATCAAACTATAGATCGTTTAGAAAAAAAAGTATTTTGATTACATGAAAGAGAATATTTATAAAGTTATAACTTTAAAGATATGAAACTTTATGTGAGGGCCCAATGTATGTTTCATTACAAAGTTCTCTGTTAATGCCTTCCTCAAAATATCATCATCTGGTGAGCTGAGGTGAAATTGGGTTTTACGTCGTGCTTGAAAATATTTCGCTCAAATGACGACGTGCATGCGTGTGTATGTGTATGTGCGGCTTTTTGTACTAGCCCAGACTGAAGCTGGTTTTATAGTGCTAGCCCACTGAGATACTATGCCGCAGTGAAGCTTGAATACCCCACTCAGACACGTTATACTGACTCCGAACCAACCAGTCCTTGTTGTACCCATTAATGCCGAGCGCCAGGCAGGGACCAACAAGTACCATATTTTAACGTCTTTTGGTATGACGCGGTCGGGGATCGAACCCGCGACCTTCCGCTCTCCGGGCGGATGCTCTAACCACTACACCACGGAGGCGGTCAGAGAGAGAGAGAGAGAGAGTGAGAGAGAGGGTAGTTGTGTGATACTGTACAGAGAGAGGTCGGAATTGTCAGTAATCAATGGTCAAACTCATCATCAGTATATATACTGAGTCAAAAATGTTATTTGAAAAATAATGAATAATTTTTCACTGATGATACATGTACGTATCCGAAATGGGATCCCTATCTTTCGACTCTAGAAAAACGTTAGCAAAACCCACTCAAACCCATCAATTCCTCGTTAGTGCCAAATCAGGTTTTGCACGTGCAGTCGATCACGTGATCTTCGCATCGAAGTTTTCTGCAATATGCACGTGTTTGCATTGGCCTCAAGAATTGAAAAAAACACTTTTAAACCACAGTTCTAACGGTACTTGAAATGCCACGATTGTCAAATGTGCAACGTGAACGTGCCGTTGGCGTGTTGCAAGCGGGAAGATCAGTTATTGACGTCGCAAGAGCAATTGGAAGCAGCCGTCGTACTGTGTATGACTTGCGAGGTCGTCTACAACAAACTGGCACCACTTCTGATCGCCCAAGGTCGGGTCGTCCACGTGTGACGTCACGAGCAGAAGACCGTCAAATCGTCCTACGTCATCTACGTGACAGATTTCTGCCGGCTACACGAACCAGGGCTGAGATGTTTAGAGGTCGACTGTCCTTACAGACCATTCGAAATCGGTTGCGGGCTGCCAATCTCCGTTCTCGACGTCCATATCGTGGGCCAATATTGACGCCGTTTCATCAACGTCAACGTCTGCTGTGGGCCCAACGTCACCTCCGATGGACCCAGAGAGATTGGAATCGAGTGGTCTTTAGCGATGAATCCAAGTTTACCCTCGCGGACGGCAGGCATAGAGTCTCGAGACGACGTCGTGAACGGTTTGCCCAATGTTGTGTACAGGAAGTCGACAGATTCGGGGGCGGAAGTTGCATGGTGTGGGGTGCTTTCTGTGGGAACAACCGTTCCGACTTCTGGTCATCCGTGGAAACCTCACAGCTGCTGCTTACCGCGACCAGGTGCTCACCCCTGAACTCGTTCCTTTCATGGCGGATCATGGCCCAGGTCTGCAGTTCCAGCATGATAATGCTCGGCCGCATACCGCGATGTTGACACGAAATTTCCTTCAAAACGCTGGAATCAACGTCATGGACTGGCCATCGAGGTCCCCTGACCTTAATCCAATAGAGCACGTTTGGGATGCACTTGGGGGAAGGCGTCGTGGTCTTAGGAACCAACCTCAGATTTTGCAGGAACCTGGCGCTGCCTTGCAAGAGCAATGGCGCTGAATCCCCAACCAAGTGTTCACAAGCATCAGGCAGTCGATGAGGAGACGGTGTTTGGCAGTGGTGAATGCGCGGGGCGGCCATACACGATATTGAACTGAGAAATTTTGCATTTGTATTCTTGTGACTTGACATTCTGTATACCCATGTTTTGGAACGGCGGTGTAGCCTAATGGAACTGATTATGGCACTGTCAGTGTATCGAGTACATCACACAGATCTCAGCAATGAAATAATAACAATTTAACCATCTTACCATCTCTTGTTCTTTTATAGTGCCCTGAAGAAAGAATGTGAAGTCTCTTTCTTGACTCAGTATATATTCTCCGTCTAATCAGGATAAGTTGAAGGTCCAATTTCAAATTATGGTTATGTAACACTTTTCATTTAGTAGTCTTAATAGTGATTAGTTATTGTATTGTTTTCCAGCTTTGTTCAGATCCTTCCTTTACTGGTAGTATTTAAACTCGTGGTCGAAGATAGTACTGCCGTCTGAACAGTAAATGTTCTGGACGATTTCGCCGTGTCATACCTTCTATTGCAGACAGTAGTTCTTGAACCGTGTCCTCTTTTTCTGAGTTTGAAGATTCATTGTCCAGAAACACACACGGACATTTACTTGCTGTGTTTCTCATGGAGGCTGGCAACTTTTGAATGAATTGATCATGTGACATACCGAATGCAGACAATTCATTTGACCTGGTAAATACAAAAACCAAATAGTTCTCAATATTGACCCCAAACTCCTTGATCATATCAATTACCATATCTGCTGTTGTTTCATCTGTTTGTCCAACTTGTGTTACAAGGAGTATGGCATGAGGAGCATAACTCAAGTGTTCATCCACAGTTTCATCAACAGTTTGTCCTCTCCCGAAAATGTGTGGTGTGTCCAAAACCTCTATGACCTTGTCGTAACGAACACGTGTTCCTTTTTGAAAGTTTCTGGTCACACTGATAGCCCTCGCAGCGGATTCAAACGCTGGTCTTCCAAGTATGGTATTCCCAGTTGAACTTTTGCCGCTTCCAGTTTTACCCACCAGTACAATCCGAACTGTACCTTGCATTTTAGTCTAAAATACAAGACGACACATATCAGATGAGATGCAATTTTACTCGATTCTTGGGAAACATCAAAGATAAACAAAACGTGAAAAACAGATGAAAAAGTCATAATGAATGGTATATGCTTTCACTTATCAGCTTACCAATTACAATTACTAGTTATAATGTATGAACACAGATTAGCACCGTATATTAGATATTTCTAAAGCTAGTAAGTTAATGTTCTTTAAGCATAGCTTGTGATCGTCATATTGAAATAGACGAACCAAAATGAATTTTCCCATAACGGTTTATTACTGGTCCAAGGTATTAGTAATTTGATGACTAGCCTTTGAATTGCTTCCCATGCTACTATAAATCACACAATGTGAAATGTACGTGTTTTCTTTGAAAATAACATAGCGTTCCCGTACCAAATTAATTTTTTTCAACAGATCTGATCTTTTACATGTAGTGAATTACTATAACCCTTTATAAATACAAATTGAAGATGATGATCACTTCGGGCGTTAATTAACTATGTTTGAGTAGTATATCAATGTCTTCCAAGATCAGTTTGGTACCAAATAATATAACATGTACACAAATAAGTATGTCACTGACCCTTGATAGTGTGTGTGAAGTCCCGTGTGAGTTAACAAAATTCTGTCTTCTCAGAGCGCGACTGACTGTAGTTGAGCCTTCTGCTGAGTTTCTATTTATATAAAGCATGATAATGATTGAAGCACAGTCCCCACTCGTTGGTCCGTGTATGCCCATTTAACGTCGTTCAAATTAGAGTAAAGGTATAAACCTGTGACGCTACCTTAGCCACCTAGACTGTTGTTGTACACACACACAGTGATGATGTCAGGGCGAAAACGCACAGGAGCGAGACAGACAAAGTCAACACCCAAACGTGTAAGTTTGAATGGATGGATGAATTTTATGTCAATTGATGTATAAAGTCATGCAATGTTATTACGTTACATGAGCCTACATGAATTGTGTGATACTGTACAGAGAGAGGTCGGAATTGTCAGTAATCAATGGTCAAACTCATCATCAGTATATATACTTAGTCAAAAATGTTATTTGAAAAATAATGAATAATTTTTAATGGCACCGAGCTATGTCACAACCGTAGATTCATCACTAGCAGTGTCTTCATGTATCAGAGTGGTGTCACGCTGTCAGGTGATATGTATTAAGAATGATTCAAAATGTATAAGAGATCAATTGTCATAATACGATTCGTTCACAGAATACGTTTTCATGATTACTAAAATGAGTTCTTTTTTCCCATATAGGCCAAGAAATCTGTTCCAAAAGATCATTTTGCAGGTTGGTGGAATATGCTTTAAACTTTATGTACGATACGAAATGATATTTATACATTGTAATATTATCTCGTGTGACTACACGAACTTTTATAACTTTGTCAATTCATTCAAACGCTAATCTAAAACTTACCACACTGACACAAAGGCAGTCTTTTTGGGTCTTCTGTGAGACTAAAAGCCGGATTTTACTCAACTTACTATACCACACCTCGACTTTGTCAAGATATTTGCTGTTGTTATTCTGCAAATACTTTGACATTGATCAATGTATGGGATACCTCTCATTTTAGGGCAATAGAAGATGTAAAAACAGAATGTGGAAGTAGTCCTTAAGAGTGGCGAACATGTTATTAACCACTTGAAGGTGGGCAATACGGGAGATTACCGCTAAACTATTTATATATATATATATATATATATATATATATATGCATATATGCATGCTCACCAGACCTCAACCCAATCGAGCATGCATGGGATGAACTCAGTCGATTTGTGTACACACGTCACCCAGCACCAGTGGATCTCCCAGGACTCTGCAGAGCTCTAGTAGAGGAATGGAATACGATTCCGCAAGTTTTCATTGTGAACTTGATAAGGAGCATGAGAACAAGAAGCACCTGTGTCTTGGAGGGTACACAAGATATTGAATGTCCGAGCGCTTCATGTTTGTCATTTTCATTTTGGAGGGTTGATCTATACAAGTGACGATTGTTAGTGCTGTTTGAACTTTTTGTCTGTATGTCACGATGTTTCACGTTTGTCAACACATTAAACATTATCATGACGCTTTTAGTTCTATTATTTCTGAGAAACCTTTCTTTAGGTGTGTTATATATAACTTGACCCTTTATTAATAACGCTTAGTGTGTGTGTATGTTGTGATAGTGATAAGTAAACATATGTATAGTATATAATGTATGTTTCTAAACTGTTTTATACATGTTACCACATGGTTTGTTTGCAGAACCATGTGATAACTGTAGACACCATTTGGGGCAAAGTCAGAGTTCTCCTAACGTGAGATGTCTGCATCTCCAGGAGCATAACAAATACAAAGACCATCTTAAAGAACTTTTTTTGAGGCTTATATAATCATGGATCTCTATCGGTAATCCTTAACTTTGAAGGAAAAAAATCTATCCCAGATGTTGATGATGTAATCAGAACTACGAAAACGGTTCTCAAGAAGCATCAATATGAAGTTCAGGGAAAAGAGCTAACTCCCTCATATATAATGTTGATAGATACATCGTGTCCTTTGTGCGCCAAATGCGTCTCAGAAGTCAGAAAAGGTGCTACGGGACAAGTGCTGAGTATGCACATGGACATAGCAGCTGTCAACAGTAAATCACCAAAACAGAAAAAAAGAGAATCCTGAGCTCTATGATGAACGGAGAGCAGTTATGAATCACTTCATGCGAAATGTTTGTGCTCTACAAAACATTTCTGGTGGCGGGAGTATTATTGTACATTTTGTTGGTAAGGACGAGGCCGATCCTGGAACATACATTGGAGGGTTTGATGAGATGGTTAATACAAAACTGAATGGACTTTTACCCCCTGGTGAACTATTTTTTAATAACTTCAAACGGAAACGTTTGGATGTTCATGACTATGTGATACAGTTTGACGTTGCTTCAAGCAACACATTATCCACTGTGGACATGAAGACGAAACTGCCTTTGGATGACTGTTTTCTTGAGCTTGATCTGGCAAGTCTTGGAACTTTCATGAGAGACCTGCCATCAAGAAGTCAGCAGGATAGGAACAAGCCACAACTTCCAACAGGACATACCACGTGTGATGGTCTCCATGAAAGTAGACATGTACAGCTGAAGAAATTTCCTGACGACATTAAAGTTGTCACTGACACAAGCATAGCAGACATAATCTGGGACAAGCTGAAGTTAGGTGAAACCATCAGTGCTTTTGCCAAATTGGAAGAGGGTGGGACCTACTACTGTGGGATAAGTGAAACAGTTAGAGACCTAACACGATACCAGACGAAATTTTCTGATGTATCAGGCATTCCTGTCGCAAATAGACAAGAAAGCAACTTGAAGACCATTCTGAAGGAGAAAATTGAGGGGGAAATGGTTGCAGTGACTGAAAACTTTGATGTTGATGAAGAGAAATTATCAGTCGGCATCGACACAAAAGATCACAAGCAAAAGAGGATTCTTGTTGTAAATGTTCCTGCTTATCCAGGACTTGTATTTTTTGATAAACGTGGACCAGTCTCATATAAATATGATGAGCATGTTGACATTGTGAGACGACTTGAGTTAGTTGAGTGGTGTAAAGCAATAAAAAATATCAAAACATAAAGAATAGTTTTAAACCTCAGATGAAATTTAAATCAGTGGAAACAACACACACATATAGGCACATGGTTGGTAAAGATGAATGTCATGTTTGTCAGCTGTTCAACGAACAGGCTCATCTATAGTAACATCCAATCGTCTTTTGTAGTAAATTATCAATATTGTAAGAATATTTGCATCAGCATGGTTGCAGATTGTCTCCTGTGTCGTGGACTCTAAGGATGGTATTACCACTATACAGAAGGCGAATTAAGACGGATCCTATCAACTATAGGAGCATTTCTCTTTTGAACATATCAGTGACGGTTTCTACGTCTAATTTAGAAAACACACGACTTGGGATCTTGTTTCCTATTCTAAATCGATCATTTGTTTACGCTACAGGCATTGTGCTCAGCAAGCCAAATGTGTCGATGACATTTCACTTTTCTCGTATACGGCTACCTGTTTTAAATAAATATTCTTCGACATGGGGATTGAATGTGATCTTGATCAATGAAATGGAGTTATCGGCCTTGCTGTAGGCAAGACGTGTGTGCAGGAGCTCCCGACCGAAAGCTCGAAAATAGGCATTTTCGCCTAATACCTAAAGTCGACACCAGTCGAACATATAGGTAGCGAATTCGGAACGCGGACGTTTTGAGCGTTATGGGGGTGTCTCTAGGACAATGGAGGATGAAAATTTGACTTTTTCGTCAACCACGAGGCACAAGGCAAGTCGGCCATGTTGCGTCATGTACCCCATTCTCGAAATGGTCTCATAATGTGGATGTAGGCTATCGGCTTATGGCAACATTGTTGGTACTAGGCAGCATATCAGTGCTAACACGTAATATAATGTGCATTAACTTTCTTATCCTATCCGGAGATATTGAAACCAACCCCGGTCCTCTTTTGAAAAACTCTGACGATGGCGAGCTGGCGACCCTTAAAGATGACATTCTACGCGAGCTTCGCTCACTGAAAAGTGACCCGTCCCGCGACATAAGAGATGTAAAAGCCGATACGAGGAAACTTAACATAACTGTTAAAGAAATACAGGAGAACATTGAGGACATAAAATCTCAGCAAAATATTCTGCGTTTGGATTTGGACGCGGTCGCTGAAAGATTGTATAGTGTGGAACGGAGCAGTGACCAGTCAACCTTCGATAAACTCGGAGGGGACATGGACGAAATTCAGGATAGCCTGGAAAGAATGGCACAGTTCAACAGGAAAAACAATATTCTCATTCAAGGGGTGAGTGAATTGCCAGATGAAGCTAATCTTGACTGTAGAAATATTGTCTGTGATATTCTCACCCGCCATGCCACCAGTGATATGCCATTTCATATCCATGACATCATCGATGCTCATCGACTAGGTGCTACTTCTAACAGAAATAATCGCACTAGACCTATATTAGCCAAGTTTTCATCTACTCGGTGTAAAGAGCGTGCCTTACAGTGTCGTGACAAGCTAAAAGCTAATGGGCATGGAATCTCCTGTGACCTCACAATCAAACAGAGGAAAACGTTAGCTGCATTGAAACAACAAAATAAATATGGTTTCTTCAAAAATGGTAAACTAGTGGTGATGGACAGGCGACCTCGTGACTCTCAACCCCGAGAAACATCTGACTCTGTTACTATAGATGAGACAGATAACAGCAACACAAGCAACAGCAGATAAGGGTATGGCCAACCCCAGACACAACGCCTGGATTCTAGGAGCCTCGGTTTACTCAACTGTCTATTCTGGAATATTGCAGGGTTCTGTAATATAATAAAGCTGATGATGTGAACTTTATAACATTTCTCAAGTCTTATGATATCATGGGACTTACGGAAACATGGACATCCGGTTATGATTTTTCGGCGTTATTCACTGACTATAAGTGTTATTGTGTTGATGCAGTTAAAACATCTTGTACAGGACGACTCTCTGGCGGTATAGTGCTTTTTGTTAGGAAATGTTTTTTCTGATCCTTATGTGAATTCTGTGAAAATAATTGACAATGCTATCTTTGTTGTGTTTGACAAGACTGTGTTTAATCTTGACCGGGATATTATCCTCGCTGTTGCTTACATCAATCCTGCTGGTTCTCCGTGGTATAAGACCAAACAGTTTACATGTGGTTTATCTTCTTTTTTTTAATCGCTGTTAAATATTATATGTGACATGTGTGATCCCATTGTCATTATCGGTGGGGACTTTAACGCTAGAACCGGCGAGGAAGCAGTCAACATTGACAACACCATTGCAGATATCTTGGGAGATGACGACATTGACACTTTCTTTCATACAATAAATACAAAAAGACACTCATGCAACAAAATGATTAACCATGCTGGGAGAAAGCTACTTAATTGCTGTGCTTCTCTAAATGTTTCTATACTAAATGGCCGCTGTAGTAGGACGCTGACAATGGAGACTTTACCTTTATAAGCCACTCGGGTAAAAGTGTGATTGATTATGTCATTGGATCACCTGCTGTCTTTTCAATTTGTAAACAATTCGACATTGTATCTAGGTCAGACTGCGACCATCTACCGTTATCGTGTCAGTTTCAGTCACGTGACTGCCACGTTAAGCCCGTGCAGTATCCCGATGCTCATTTGCGGGCCGAGTACCGGTTTGTTTGGGATGAAACCAAAGCTGAAATATTTAGAGAAAGGTTATTGTCCAAGGATAGTATAAACATGTTTGATAATTTTCTTGATGCTGTGTCTGAAAACATTAATGAAGCTGTTGATTTATTGGTAAATGTAATATGTACACCTGCTAATTGTATGAAACGAAGTAATTCTGTAGTCAATACCCAAGACCAACCGTGGTTCGATAGGGAATGTAGTTATTATCGAGCTGAGAGGGAGAGGTTATTAAAAGTATTTAGAAAGAGTAGACTTGATGAGGATTTAAAGAGATTTTTGACGGCTAGAAATAAATTTTCTTCTGTCGTGAGAGAAAAAAACCCCGTTTGTATCAGGACAAGACAGTGAGATTGTTAACAGACAACTTGTTTAATAGTAAAGCGTTTTGGAAGGGTTGTAGTCAAAAGGGCCGAAAGACAAAAGGGCCGAAAAAAAGAGTCAAAAGGGCCGAGGCTAAAAGTCAAATAGGCCAAAATGAAAAGTCAAAAAGGCCGAAAAAAGGGCCGAAAATAAAATAAAATTTAATAAATGATAATTTAATAAATTACGTAGTAAAATAGTATGAATAGTGTTTAGTTTGTTGTTTTTGTATATTTTCAATGGAATTTGAATATGAGACTCAGTGTCATGACTAAGCCGTGTGGGATGTTTGTTTTTGTTGTTGTTGTCGACTCAGTGTCTTAACTAATGAACTCACTTCAATTGACAATATGGTATATAACCTGCCTCCCAGCATACAACATCTCATCTCATCCCATTCGGATCTCATCTCATCCCATTCGAATTGATCTGCGCTTGGGAGCTGGACACGTCTAACGCCCCGCACCGATCGCCATCTCAAACACAGACCACAAAGCTGGCTTCGCCCTATCTATCCTCCTCCTCTCTACCGACAACAGCCAACTGACCACAAATCAATCCAACACATCCTGCCGGTCGCCGCACCGTGTCCCCCGGGGCCTGGAAAACACGCAAGTGTTACTTGTGATACCCTGGCTATCATTGACTTCTAAAAAACATTCGAACTGTAGCTCGCTACTAGATCATACCTTTTTCTTTCATCTCATTTGTATATATGCTTTCTTCTGTTAATTTGTTTGTATTTTCATTTGTATATTGTATATTCTAGTCTCAACCCACAAGCAACACAACCAAATCCAATAAACGCCCGCACAACTCTCCCTCTGAAAGCTCACAATCTAACAAAAAACCATGCGACCAAGCCACCCCACCCAAAGCCCAAGAAACCAAGCTCATACTACTAGCCTTCGCCACCAACACACACACGCCGCTCAATCAGACATACTCCATTAACAAATTCGCCCTTTGCCTCCAACAACACAAAATTCAATACAAATACATAAATAATTGCGGACGAGGCTTTAAAATCACATTCACTGACCAACAATCATTAAAACACACCCTCAAACACACTCTCATAGACGGCAAACAGATTAATTGGCAATATCCACGCTGGCAGACATCTATCCAAGGAGTTATATACATTGACACAAGAGAAACTGAATCAGACATCAAACATTACATTGACATCGCTAACACCATCCCCAACCAACCTAAAATTACAAACTTCAGAGCCATCAATAACAGACAACCCACCACCTACAACCCTAACACACAAACAACCTTTCTCACGTTCGACACCACTACTCTCCCAACCCACATTACATTCGGCGCTCTCACCTACAAAGTACACCCAACACGAAAAAAACCACAACAATGTAAATACTGCTTCTCATATTCACACATATCCGACGCATGCAAACTCCCCATGTTATGTCCCAAATGCGGGTCGGACACACATACAATAGATGAATGTCGCCAACAAAAATATTGCATTCACTGCAACACACCTGGCCACACCGCTACACAAAAACACATGTCCCATTAAACAAAAGCACATACTCAGGCTCAACAAACACATTAAAAACACCGACCTGCCCAAACCAGCACGCCCACTACTCGCATACCACTCCCTCCTCTCAGCTACCTCATCTTCGCCCTACACTTCCTCTACCCCCACTCATCACTCTACTCACCCCCACCTTCACCTAAACCCAGCAAACACTGCCCCTCAACCAACCACCAAACCTACACGCCCTGCCAACCCACCCAAACCACGCCCATCCCAATCCCGCCACAAACCCTCCACCCAAACAACTCCTCCTCCCCACACCCATCCCAACTGCCCCACCCAAACAAACACGCCCCAAAACTGCACCCCCCATCCAAACCCACCAACCCTCCCCACCCCAAACACCTCCCAACTCAAGCCACCAACCCCCTACCCACAAACAAAACTCAAGCCCCCACACTTAATAAAAACCCACCACCAGCCCAAAACCCACACTAACACTCACACCACAAAAACGCAACCAAAACCTAAACAAAATAGTGGAATTTGTCATTATGGCCGCACTAATGGATAAACCCACAGCAAAAAAATTACACACTCTCGCACACAAATCTAAACTGTACCGCAAAAGTCTAGCCAGTCTTCTCATTGCCATCAAAAACCCCTTTTAAACACCAACCACTAAACTACTAAAGCACCAAAACTACCTTCTTCCAAATTCATGCCCCACGCCATGGCATTTATTAATCTCCTATTCCAAATTACACTAACCATGGCACATATACAGTGGAACTGCAACAGTCTCCGAGCGCATGGGCATGAGCTCAAGGCACTCATCGCCCATAACCAAATTGCCCCCGACATTATAGCTCTGCAAGAAACCAGACTATCACCCAAAAACGCCTTCAAAATACCAGGCTACAATTTCATTCGGAAAGATAGACCTCGGCCACATAATTACCCAGGCCCCCCTGGCGGGGATTGGGGGTTGGCATTTACATTGCAGAGAAGTTAAATTATACCATTGTGCAAATTCCCGCAACCAATCTAGAAGTCCTGGCTATCAACACTAAACTAAATAACAAAGAAATCCCAATTATTAACGTTTACAGAAGTCCTACTATCAAAATCACCCCCCAAGATTTGGCAATACTGTCTAAATTCATAGCTCCCAGCACCATTTTACTCGGAGACTTTAACGCACATCACCCACTGTGGGGCACAAGACCCTACACTGATATTAACGGAACCCGCCTCGCCGACTGGCTAGACCAACATAACCTAACTTCCTTAAATGACAATCAACCCACCCGTTACCCCCCTCTCCCACCTCCAAACACCCACAGCCATAGACATCACATTCACTACCCCCAACCTAACACAAGCTTGTATCTGGGAGGTACACACCGACACCTGGGGCAGCGACCACTGCCCCATCAAAATCACCATTACCTCACACATTCCCACCCATGCAACCACCACTCCCACATCCACAGAACCAGATACAACATAAACAAAGCAGACTGGAAAAAATTCACAACATTATGCAAGCAAGTAAATACCTCAGTCATTTACAGCCCCGACATAAACACATTTAACAGCAATCTTACAAACATAATTCTAAATATCACAGACAAATGCATCCCTACTTTTCGGCCCAACCCCGCACAAAAAACAGTCCCGTGGTGGAGCCATGAAATTATAAATGCCAGAAAGGCTAGAAAAAAGGCCCTAAACCAATCAAAAAAGGGACCGTTAAAAATTACATTTAGCTAAACAACTACGTAACAAAACTAAACAAATTATCAAGGCAGCAAAAATCACCCATTGGAGAAATTTCTGTTCTACCCTCAGGCAATCTCATCGAAATCCCCTGACCTTGTGGAATAAATTTAAAGCCATAAAGGGCATTTCCAAAAAAACCATTTCACTTAACTTTCCGGACCAAACCACAAACAAAGACAAAGCAAATGCATTTGCTGCCCACTTCTCGGCTACAAGCAGCTCCACCAACTACCCACCCACCTTCCAAAACACTATTAAAAACAACTCCCCTTACACCCCACAACCTCCCCACACAGACAAACCCATAAATAAAATAATCAACATACATGAACTCAAATCTGCACTCAAAAACAAACAATCAGCCTCAGCCCCAGGTCCAGATACCATCACATACACAATACTAAATAAATTACCTCCCAACATGCTTAACCTCACACTTACCCTCTTCAACAATATCTGGACCACAGGAACTATCCCCAACAGCTGGAAAACAGCCAGAGTGGTACCAATCCTCAAACCAGGGAAACCCAATAACGAGCCTGATTCATACCGCCCCATCTCCCTTACCTCCCACCTCTGTAAAACCCTTGAAACAATTATAAACAACAGGCTCAAACACCTTATTTTAACCAACAACTTACTTAAGGAGGACCAGAGCGGCTTTATTCCAAACGTCAAACTTTAGACCACATTCTACATTTAGAACAAGATGTCAAAGTAGCACAAGCACAGAAACAATACACTATGGCCATTTTTATTGATTTCAGCAAGGCATTCGACATGGTTTGGCATAACGGCCTACTACAAAAACTTCAAAAACATGCCATTCACGGTCGAATACTAAATTTCATTCACTCTTTTCTAAACGAGAGACAAATAACAATCAAATATCACAACACCATCTCGGACCCATACCCCCTAGAAAATGGAACCCCCCAGGGGAGCATATTATCCCCAACTTTATTCAACTTTATGATTAATGACATTTTTCCAGATAAATGGCCAGAAATCACTACAGCCAAATTCGCAGACGATATTTCATTTTGGACTTCCTCCACCTCAGTTAAACAGGCATCACTCAAAATTAAAAAAATGCTAAATTCCATTCAAAATTGGGCCCCAAAATGGGGGTTCCACATCAACGTTAAAAAAACCGTGGGCATATTATTCAAAACACAGCATATGCAAAATTATACCCCCAAACTACACTTAAACAACCAAGAAATTGAATTAAAAAAAGAAGCGAAATTTCTATGAGTAACTTTCGACCACCACATGACATGGACACCCCACATTAATAACTTGGTCAATTCATGTCAAAAAGATCTTAACTTAATGCGAGCCATCAGCGGCACAAACTGGGGTGCCGACAAACATACCCTCATTAATATATATAAAACTCTCATATTATCGAGATTGGACTACGCCGCCCCGGTTCTCCACAACCTCCCCTCCCATAATCTTCAAAAACTTAATTCCATCCAATTTAAAGCCCTTAAACTAGCCCTCTGCGCGAGGAGTGGTACCTCTCTCAACACACTACTTCTACTCACAGGCACCTCTTCAATCACACAAAGAATAAACCAAACCACACTCACTTACTGGGCTGGGGCCCAACACAACCCCATATTTAAATTAATCACAAACAAATATAAAAACATTAAAAAATCTACACTTAAAAAATTCAAATCAAACCCACTTAAAGCATCATGCCTTACCCACTTATACAGTCTGCTACATGCACAACAGCTAAACACCATACAACACACACCTCCCATTACTAGCTACATTCACGACAAACCCCCTCCCATCACAGACATATCCCTTGACACAATCCTTAAACAACTACCTAAAAACACCCGTCAAACCACCATAGCTAATATCACAAACAACTACTTAAATACAAACTACCCCAAACACACACACACATATATACAGATGCATCAGTCAGCACTAACAAACCCACAGGCCTAGGCATACATGTTCAACAAACCCCTCCCATCACAACAAATTTTCACTATACCAACTACACCACAATAAACACTGCCGAACTCACTGCACTACACCTAATACCCTCCCTTCCCCAAACAAACTTCCTCATCCTAACCGACTCACTCAATTCATCAAACAACTTCACAACATGCATTCTAAATCTCGCCCAGACCTCATACACAATATAATGATCCAAACAGACTCACTCACTAGCTCAAACAAAAATATCACATTCACATGGATACCCAGCCACTCAAACATCACAGGAAATGACACCGCCGATACAGCAGCCAAACTCGCCACACCCCATATGTCACCAAACCTCAACTTCCACACATCCAAATCAGAAATAAAAAAACTCATTAAAACAAACATATCAAATACCAACTTTCAACACAACATCAACACAAACAAATCAACCTGGGTCACATCCATTATAAAATCCCCAATAAGAAAAATTCCCACATATTCAAATATCAAAAACATTGACACGGCAATTACCAGACTAATCACAGGCATCACTAACTTAAACTACACACTCTATAAACAAAACAGACATCCAGACGGATTATGCACACACTGCAACACACAGGAAGACATAAACCACATATTCACACACTGCCAGCTGCAACAAACACACATTAGGCAATTACACAACAACATTCCCACGAAATACCACAATAACATACACCTCCTTCTCAACCCGCCCAATATATTCCATGCCATAGCCACCTTCCTTCAAAACTCTAACTTACTCCAAAAAATTTAGAACCTCCCAAACAAACCCTCTCATTACCACTCACTTCTAGCTTATATATTTAGATCAGGCGTCAAAATTCCACTTACCCATACTATCACTCTATCACCAGCACATGCCTACACATTTAGACCTGGGAGTCAATTTCATTCCTCTATAGTGCTCTAAATCCGCTGCGAGGTCCGCGCCCATCCCCTAGCCAATCACAGTCCACTAAAACGTAAACAAAGCAGCCCAACCCCTCTAACGCAAGGTCAATGCCATCCACCCAAGCCAGCTTACCTGCAATCTTCACCGACAGCCACGGCCCCTTACCCACAGCCTACTTCGCTCCCTTACCCCCAACCCCCACCCCCCACCAACTTAACCCATTTTTCTTTCCTTATTAAATCCCCTTATACTAATTATGCAGCCTACCTGCATTCCTATACATGCCCCACTATGCTATACTTCCTTATAATCTCCTTTTCCCCACCCCCACCCCCACCCCCAACATAGGCCCAACATTTTCACCATTACTATCTAGTTATAACTCTATCTCTTAGCACTAATAAATTCAAGTGTATTGCTTTTTCTTTTTCTCTCCCTTTCCCTTCATAATATTGGCTTTTTATTTATTTTTTCTCATGTTTTTAAAGTTTTTCACTTCAAAATCCCACTTAGGTTAATGCCCCATCATTTATATTTTTTTGGGTACGGTGGTTTACTCCTTATTTTAAACCTATTTATTATTATCTTACCTCCCACCTACCCCGTCGGCGACATTGGCTACAGCTAAAAGCCGACGTTAAACCCCAAATCATCATCATCACAACATTCACAACACTAACCATGGCTGTCCATTGTGCGCAGTGCTCTAAGACTATAAGAAGAAATCAGCATGCCTAAGAGTGTGATCAATGTCAGCCATGGACACACAGGATTTGTGGGACAGGGATGACTCGTGTCGGCTACCTAGACTTATGCAGAAGTGGAGAAGAATTTAATTTCTTGTGTCATTTATGCAAGACATCTATTCCTAACTCACTCACTCACTCACTCCAGTTGGATTCTTCAATAGATGCTCCATCCGTTGCTTTCGATGATATTCTTGAAGTTTAGGAAGTGTAAGTATATTTAACGTCATAATGTATAACATATAACTTAATGCCATCAAACAATTATATATATTATATATTTTCAAGTTTATGTATTTTATTAACACAAGTTTCTATTGACATAACAGATCAATGGAGGAGGATATTCTTGCGGAGGAGCGGGAGGTGGAAGATCCTCCATACACGTTGGTATCGGACGGCTCACAGAAATCAAAACCCAAGCTGGTAGGCAGGAATGGATTCACCTACGTAATAAAGGTATTGCTACATCTTAATCCTATTATATCAACCATACTATACCTGGATATGTCTTTATTTTATGTTATTGTTTTTGACGTTATATTAACGTTGTTTTATTACATCTTTCAGGAGGTCACTCAGAATAAGATTTACTACAGATGTAGCAAACGTCCCTGTAAGGCAACTGTTGCCGAGACCAATTCAACAGGAGACAGAGTGCCAGGCAAACATAACCACAGCCACACAGCAGAGGCAGGCAAAACTGTTTCAGTCCAAGTAAGAGCTAAGGTGAGTAGTACTTTCTATTGATTGATTCCTAATTAGGATTAGTTAAATTGTCAATTGAACATCCTTAATTGTTAATTGGTAGATGTTAACGAATTGAATTGATTCTTTATTGGATCAATCAACCTTGTTGTTATAGATGAAGTGACTGCAACGCAAGACCTGTTTAATGTCACCAGCGATATGGAAGATCCAATACTGCCATCCGGGAGCAGAGACAACCCTGAATATTTAGCTCGTATCGCCAACAGGTGTAGAGAAAAACTTCGGCCAAAGAATCCGAAAGATTTGGAATTGGAAGTTGAAAGTCATACGAAGATGCTGGATTTCGAAGCTGCCACATGGAAGGTATTTGATCGACTCCTCCCCGATGTCAAGCTACGCGGCTGTGTTTTCCATCTTACACAAGCCATCTGGCGACATTGCCAGGAACACATTCATTCATTCGTAAAAGCATCATATTCATATAGCCACATTTTTCAAAGTCATCTTCTGATCCTATTCTTGTCTTGAGAGCGTCGTCACAGAAGCTGGTTGATCTCTGTGACTACATGGGAGCGGCAGTGGATGAGTCACTCCATCTTCACAGTGGTCAGTTGGTGTGTATTCAACCAGTCAGTCCGCATTGTGTAAATTATGAATGAATGAACTTGTGTAAATTATGAATGAATGAACTCGTGTAAATTGCCATAATGTTAGTTTTGTTAATTATGTGAACTTGTGTTGATTAAATATATGTATTGTCATTACATGAAAACTTGGCTACATGCTTTATTAATGTTATGCTGATATTATGCTATATGTGTCAATAAATAATGTAAAACCTTTCCAAACTTTTTTTCTGTTCGGCCCATTTGACTTTCACCTCGGCCCATTTGACTTTTGTCATGGCCCTTTTGACTTTCACCTCGGCCCTTATGACTTTTCAAATCGGCCCTTTTGACTAGGCACTTCTCGCCCCTTTTGTCTTTCGGCCCTTTTGACTAGTTCCCTTTTGGAACATATTCAAAAGGTTTTCGGGGACAACCGTAGTTCATCCCAATATATCTTTACAAGAGTGGTTTGACTATTTCTGTAATATGTACATGAACGCTGCTGGGTCGATAGATGGTAATGCAACTTACAATAGCGAATATCAGCACACGGATATTAATGTTACAACAATTCTGGACTCGCCCATTACAGTAGAGGAGGTTACCAAAGCAATAAATACCCTCAAGTACTCTAAATCTGCGGGCGATGATAAGTTAATTGCTGAATTTTTCAAGTTTTCTTCTGATATTCTTGTTCCGTATTAAACAGTTCTATTCAACATGATCTTTGATAATGGTGTGTTTCCTGCTCAGTGGTCGGTTGGTCTTATTGTTCCTATTCATAAAAAGGGAGATCGAGATTCAGTTTCAAATTATAGAGGAATTACTATTCTCATTGTATTTAGCAAAGTTTATATTGCAGTGATTAACGACAGACGAAAAATTTTGGAGTGAAGCTTATGCTAAAATATCCGAGGCACAGGCAGGGTTTAGAACAGGATACTCAACCGTCGACAACATCTTTATTCTTCATTCTATTACACAGAGAATTCTATCAAAAAAAGGGTAAGTTGTATGCTTTCTTCATCGACTTTTCGAAAGCATTTGATTTGGTAAATAGATCGAAATTATCGTTAGTTTTGCAACAGAAAGGATTAACACCCAAGATGTTAACTTGCATCAATCCATCTATAGTTGTGTTAAATCTTGCCTTAAAGTCAATAATTCTTTTTCACAGTTGTTCGACTGTAATATTGGAGTTCGTCAAAGATGTGTCTTGAGTCCCTTCTTGTTCTCCTTTTTTATAAACGATTTAGCTGATCGTATTGAATCGTTGTGTTATCCGGGCATACAGTTACATCCAGAATTAACTCAGTTGTTTCTCCTTCTATTTGCTGATGATGTCACTCTATTCTCTGACGCCATCTATGGGCTACAAAAAACGTATTATGTCCTTGAACAGCATTGCAAGGAATACAAGCTATATGTCAACTTAGATAAATCTAAAATTGTTGTGTTTAGAAATGGTAGCATCCTTACTAAGCACGAAAAATGGTATCTAGGAGGTAAATTAATTGAGTGCGTTTCTTCATATAGATATTTGGGAATAGTATTTTCACAAACATTGTCATGGCATAAACATTTTGAGATATTCTCAATTTAAATATATTTTTGGTGTTGAGCCATATCTCCATTGCATAACTATCAAGAAATTTCGTATTGCCTTAGCGAGGTTCAGGTGTAGTTCACACCAACTGAATATAGGAACTGGTAGATATATAAAGAAACCAAAAAACTCAAGATTGTGTGAAATGTGTTCCTGTAATTTTGTAGAAAATGAGTACCACTTTTTACTGATTTGTACTGTCTATGATGATCTACGTAAACGTTTTATCCCTGTCGATGTTTTCACCCATCCAACCTTGTGTAAATTTAATCGACTGATGAGTAATGCTACTCCTCTTGTTTTAAGAAATCTTGCCATGTTTATCTTTTATGCTAACAATCGTCGTCGCTACAGCTTGAAGGCTGCCAATGTATAACGTTGTACCATGGGCCGATGGCCTACATTTACACGAATAAAGAATTGAAGTAAGCTAGTTTGAAATGGGTGGATAAGATCTCAGTACGAATCACGTACACTGGGTAATGTGAGGGAAAAGACGGAAAATCCCTTTAACATTATATTGGAATTCAATTCCAATCCAATTCCAATCACGGTTAAAAAAGATTTAATCGGAAACTCTTGCCATGCAAGGCAGTAATGAGATCTTTATTGCCTGTGGAATATGTTGGAAGTGCTCCAAAGTTGATGTATGGTTCGGAAGTATGGCGTATGAAATATCAACATGAAATTAGGTACGAGCATGCAATTTGAAACATGTTCTTAGTTTGAATTCTGGACGTCAGCGTATAGATACTCAAATAAGGGTAATTAGGTACTGAACTAAATGTTTGCGAAAGCAATGAATCAGTGAAGCCGATATCATTCCCAGGGTCATGTTATCCTTAAAGTGTTAGGTGAAAATGGTAAAGATAATTAATTGATCGTCTGTGCGAGACACATGCTACTTAATGCTGGTGTTGTGTAAGTGTGATAATACCGAGAGCCTGGTGATAAGAACATGTTTTGTCGGCTTTTAGAAGACATAATTTTAAGATATATATACTGAACCACTAACGAAACGTCGCCTTTCAAAACGAGTTCTTACAAAATGGTGATTATATTTATGACTGTATCGTTTTGTTGACATGTTTTTCATTCCAAATTGACAGTTATTACCAACATCAGCGTGTTTGTTGATAAACAAACATATCGACCGAACGCACCTAAAAGGCAGACGTGGTTAAAGTTTCCCTATGACATTCGTGAAAATGAAAATGTACGTGCATATCGTGACAACGAACCCTTCCAATGAAAGCGAGTCCCAAACTCGCCTGAAATCATTCTTGTTTTGACAAAATCGCCATGGCACGACTTAAGAGAGATCAGCGGAACCAAGTCTTGGGAGGACTGCAAGTTGGCCAGACTGCATCGAGGGTAGCCAATGATTTTAATGTTCATGTTAGGACAATCTACCGACTGCAGGAGTGGTATCAGGTGACTAACAGCATCCAAAACCGTCGAAGCAGTGGGCGACCTTCAGTAACATCAGTAACAAGAACGACAGATTGTGCGTCACCCTCTGCAGGATCGCTTCCCTAGAGCGAGGTACACAGCACGCCAGACAATTGGGGCTCACAACAGACCCATCAGTGCCGATACAGTGTGTAGACGTTTGCACGGAGGAAACTGCTGTTGTCACAGATCATATCGTAGTCGTGTCCTCACCGCTCACACCGGCAAAACCGACTTCAATGGTCAACTCAGCATCGAAATTGGCATTATCGACAATGGAGAACTGTGCTTTTCTCTCATGAAAGCCGGTATTGTGTTTCGACTGTCGATGACGGAGTGAGAGTATGTTGGAGGCGTAGGGAACTGTTTTCCAATGAGTGTATTGTTGAAATAGACTCGTGGTGTGGTCCAAGCATCATAGTGTGGGGTGCAGTCGGTCTGAACCAGATAACTGGCACCGAGTTGTTCCTGAATCTCGGTCCAGGATGAGGAAGTGACGTGACAGCTGCTCGCTATGCTGAACAAGTCATAAGACCCCACGTTGTACCACATTTTGGACGTTCCAGCAAGACAACGCTCGTGCCCACACTGCCAGAGTAACATTGGACTTCCCAAGACAACATGGCATCCAAACCCTACAATAGCCTGCACTAAGTCCGGATTTGAGCCCAGTAGAACACTATTGGGACGAGAATCAAAGAAGACTGAATGACCTCCACCCAAGGCCGACAACTGCTGCGGGACTCGAGCAGGCATTTCACAGAGTATGGACCCAAGTGCCTATGGCTTTCATCAATCAGCTAATTCACTACCCTTTCATCGTTGCCCATACCAGCCACACATAATACTGACTTTGGGGTATCTTAATGGTACCATTTTTGGTGATTTTGTTTGTGTGAACTCTAAATGTGATTCCCGAAAGTGTGTTAACCCGTAATTTGTCACATTTGAACTCAATCCTCCGTTTTGATTGTCAATTAGACTGAATTAAAGTGTGCTTTAAGGAACCGCCATCGGTGCGACATTTCTTTTGTGGTTCAGTATATTTCCCAAAGTGTTGCCACTGTTTGGAGTTGTCTGCATTTTAGTGCATTATTTTGACATAACATGTGTCGTCTGCAGCCCGAATTATGTACTCATGGACAAGCAGTTAGTTAGAGCAACCTATGAATTCAGAATGGAATACCATATGGAATACCAGATTGTTTTTGTATATAAGAAAGATATTCAAAATAGTTTTCTTACCTTATTATAGAAACATTATTGGTAGAGTTAGCAAATGTATTTATCTCCTGTGATATTAATGTACTGCGCTTGATAGCTTTATATCTCTGTACATTATTTAGAATGAGATTGACAAATATGTAACACTCTGACACGTGACCCATATGTTATATCTTACAACTGTACCATGGGCCATGTGGCCTGAATTACAAAGTAAACTTGTAAAGTAAAGTGAAGAGTTAAAGTAAAGTTGTTACATGTTATTCTTCATTTATGACGTCTAGATGTACGCCATTTAGACAAAAAGCCACTCCATTTGGCACCAGTTGAACTCCTGTTTTTGCGAAACTGTTCCTTTATTCACAAGGAAGAGGTTACTTGTGGAGGCGGAAAACACTTCCAAGGGAACAAAATAAAATCAACGTCGATTACCCACGCGCATCATGAGCATGTGTTTATGAATCATTGCAGAAATTACGATGATACCGAGTGCTTGCGGAGAGTTGTCCGTCTCTTGCTTTATCGGTTTGTCAGTTTGTCAAAACCATAAAGAACTGCTACTCTTCAGTTGAGTCAAACAGGATATTTGGTTCCTACGTTTCCCTGGACCCACGACTCCCCATTAGAAAAAAGACAAATTTTTGTATAACACGTATACCTCAAGCCTCGGAACTTCGTTTCCTAAGCGGACCGTGTCCCTGGTGTAGTGGTTAGAGCGTCCGCCCGGAAAGCGGAAGGTCGCGGGTTCGATCCCCGACCGCGTCATACCAAAAGACATTAAAATATGGTACTTGTTGGTCCCTGCCTGGCGCTCGGCATTAATGGGTAGAACAAGGACTGGTCGGCTCGGAGTCAATATAATGTGTCTGAGTGGGGTATTCATGCTTCTCTGCGGCATGGTATCTCAGTGGGCTAGTACTATAAAACCACCTTTGAGTGGGGTATTCATGCTTCACTGCGGCATGGTATCTCAGTGGGCTAGCACTATAAAACCAGCTTAAGTCTGGGCTAGTATAAGCAGCCGCACATACACATACACACGCATGCACGTCGTCATATGAGCCATATATTCTCAAGTACGACGTTAAACCCAATTTCACCTCACCTCACCTCGTTTCCTAAGCATGTTCATGTCAATTTCAGGGTCAGATACAGACAGAGAAAAACGCCAGCTGACATTACCATGCAGTGATCCATTTCCGCCAACTACCTACTACTATGGTGACAGCTTCGATGCTGCTCATGCATATTTTTCACAAGGTATAGAATAACCGACTCCTTACGCATATTCACCGACGCTCTATATCTAATGAAAAAATAATACACTTAAATGATTCATGCATGCATAATCAGTAATTCCAAGATTTAGAAGGGACAGTTAGGTTTAACCAGTTGAAAGTCCCAGAGAAACTGACACATGACAATTCAGGCTAACAAAGGGACCCCTGATGACAAAGGCTATCGCTTTGGATGACGTAATGTTGTACATATCTACATAATGTACCGAAATTGTCACAGTACAAAAGTCTAAGAGTTCAACAACCGCACCCTTGTTTATGATGATTGTAAGGGGAGGTCACCCATTTTGTTCTAGGGAGTGAGTGAGTGAGTGAGTTTAGTTTTACGCCGCACTCAGCAATATTCCAGCTATATGGCGGCGGTCTATATATACTCGAGTCTGGACCAGACAATCCAGTGATCAATAGCATGAGCATCTCACTGCGCAAATGGGACCGATTTCACGTGTCAACCAAGCCAGTGAGCCTGACCACCCGATCCCGTTAGTCGCCTCTTACGACAAGCATGGGTTACTGAAGGTTCATTTTAACCCGGACCTTCACGGGTACTGTTCTAGGGAGGGGTGTGTGGTGGGGTGTCATCAATTTTGTACATGGCATGCAGGGGTCTCTTTTTTCATAAATTTTAGGGTGGTGGGAGTGGTGAGGTCACTCACATTGTACATGCCTCTCCATAATAATCATCATCATCAACACCCCCACACTCCACACCTAAACCATAAGTTATGAACGACCCCTAATGCCACCTTCAGTTCGCGTTATAATTGTTGTCATGCTCTATAACCTCAGGGCCAATGTGTTGAAATACCTACACTAGGGTAGTTTGCAAAATGGTCGTGCTGGAGTTATAGATGATGGAGTGTTGATAGTCTAATCCATATCGACAAATTTAAAGACTGTATGGAAACTGTCAAGGCAGTATAGCACCTGATAATACTTGACTGACATGTATGTGTCTAATACTCTTAACTGCATACTTCTTTACTAACGCAGATCAGGCAATGTTACCACTGAACTTTGTTGGGACTCTCAAGAAGGAACATCCGCATGTGGTGAAACGAGTTGCTGAACTGTTAGCACACAATGGAGGGGGATTTGCTGTATTTGGTCGGTCGCTTGCAACAACCTTAAATTTGCCAAGTAGCAAACCTCCTGATATGTTGCAATGTGACGTAATAATCATTACACGAAAGTGCCTTCCTATTTTTATATCTTTCGCATCTGAGGCATTTGGTTGCATTGAACAGTATAATGCTGAATTGGCTCGCCGCATGAGGGTAATTCTTGGAAAATACCCAGCAGAAAAGTTCAATCTTATCTTTTTGGCCACCGAGGAAAAACTATATCTCAAAAAGAAAAACTTTCACAATACCGTTCATAAGAGAAAGTCTATGGTAATTGAATCGTGCTTTCCTAATCAAAAGTACATGAACGATTCGAAATTTGAAAGACTGAAGACTGCTTTAACAGCCACAGTTGCAAGAACAAGGATCCCAATGCCACCTAAAGGAAAGGAAGTCGGAGCGTTCTGGGTTTTGAAGAAAGAACAGTTGTCAATGTTACTTGACAATATTGATCTGCACCAACCATTAGACGTGCCTGATTCACAACCTGGGAAAGCTGTGTTCATGTTCGAAGCTGCCCAACGACTGGAACGCAGGGGGAAAACACTACTCATCTGTGACAGCATGGAGGAAAAGACCAAACGAAAGTAGGTTTGTATACTAGAGGTAATTTGGTCCATCAGAGCAAATGAATTATTGTAAAGGGCATGAAATATTGAGCTGGTTGTTTTATATATTCTTCAAGAATGGGTTGACTGGGGCTAAGTGATCATACATGATAGGTACTTTGTATATTCAGCAGGTTTAGTGGCTTAGCCTAGTGTTGGGTCTTATGGCTAACGAACATTCTAACACGCAATCTCTGTGTGATGGCATGGTCAGAGATAAGGAGTGTGAATATGCCTACTTTCAGCCATGCCCCAGATGAAGTGACAATCGAGACTATAGAATCTTTCCGCCAGTCTCGTCAGGACTTGACACAGTTTAAACACATCATGGTATCCGCAACACCTCACAAACTGGAGGCAATTCAGGACAAGCTGAAGGCAATTCCTACTCCGATTTGGAGGATCTACGAACGCGATGAAGGTTAGTATCACTGATTATGTCATAACGCGTATTGTAAATTATCGGCTTATGCCTTTTTCATTTCAGTGTTGTGAGTTTATAGCTAAAATATGATCAATTGCATGTTGCCTTCTTCAAAGACAAAATGCAGCTCGCTGATGACTACTCACTGAAATAAATGTTCGCATTTGTGTTTCAGTTCCCACAGAAACCGTGCGTGTTGTGCTCCTGGGCTACGCTAAGACAGGGAAAAGTCTCCTTGCCAATACAATTGCAGGCGAGAAACTGTTCGAAGCTGGATTACTCAAACCTACAACAGTATGTCAAGAGAGACGGGCAAGCGTGGATAACAGGACATTTCAGATAATGGACACACCAGGTTTCTCCTTGCACAACAGACAGAATATTCAGACTACTGTTGAGGAGTTGGTGAGCAGGGCAAGTTCCACTGATGCTGTCTTGCTTGTTGTAAAGGCATCGCCAATGACATATGAAGAGGAACTGCTCTTCAAACATGCCAGCGCAATTGCTAGGAAGCCAATATCACACAAAATAGTGCTTGTGTTCACAACACTAGATGACGATATCACTTTGAAGGGATATCTCAAGAACATTCCCAGTTTCCTGAAAGAATTTCTCCAGTTCTGCTACAACCCTCCCGTGCTTGTCAACATTGGGACACAATCAAAGATGGCGAATGATCAAATACATGACATGCTCAGGGCAATAGGCAAAATACAAAGTACGCATGTGCAAGAGCAACAGATGAGAAGAATACCTCACAAACTGACTGCAGCCATCCGTGAACTAGAGAAACGTTACAGGGACAACTTGACACGGCAAATTCAACAGATGCAAATAATCCTCTGATCGCGTTGTGGGCGTGAATATACAGTCGTTAGACACCAAGTTCCGGGAAATGAAACTTTACACACATTTAGGGGACGCACACTTTTCCGGACCCAGGATATCCGGAAACCTCCCGATCCGACGATTTCTACTTGAAGTGTCGTAGTTTTTTTCCGTAGTTTTTATTTCCATAATGCATGTGTGGCCATAGGCCCAAATACATAATACAATAATAATAATAATATGGGTGATATTATAAACAATCATTTTCGCTTCTTAAAAGCAACATGAATGAATGCCATTAATTTTCTAAGCACAGAGTGTGAAGTTGTTGACATAAGTTTTGAGAACATGTGTACTGATGGGTTCCTGATCACATAACTTGGTAGAATAGCTTTTCTGATGGTGTCAAGGGAAGGGCATATCAAAGTAAAATGATAAAGATCTTCGATTTCATATCGATCACAGTGTGGGCAGATACGTTGCTCACGGGGAATATTTGATATCCGGCCTCTGTCAATCTGTAGACTTGTATGTCCAACTCTTGCAAGAGCAAACTGGCGCGCAAAAGTTCGTAGTGAAGAGTCTAATAAATATTCTTCAGCATCAAGAGTTGTTTTGTATGTTGAGAATGTGTCATATCTTGAGCTGCTGGTTAAAACGTCATGCCACTGTTGAGAACTGATATCTTTTAAACGCTGTTTAAAGTCCTTAACAAAATATTCCGTAACACCAACATCTTGTGAAGCCCAAGCATATCACATTCCAACATTTTGTAGTAGGGTTCTAACGTCGGAACACCATGTATGTCGACCTACATTGTCCAGATTATACAACATGTCATATGCCTTACGTGGTAGTCGATGGGACGGGAGATGAAGGAGTCTGATCCAGTACTTGATGCATTTGACGGCACTATCCACATACAGAGGATGACGTCCACACTCTCCAAGGGCCATAGCATTTGGTGTGTTTGTACCGGTTCCAATGTAGCGTTTACAAGCAAGATATTGAACTCTCTCAATTGCCTCTACTCGTGTGTGTCCCCATATTTCACTTCCGTATAACAGGATGGGCTTTATTTTGGTGTCGAATATTTTGAAATAGGTCTTGAATGGTAACTTTCCATATGCCCACATTATACGTAAGATGTTCACTAAGGAACGTTTGCCGTTAGTTGCAAGGTGAAGGGCGGATTGGCGCAGAGACAAGGATGGTGTTAGCATGATCCCTAGATATTTGTAGCTTGTCACAGGCTCGATCTCTTTGCCGTTGTAAAACCATTTTTCACAACGTCTAAGGATTCCCCCTCTTCTAAAGACGACAACCTTTGTCTTCTGTAGGTTAACTGACAGGCCCCATGTGTCACAGAATGTAGACAGGATGTTGAGCTGTTGCTGGAGACCGTTGACCTTGCCAGACATTAGGATTACGTCGTCAGCAAACAGCAGTAGAAATAGTTCGTATAGATCTGGGTATAGCTGTACTCCGCCTTTGCACTCCTGTAATATCATATCAGCGAGTCCATTTATGAACAGAGAGAAAAGGACCGGACTAAGAACACATCCTTGTTTGAGACCAACTGGACAATCAAAGACTTGCGTGTACGATCCTCCACTACATCTAACAGAAGCTGACACTCGTGAATACATAGATTAAATAATGCGCAGCAATTTCCCACTCAGGTTGATGTTTCGAAGTACGCCCATCAGTTTTGTTCTATTGATAGAATCAAATGCTTTCCTAAAGTCAATTAGAGCAACATATAAGCGACCTTTTCTTTTACTGAGATATTTCTGTACACAGGCAGTTAGTGTGAAGATGTTGTCCGTCGTAGAGTAGCCCTGACGAAATCCTGCTTGTTCTTCACACATCTTGTGATTAATTTCAGTCCACGTCGATAGGCGCTTGTTAAGGATAGATATGAAAACCCTTCCAATTACACTGTTTAAGGTAATTCCCCGGTAGTTATTCGGGTCTTTGAGACAGACGCTTTTATGTATAGGAACAATAATGCCACTTCCCCAGCCGTTGGGGAAAACACCTATATCAAGGATTTTGTTGAAGAGTTTTACTAAGTAAGGCAATATATACTTGAGTGATGATTTTAGTAATTCTGGTATTATATAATCTGGACCAGATGACTTTCCACTCTTTTATTTATTCACAGATTCCATGATTTCTTTAGCTGTAATGGGGACATCAGCAGTATCAACATGGTTACTGTCTATATCACGAATCCCTGCAGTAGTCCTTTCCTGGGTATCACCTGCTGAGAAAAGTTCTTTGAAATGGTCAAACCATTCCTGAGGTGGAATGGGATAATCTGGTCTCACAGTACCATTCATTTTCTTGACCTGCTTCCAAAACGCTTTGCTATCGCATAGAGTTTCTTCCAATAATGATGTCTGTTGAAGTTGGAAAGTTCTGTGCTTGGTTCTGACAGTGGTCTTATATCTGTTACGCAAAACTCTGTATGTATCGAAATGAGACTGGATCTTCGTAGTCCTGTATTTTCGCAATGCTTTTCTGGCCTCAACTTTGTTACGGTGACATTCTCTATCATACCAAGTGTTCTTAAGCCTCTTACAGAAAGGTTTGACTTTCTTCTTAAACATTGATGCATGTTCAAGTATATTTTCTGTGAATAAACCAACAGATTGGTTAATGTTCTTGTCAATTAGATCTGTAGCTTTATCTAGAGCAAATAGAAAATCTTGAGACATAAGGGCTACTTCAAATTGCTCACGTAAGCATTCCTTCCACACATATCTGTAACTGGGTGTATCCTCTGCGCTGGCTGTGTTAGTGTTCGTTGGCAAACCAGACGGTAATGTCACTTTAATTGCTTGGTGTTGCGACTCGACTCTTGACACAACTTCGAAGGACTTGTATATCGAGAACAGGTATGTAGATATCAGACATATCAGACTAGATCCATTGTGGCACAGGTATGTACACACACCGGTACTGGAGTCACTGCCACACCTGCCGTTCATCATGTGGATGTCCAGCGATATACATAAGTTAATCAAACTTCTTCCAAATGGATTAACTGTATGGTCTTCTGACACACGTGGTATATCAAACGGATCTTCATTCTCTCCTGTCATATCATCATCAGTAAAATCGTGCAGATTTCCGGTCCGAGCATTGAGATCGCCACCAAGTATGACCACTGGCTGGGAGGTGCAGTCCTGTAGGACGTCCAGAATATCACTTTCTAATATGGTTATTCCGTTTTTGTCATCACATTTTGCGTAGAAAGTAGAACCTGCTGGGGGTACATAAACACAGCAATATAAAACATCTCTATCAAATGCAAAAAGATCACTTTTAAACAAAATGTGTATACCCAGTTGCGTGTAAAATACACTGGTAATATAAGTACTAAGGCATTTTCGTATCAATAAAAGGATGCCACCGGAGTTACGACCAACACTTGCTGATCGTTTGGCTTTCAAAACCATAGCATCAAAATCTGGAAAATACTGATGGAAATCAGCAGTGTTCATAGTTGACCATGTTTCTATCATACCAAAAATGTCCTGGCTTTTCACAAAGTTAATAAAGTCCTCATCATGAAGTTTATTTTGAATACCGTCTATATTCCAGAACACAAAAGATAGGCATTCTGATTGGGCCTGGCTTGTTTGCTATAAGACAGGCGACTCTCCGTTGCCTGCCTCGCTCGGTATGTAACTGGTCTGTTCTTGACTGACAATCGGGCGTACGTCGCTTCCCTGTTGTACGTGCGGTCTACCGTTACACGTAACGGGAGCAGCACGTGATCGAGTGCGCCGGGCTGGCGGCACGCTGGACACATACAGTTTACCGTTCTTGAAGTAACCTCTCTTGTTTTCGGCCTTCAGCTCCTGCAGCGCACTTCTCTGGTTCACTGTCAGGTCGTTGGACACGCCGATGCCTACACTTTTAAACTGACTTCTGTTTTTGATGATAGCTAGTTTGTCAACCTCATGTAGAAAACGTAAGAGCAGCGGCCTACAACGTCCACTGGATTTTCGTCCAAGTCTGTATGACTTATCTATATCACGAACGTTCCATTCCCTGTCGGGTACAGTATTGCGTAATGTGTCGACAATAAGACTTTTTCTATCACTGTATGATTCATTTTCATTTTCTGCTATGTCGTAGAAAATAACGTTATTTTTTCTTGTATATATATCCATCTTGTCGAGTTCATTTTTAACAGTGCCATTGTTTTTGTTTATTCTGGCTTCAAGATTTGCTTCGATGTCATTAATATGGGTGTCTAGAGCAGTAACGTCCAGTCGTAGCACCTCCTGGTTGCATTTCAGATCTTCGACGTCATTTCCAATATTATTTACAGTTTTGCTTAAAGATTGACATTCACTGCGGATACTTACAACTTCATCTTTTACTTCCTGAATGTCTTTCTTAAATTCACATTTCATATCCTTCATCTCTTGAATCAAACGTGTAATGTCATTACCAATGCTGTCTAAGGTTGCTCGTGGGCCTGGGTTCACTTCCACGTCCCCTGAGAGAAGCAAGAGAGCGTTGATGTTGACGTTTGGAAAGTAGGTCACTGGGTCTGACATGGCTAGTCCGTGTCGGGTGCATGGGCTTGTGGTGAAGGGCCAGGGGTTAAATGCGATGCGGTGTGTAATTTGCACATTTCTGGTGTATGCATATCTCACCTTTACCACACTGTCTGTATGAAGAATGAAGTTTATTGACCACATTACCGTCAGTGTACCGAGGATGCACCGAGGAAGTGAAATACATACTACATAGAATGCTTCATTTATCAGAAAATTTAGTGAATTGTAATTGCCACAACAGTGTAGTTTCTCAGGAACTACAAGTTCCTGTACAGAGTTGTTGCCCTTAGGTTTGTATGTATGATGTTTGGTATTCAAACTATGTGGCTCTAGTCTGTAAACAGGCATTCCAGTGATCGACACCCGTGAAGGTCCGGGTTAGAATGAACCTTCAGCTGGTCGTAAGAGGCGACTAACGGGATCGGGTGGTCAGACTCGCTGGCTTGGTTAACACATGTCATCGGTTCCCAATTGCGCAGATCGGTGCTCATGCTGTTGATCACCGGATTGTCTCGTCCAGACTCGATTATTTACAGACCACCCCCATATCGCTGGAATAGTGCTAAGTGCAGCGTAAAGCTAAACTCACTCACTCACTCCAGTGATCGACATCATGAGCATCGATCTAAAAATATTTGGAAACGATGACGTGTCAAGAAAGACAGCGAGTCTGACCAATCAATCTCGACATGTATGAGTGGCTAAAGACCAATTCTAACCAGGATGTTCAAGGGTGTTATGATCAGGCGTGCGAGAAAACTATTATCGTAGGTTCGAGTCCCGGTTGTCCTGACCCTTGGGTTTCACTGTAAGACCTGCATTATCTGCTATCTCCCCCCACGTCAAGCTGACACGGCGTAATACAACTGGAAATATATTTTAAAGTTTTTAAAAGATAAAAGACAGGCAGACATGAGTCTGATAAACAGTCGTTTTGGCGGTCCTCATACGTCATTATTATTTGTATTACTAATACAAACACTGACCTCAAATGAGCTTTGTATTTCAAAATCAGCATACAGCGACGTATAAATTAACATGGGGAACGGCGATTAAGTTTTATTCGTAGCTATTATGGCAGCTATTATTCACTGAAAACAGACCAAATATGAGGAGTAGGAGAGACTGGCACACATATAACGGTACACTGGTATACACAAAGGGTTATTTTCCTGTAACACATATTAGATTTGTGCTCACATTGATCATAACTGTAATAATGCAAACTTTTGAACTTACGTTGTCATTTCACTTAAGATAGTGTAATGCATGGGGCTCTGGGTTCCGATCTACAAAGCGTTCGTAGCGTTAATTATTAATCATTTCATTCAAGCCAACCACCTACTGCAGTACAATGAAATAAACATACTGTACATTCAGTTTCTCTTTGGAGCCAATGGCGACCAGTTGTATGGTTAAGGAAGGATAACAATGTATGGATGTTCAACTTCTTTATTACAGCGACTTTTCTGTTCTAACGCCGTTATCAAGCAAGTGATGATCAGAATAAGGATGGAAAGGCATATGTACAAGTGTTAAGCATCAACTCATCAACATTCAGTCTCAATCCATTGTCTATACTACAGGCTTCACGGATTATAATCTGATCTTAATTATAATGTAGTTAACTAGCTTCCCGACGCTATTGTAGCCCTAGTTCCCGCTGTAGCATGACTCCCTCACTCTATGTACGACGTATATATTGTTGTCCTTCGTTAGTGCTCCAGCTTCTTAAAGCCTTTGTTCTCTGGCTGGAAGCAGCTTCCCTTGAAAACAAATCCGTCCGGAATCTCTTCTCCTCAACAGTTCACACAACCAATTCAACAATCGGCCAAATCCAAAAACAAAGTTAGGGAATTCTGAAATATAAACAAGAACAGGCCATCAAACACATTTCCGTAAATATGATTATTTTAGTGAGTGTTAATTGATCATATAAAGAATGTTGGTATTATTTGATGCCCTGTCTGATGTCCCGTATTTATGACATTAGGATGAAAACAGCTCACACAGAATTAGTATGATGTTTTTGATTACGATAATATTCTTACAGTAAGGAATGGCACCTAACACTAAAACTACGAAACCGGGAAGAATGTGCATACACGTATACGCACACCGCTGTATGAAATCAGGATGAACGTGCATACACGTATACACACACCTCTGTATGAAACCAATATGAATGTGAATGCACGTATGAACACGCTCCTGTATGAAACCGATATGAATGTGGATGCTCGTACAGACACACTCCTGTATGAAACCCGGAAGAATGTGCATGAGTGTGTACGTTCACCGCTGTATGATATCAAAATGAATGTGCATGCAAGTATACACACACCTCTGTATGAAACCAATATAAAAATACATGCACGTATACACACACTACTGTATGAAACCAATATGAATGTGCATGCACGGATGCACACACTACTATATGAGCCATTATGAATGTGCATTCACGTATACACACACTCCTGTATGAAACCAAAATGAATGTGCATGCACATATACACAGACTCCTGTACGAACCAGGATGAATGTGCATTCACATATACACAGACTCCTGTATGAAACCAAAATGAATGTGCATGCACATATACACAAACTCCTGTACGAACCAGGATGAATGTGCATGCACGCATACACAAACTCCTGCTTAAAACCAGGATGAATATGTATACACATATACACACACTCCTGTATGAAACCGATATGAATGTGCATGCACATATACGCACACTCTTGCATGAAACCAGGATGAATGTGCATGCACGTATACACACAATCTTGTACGTATCCAATATAAATGTGCATGCATGCATACAGCCCCCCCTGTATGAAACCAGGATGAATGTACATGCACATATACACACACTACTGTATGAAACCAATATGAATGTGCATGCACGAAAACACACACCCCTGTATGAAAGCAGGATGAATGTGCATGCAGGTATTCACACACTCATGTATGAAACCAATACGAATGTGAATGCACGTATACGCACACTCCTGCATGGAACCAGCATGAATGTGCATGCACGTATACACACACCCCTCCACGACATAAATATGAATGTGCATGCAGGTATACGCACACTCATGTATAAAAACCAGGATGAATGTGCATGCACATATACACACACAGCTGTAAGAAATCTGTATGAATGTGCATGCACTTATACACACACCTCTGTATGAAACCAGGATGAATGTGCATTCACGTATACACACAGTCCTGTATAAAACCAATATGAATGTGCATGCACGTAAACACACGCTCCTGTATGAAGCCAATATGAATGTGGATGCTTGTAGAGACACACTCCTGTATGAAACCAGGATGAATGTGCATGCACATATACACACACAGCTGTAAGAAATCTGTATGAATGTGCATGCACTTATACACACACCTCTGTATGAAACCAGGATGAATGTGCATTCACGTATACACACAGTCCTGTATAAAACCAATATGAATGTGCATGCACGTAAACACACGCTCCTGTATGAAGCCAATATGAATGTGGATGCTTGTAGAGACACACTCCTGTATGAAACCAGGATGAATGTGCATGCACGTATACACATACACATACTGGTGTACGAAACCAGGATGAATGTGCATGCACATATACTCACTCCTGTATGAAACCAGGATGAATGTGCATGTACGTATACACACACCACTGTATGAAACAAGGATGAATGTGCATGCACGTATACACACACTCCTGCATGAAACCAATATGAATGTACATGCACGTATACACACACTGCTGTATGAAACAAGGATGAATGTGCATGCACGTATACTCACACATCCGTCTGAAACTAGGATGAAGTGAGGTGAGGTGAAATTGGGATTAACGTCGTGCTTAAGAATATTCCGCTCATATGACGATGTGCATGCATGTGTATGTGTATGTGAGGCTGCTTGTACTAGTCCAGACTTAAACTGGTTTTATAGTGCTAGCCCACTGAGATACCATACCGCAGTGAAGCATGAATACCCCACTAGACACATTATAGTGACTCCGAGCCGACCAGTCCTTGTTGTACCCATTAATGCCGAGCGCCAGGCAGGGACCAACAAGTACCATATTTTAACGTCTTTTGGTATGACGCGGTCGGGGATCGAACCCGCGACCTTCCAGTCTCCGGGCGGAGGCTCTTACCACTACACCACGGAGGCGGCCGAAACCAGGATGAATGTGCATGAACGTATACGTGCACCTCTGTATGAAACCAGGAGGAATGTACATGCACGTATACACACACAGCTGTATGAAACCAGGATGACTGTGCATGCACGTATACACACACTCCTGTATGAAACCAGGATGAATGTGCATGCACATGTACACACAGTCCTGTATGAAGCCAATATGAATGTGCATGCAAGTATACACATAATCCTGTATGAAACCAGGATGAATGTGGATGCACGTACACTTACACCTCTGTATGAATCCAATATGAATGTGCATGCACGTACACGCACACCACTGTATGAAACCAGGAGGAATGTGCATGCACGTATACGCATATTGCTTTATGAAACCAGGATGAATGTGCATGCACGTATACACACACTCCTGTATGAAACTAGGAGGAATGTACATGCACGTATCCCCATACCGCTGTATGAAACCAGGATGAACGTGCGTCCACATATACACTCTGCTTGTGAAACCAGGAGGAATGTGCATGCACGCATACACACACTCCTGTATTAAACCAGGATGAATGTGCATGCACGTATACACAGTCTCCTTTATGAAACCAGGGTGAACGTGCATGCATGTATACGCACACCACTGTATGAAATCAGGATGAATGTGCATGCATGTATACGTACACTGCTATATGATACCAGGAGGAATGTGCAAGCACGAATACGCACACCACTCTCTCTCTCTCTCTCTCTCTGTGTGTATATATATATACATACTTGTGTATATAGTATGACCAGAAATTATTGAGAATTTTAGGAATATGTTTAATTGGATTTCTAGTATAAACAACCTTGACCAGCTATCAAGTGCTTGGTTTCATTCAAGAGAGACAACTACGTTAATCCTTTTTCATTAGTTTGTGAAGCGTTTTCCCCCTTTGTTTACTTGCTAGCAGACGACATTTTCAGTGATCCTCAGTATGGATGATTTAGAGAAGAGGAAGTTGATTTTAGAGTATTATAACAAGGACATCAGATCAGCTAAAGTGATTTCAAGTAGAACAGGCATCCGTGTGTCCACTGTTTATTGTGTTTTGAAAACTATTGCAAATGGATATGGCATTGGATATGGCACAAGGGAGGCGCAGGTAGGCCGGGAAAATTGACTGTCGGTGACAGGAGGCGGCTTGGTATTCTTGTTTCTAAAAACAAACGAAGGAGTTTAGAAAACTTAAGGCTGGATATGATTGATTGAGGAACCGTGGCTGTCTGTAAGGAGACAATTAGAACTGAGCTGCATGTAATGGGTTGGCCGAAAAGTCGAGGTATTCCATCACCTATCATGAAACCTGAACAAAAGGAGCGAAGGTTGAACTGGTGCTTACAGCATAGAAATTTTAACTGGGACAATGTGATTTTCTCAGATGAAAGTTCTGTGTGGCTGTTTCCTAATACACTTGAAATTCTGGACCAAACAAACTGAGAAACCTTTGTGTCAGCGCCCAAAGTACAGTCCTAAATTTGAAGTGTGGGGTGGCATATCTGTGTTAGGGGCAACGCCCCTCTGTGTATTTGAAGGGAATATGAACAGTGAGCGGAAAATTTACTTCCATCTGCTCATGTGTTCTATGGAAAGTTTTGGATTTTCCAGCAGAACAACGATCCAAACCATCGTTCAAAGCATTCACAGGCCTGGTTTCGGACCCAAAATATGACATTATTAGATTGGACAAGCTATAGCCCTGACCTAAATCCAATAGAAAATGTTTGGGGACTTATGAAGGAAAATGTCAATAAGAAAAATCTGACAAATATTGCTGAAATGAAAGAAGAGGTGGTCCGATATTGGGACAGCAAGGACCACGACTTTCTAACTTCTTTGATCAGTAGTATGCCCCGCCGCATTGAGCCTGCATTGCTGCCCATGGTGACTTGACAAAATACTAACTGTTCACCTGTCTTTGAATCTGGAGTTATGTTCTGCTAATATTCACATTTAATACGAGAGTAATGAGTGATAAAAAATACAATCTTTAAATTCTCAATAATTTCTGGTTGTGCTGTATATATATATATATATATATATATATATATATTATATATGCATATGCGTGTGTCTGTATACATATATATATTGCGGAAAATTCCAAGAATGGCAAAGAACTTGCCTTACAAGAAATGTTTCAAAATTGTTTAAAATGGTTTAGGTACAGCCTTGATAATTTGCAAGCAAGCGAAGCGTAGTTAAACTTAATTATAACATGCTAAAGAATATTACAAAGGAATGCACGTGCTAAGTAAAAATATGCTGAAGTTGCAAATGACAAGATGGTTTTCGATGGTCTTGAGTGAGTGAGTTTAGTTTTACACCTCTTTTAGCAATGTTTCAGCAATATCACGAGGGGGACACCAGTAATGGGCTTCACACATTGTACCCATGCGGGGAATGGAACCAGGACCTTCGGCGTGTCGAGCGAACGCTTTAACCGGTAGGCTACCCCACGGCCTCCCGAAGTGCTTCAACCGTGTTGTAAACCTTCTTAGTTGTTGTATGTGGCACATCCGAACATTGTAACAGTAATAAGCATATGTGACGTCTTTGTTTAAACGTGCTATGATTATGTAAGGAATGGACAGTTGGTTGTGATTTATTCATTGTCGTTTTACCAGGATATCGATCGACTTACACATCCATTAGATGAGACTATTTTCTGTTCTGATACTCGACTGAAATGACTTAAATGTTAATGTGTCGCCAGTAGGTCTAGAACCAATATCGTGTCATTTGAAGGCGTGTACTTGCTTATCAGGGATTAGAATTACGAATCACCATACTTGTTGTATTTGGTGGTGTGGCAATAAACGAGCTCTAAAGTTTCATTAAACCAATGAGCACTTGCATCCTATGCCAGTTTCTTCGGCTATATGCCGTGCTTAGTAGTAATAGCCCACAAGGTACGTGCATATACAACTACATCATTCTTGAGCAAAACATATTATGATCTGTATATAAAATATTGCAATAAGGCTTATCCCAAATATTTTAAATGTCTATAAGATTAACCATAATTATTAGAACAGATGAATGAAAGTAGTTATTAATTTCGCTTACCTTTTACTTCTTTTACTGCTGTATATAATGCACGCCGTCCCCTGGCACGTGACGGAATCTCCACACATGTGATCACTGCAATGCAACACAGAATCACCACACAGTTGACAGGATTCATACTGAAGGTAAGTTTTCGATCAGTCTGCCCTCAGCGACGTCGGGTACTACTTTTATTACCAGACATGCAAACATGTGTAAATATACATTGAGAGTTTCCAAAGCAGAGAGTTTTAATCTATACAGCTACACAAAAAGCCGGATGGCGAGAGACACCTGGGTATTGTCAGTGCTCAATGAATTTTGAATATATTGAATTTGTCCCCCACTGGGTGTGGATTATTCGGCTGTTCGACCGTGAGTAATACGGGCGTTTTGACATACGTAGAAGTAGAAAGGGAACGAAGCTGGTTCGTTCATATAACGAGACTGTTCATGTCTTTAACGACTAGAGACTGATTTTGTAAAATGTTCCTTCAGCTCTTTTTTTATGAACCGGCTCTCAGGTTATTTTGATATCACGCTTTCTCTCACACTGGGGATACCATGCACCTCCACGTCATAGAGATAAACTGTGTGTCAGAGGTAGTTGTGTTCATATGTGTCTGAGCGTAAAGCCGTATCTATAGGAATCATACACCAAGTCTATATTGTTCCAAACCGGAAACGTTTACAGCATATCTATGCGATACGGATAAGTATGTTCGAGGTAGCTGTGTATACATTTGTACGTGTGTACACATGTACCACCGTTATACATCTGTAGTGAGTGAGTGAGTTAATTACTTTTATGCCACAAGGCAATATTCCAGCTATATGATGGCGGCCTGTTAATAATTGAGTCTGGACCAGACAATCCAGTGATCAACAGCATGAGCATCGATCGACGCAATTGGGATACGATGACATGTGTCAACCAAGCCAGCGAGTCTGACCACCCGATCCCGTTAGTCGCCCCTTACTCTACAACTGTATATGTTAAGCATTAACTATACCAGCTATTTAAACGTAACCAAGCAAGGATGTTCTCTACAGCAATGCCTATCTTCCACTGCAAAATTTTACCAATCCTTCTTTATGGCTCCGAGATATGGGGAAGACTATACAATGAAGCAATTGAAAAGGTCCATACCGCATTCCTTAAACGATTCATATCTGTTGGGAAATTTGCATCAAACAAAGCAATATTGGGTGAAACAGGTCGCTGCAGTGTGTTTGTGTATACCAGCATGAGAGTAGTCAAATACTGGTTGAAACTACTACGACTGGACTCCTTTAGATAACCAAGGCAGAGCTATCTTCTTCTTAAATCTTTAGACGATAATGGAAGACATAACTGGGTGTCGGAGGTTAGATCTCTGCTCTTTTCAACAGGTTTCGCATGGACTTGGTTATCACAACAGGTTGGTGACGAGAAGCTATTTCTCAGCACTTTCAAACAAAGGTTACAGGATATCATTATCCAGGATTTGCATTTGTCTGTTTCTACCTCAAGTTATCTGTCATTATACTCTGGATTTAAAACTGATTTTAACACAGAAACATATATTACCTGTCTCGAAGACAAGTCTTTGGTACGTGCATTCTGTGAATTCAGAATAGCATTGAACAATCTGAAGGTAAATGCATACAGGAAGGAGAAACAACAGTACGACTATAACATCTGCTGTGAACATTGCATGGATCCCGACATCGAAGATGAAGTTCACATATTATTTTCCTGTCCAAAATATTCTGCACTCCGAATGAAATATTTACCTTGGTTAACTTCTGTTGTGCCAAACAATTGTAACTTCATCAAACTTATTTCTTCACAAAATCTCCAACATCAAATTACTATCATTATATTTGAAGCATCTATTTAATGCACGCCGTTCTTAATTATAAGTTTTGTTTAATATATCACATCCACGTGACAAAATAATATGTTCTGGTGTAATTGCACCTTAGGTCATAGGGCCTGTAGTATTGAATAAACGAGTCTGAGTCTGAATCTGTATATGTTAAAGTCAGTTGTGTCCATATGTGTCGGGGTCTACACGTCAACGTGTGCCAGTTTCATACATCTGCGTATGTCAAAAGTACTTGTATACACATGCATCTGTGTATGTGTCGCCTTGACAGCATATATAGGACGAAAAGGCGTGTGATTATAACTCCTTCGTTCGGAACGCATACATAACTGTTTGCATGGATCTTTACGTCAACATAGCTAAGTGGCAGGAAGGTTGCTATTCATCTCTATGAATGTTATTTATAACGCCATTGTGATATATGCGTCAGTATTAAACCAGGAAGTTCGACAACGCCGGGTAATGCATTGACCAATCTGAATAGAGATTATGGGACATCTGAGTTTGTATGTGTGAGTGAACGATAGGATACCTTAATACTGTCACAGTAATCTTCGGGCGTATATTCTGGGCTGAACTTGTGTGTAACATTACATACAGTACAGGCCCTTTAAGAATAGGTTGACGTTCATTGAGCAGTTTGGAATACAGACAGCTTTCAGCAAAAGAACATTTTTCTGGCATAATAAATCACACATTTCATTTACACATGAACTAGCATGATGGATTTCTCAGCTCATGAGCATGGACTTACATACGCCTACATTGCAGTTTCCAGCAATGTACTAACAAAACCTTTAAACAAATACTAGGTCTAATCAGTTTTTGGGGAACATAAAACACAAGTTCGAATTACACATGCTGATATTGACAAATTCCATGGATGTAAATGACAGTAAAGCAATGTCCAGGCAAAAGTTAAAGCAGAAAGTAAATCTCTAATCTGTGGGACCTTTGTTTTATTTTACCATGTTATGTAATGGGTGTGTTGATAACATTAATATCTCAATATTCCGATACCTTCATGGGTAATTGCTGGATGTCTTGTTCAAAGCTGGGAGTAGAATACCTAGACAAGTAGGCAGTATCCCCATGGGTACTATTTGTGTCCTGTTTCGCATATGAATATGATTAAATTGTTTACTCCGTTTTGTTAATCAAAGAAAAGACACGTTGCCAAAAGGTTAAAAACTGAGATGTCCATATGACCTCATTTATTTTGATAAACAATGTCAATATTAAGAAAACCCTTCGATTAATCCGTCAGGTTGGACATCTGAGAAACAACAAGAAAAACATATCAAGTGTCAAATCCTCATTTAATTTATGCATAGACATAGTTATTCCAATCATGGCGTTCCCCTCATATCGAACAACACGCCGTCCATATTTCTCAGTTGCTCTGAAACTTAAAGAACATTACATGTTGTTGAAATTGCATGAAATGCAAACAATGGCATTGTCATCGGACGGCGTGGATCAGTCTTCATTACATCAGTCACTGGCTTTTGCACTGGGTTTTAAATCCACCATCTACGGATAGTGGAGTACGCTTTATGGTCTGCACACATGTAGGTTAATGGTCCTTTATTTTATAGACACATATACATTGATATCTCACACATAGTTACAATATGTACAGCTGGACAGGGTCTCATAATAAATTACACCATGCACTCATTCACAGATACCTCAAAAGTGTCTGGATAGGTACATTTCTAATAGACTGTCATATCCCATATATCGTCAAGGTGCGGAACACATATGATATTATTCTGCAGATCCATGTGTAATAGTTTGTCATGTTACACAGAGGAAAACAGTCACTTCAGGGACATGGACAGGAAACATATCTACGTGAACACTGTCTCTTTTTGAAACATACCATCTTTCCATGTGTCTTTATGGCCAACCCTTAAGACAGATCTGACCATGTCCAGGACAGTTATTTTTGCAAGTGCCATTTTCACTAACCGACCATTGTATTACCTCCCAACTTATTACCTGTATAGGAATTGAAAGGGTCTTGTAGCTTTCATTTCTATTATTCACAAATTTGTCTTGATGTTATCTGTTTAAAGTGCTTGTTTATTCCAATATACAACATGCTATCAGGCTGTATTTTGAAATAAAATCCAAAGGTGCATGGCATGTGTTTAGAAAATAGGTTTCCATTTTAAAGATGACATGGTAATACAAGCAGGAAGTCAAACTTAGCATTAATAAAGCCGATCCTTGAAACTAAGAAACATGATATCTAGGTGGTAGTTAGATAGCAAATAAAACACTAGAAGGCATTGAAATACATATATGCATTAGAATTCATGGAAGTTGTGAAACACACGCATCTGGACTGCCTTATCTATTGCCAAGGCTTGGTAGCACCTGCTATCTTTCGGCACCACAGAAGAAGGGCACTTTACCCTCCTACAACAGGGAAACAGTTAACATGACCATGGATATGTTCTTGTGTTTATTTGGACTGGCTTGGATACAGCCGTTTACTGTGTCCCTGCACACCGAACATATCAGAGTAAAAACTAACCACGTGTTGCATGTGATAGATGACATGTTTGTCGGGGTTAACATTGACAGCGGACGGCTGAGGTACAATCTGAAGTTTCACAATGTAAGGTAGGCATAACATCTGTGCAAACATGTCTGTTCATTCTGTTACATAGATTACGTTACTTGATAGATGGGGTTGTGGGCAGGTCCTGTTGATGGGTGGAAATGATTGAACATATATTTTAGGGTCAATAGAATCCATATTAACAAAATGCGACAAAATGCGATGACTAACATAATTTTTGTCAGTTATATGTGAACTTTAGTGACCTTCTCTACACGCCTACCCTAAAACTTTTGGCGGTCTTTGAAAGAGACTGCTCTACTGAACACTAAAGTTGTGAAATTTAGACACCAAAGGTTAGAACTGATAAAATGTTGCTAGACAAAAAGCGAAAAACCGAAGTCATCATTCTGGTTATAGATCCACATCAATAGGTTATGGATCCACATCGATAGGTTATGGATCCACATTGATAGGTTATGGATCCACATAGATAGGTTATGGATCCATATAGATAGGTTATAGATCCACATAGATAGGTTATGGATCTACATCGATAGGTTATGGATCCACATGGATAGGTTATGGATCCATATAGATAGGTTATGGACCCACATACATAGGTTATAGATCCACATAGATAGATTATGGATCCACATAGATAGGTTATAGATCCACATAGATAGGTTATGGATCTACATAGATAGGTTATGGATCCACATAAATAGGTTATGGATCTACATAGATAGGTTATGGATCCATATAGATAGGTTATAGATCCATATAGATAGTTTATTTATCCACATAGATAGGTTATAGATCAACATAGATAGGTTATGGATCCACATCGATAGGTTATGGATCCACATTGATAGGTTATGGATCCACATAGATAGGTTATGGATCCACATAGATAGGTTATGGATCCACATAGATAGGTTATGGATCCACATAGATAGGTTATGGATCTACATCGATAGGTTATGGATCCACATGGATAGGTTATGGATCCATATAGATAGGTTATGGACCCACATACATAGGTTATAGATCCACATAGATAGATTATGGATCCACATAGATAGGTTATAGATCCACATAGATAGGTTATGGATCTACATAGATAGGTTATGGATCCACATGGATAGGTTATGGATCCATATAGATAGGTTATGGACCCACATACATAGGTTATAGATCCACATAGATAGGTTATAGATCCTCATAGATAGGTTATGGATCTACATCGATAGGTTATGGATCCACATGGATAGGTTATGGATCCATATAGATAGGTTATGGACCCACATACATAGGTTATAGATCCACATAGATAGATTATGGATCCACATAGATAGGTTATAGATCCACATAGATAGGTTATGGATCTACATAGATAGGTTATGGATCCAAATGGATAGGTTATGGATCCATATAGATAGGTTATGGACCCACACACATAGGTTATAGATCCACATAGATAGGTTATAGATCTATATTGATAGGCTATGGATCCATAGAGATACGTTATGGATCGCATAAGGTTATGGATCCATATAGATAGGTTATGGGTCCACATAGATAAGTTATGGATCCATATAGATAGGTTATGGATCCACATAGATAGGTTATGGATCCACATAGATTATGGATCACACAGATAGATTATGGATCCACATACATAGGTTATAGATCCATATAGATAAGTTATTGATCCATATAGATAGGTTATAGATCAACATAGATAGGTTATGGATCCACATAGATAGGTTATGGATTACATAGATAGGTTATGGATCCACATAGATAGGTTATGGATCCACATAGATAGGTTATGGATCCATATAGATAGGTTATAGATCCATATAGATAGGTTATGGATCACATAGATAGATTATGGATCCACATACATAGGTTATAGATCCATATAGATAAGTTATTTATCCATACAGATAGGTTATAGATCAACATAGATAGGTTATGGATCCACATAGATAGGTTATGGATCACATAGACAGGTTATGGATCCACATAGATAGGTTATGGATCCACATAGATAGGTTATGGATCCACATAGATAGGTTATGGATCCACATAGCTAGGTTATGGATCCACATAGATAGGTTATGGATCCAGATAAATAGCTTATAGGTCCAAATAGATAGATTATGGATCTACATCGATAGGTTATGGATCCACATGGATAAGTTATGGATCCATATAGATAGTTTATGGATCTACATACATAGGTTATAGATCCACATAGATAGGTTACAGATCTATATTGATAGGCTATGGATCCATAGAGATACGTTATGGATCACATAAGGTTATGGATCCATATAGATAGGTTATGGATCCACATAGATAGGTTATGGTCCACATAGATAGGTTATGGATCCATATAAATAGGTTATGGATCCACATAGATAGGTTATAGATCCACATAGATAGATTATGGATCACATAGATAGATTATGGATCCACATACATACGTTATAGATCCATATAGATAAGTTATTGATCCACATAGATAGGTTATAGATCAACATAGATAGGTTATGGATCCACATAGATAGGTTATGGATCACATAGATAGGTTATGGATCCACATAGATAGGTTATGGATCCACATAAATAGGTTATGGATCTACATAGATAGGTTATGGATCCATATAGATAGGTTATAGATCCATATAGATAGTTTATTTATCCACATAGATAGGTTATAGATCAACATAGATAGGTTATGGATCCACATAGATAGGTTATGGATCACATAGATAGGTTATGGATTAGGTTATGGATCCACATAGATAGGTTATGGATCCATATAGATACGTTATGGATCCACATAGCTAGGTTATGAATCCACATAGATAGGTTATGGATCCAGATAAATAGCTTATAGGTCCAAATAGATAGGTTATGAATCACATAGATAGGTTATAGATCCAGATAATTAGGTTATAGATCCAAATAGATCGGTTACATATCCACAACAACACAAATACACAAGAATCACTTTCTTTACATAGCTTGAGTTTTCTTTAGAGTGTTTTGTCACAATGAATCTTATGCAAAGATCTAAAAGTGATAGAGATGAGGATGTCCAACTGGTCTCCTCGATTTCTAGTTCACTTTGGTAAATCAGTGGTAAATCCGTGGGAGCCGTGCCAATTAACACTTATCAGAGGGGTACACAAAGGCCGCAGCCTAGACTACCAGTTGTCCAACTTCCATTTTTGTGGAAGTCGCGTTAGCTGAGCGGGTTAGGCGGTTGATTTACGTGGTAAATTACGTGGTAAATTACGAGGAGAATTTCGATTCATGTGTATAATGAAACAGATCAGCCACAAGGGAAAAACACTAAGTACACTGCTTACTAACGAATTCCACTTCCAAATTCAATATAGATATTATGAACAAGGGAACCAGTCATTTCAAATATTGGGTTTTAATTCATGACGTTTGCTTTCATTTTTGGGTCTAGGTTTCCTGAATAGCTAAAACAAATGAAATGTACACAATATTTAAGTGAAGTCATGCTTTTTCTCATTGATTGCCTTTCTGTCCAGCTTTATCATTGACCGCTCAATGATCAAATAGCAAGTTTCACCCCCTCGTTGCTCCAAAACGCTGCAAGTAATTGCTATGTGGGTGTAAACTCCAAATCACTTGAGGACAGTAATTTGACTACCAGTGCATTTTGTTGAGCCTAAAAATATGTTTTTATCAACAGCTCTCCCAAACTGCTGGCCCTTGGAAAAGCTTTAGCACCCGGGTATCTGAGAGTCGGGGGCACATCAGGGGACTACATGGTGTTCGACCCGACTCACGACATTGCTACTGGACAGCAGTTCCAGCTCCGAGGTGATAGCTGGATAGGATAGTTATATCTTCCAAAATGAACAACAATAAACAAATATATACAACTTTAATTCAATCCACTACCGACTACTGTGCTGATACAAACAAGTCCAGATCGGACAATAGTTTGGAATACATGTAGCATCATTCCATAAAACTGGGCCAACGTCTGGAAACCCCGTCTTCCGACCATTACTAGTGAGGACTGTCATATGTCTAGATAGGAACATGACTACGTTCCCAAAATTCAACAATCCTGACATTTGTCGACGGATTTCTTGATTCAAATCCGCCACGCTTCAAAATGCATTGTTTGGTTGGCCTCATTGTTTTAACATATATGAAACCATATAGTTTTAGACAGATGCAAATCCGAAACATATATTTTCAGCAACGACCTGGGATGATCTCAACATGTTTGTTCAAAAGATTGGACTCAAACTGGTGATTGGTCTTAACCTAATGCTCCGTGACGGAACAAAGTGGAACCCATCAAATGCTAAGCTGTTGCTCAAATATTCCTCTGACAAAGGGTATCCTTTTGCCGGGATTGAACTGGGAAATGGTAGGTTTGAAGCCATATATATGTCACATCTATCACAGATAATTTAAAAAAATTGAAATATAGTTGTTTGGAATCCGCACAGAACAGGTCCACAACAAGAAAAAGATACGTAATCAGGCTGGATAATTTCGTTCATACGTGCCACGTATCCTATTTGGGCGTTAAACAATAGACGGTCACATCGTATTATTACTGAATTATCTGCGTCTTTTCACACTAACATTGAATGCAACACCCTTAAAACATTAAGAATGATATGAATATAATTTGTATATTAGTTCCCTTCTCCTTGATGTACCATACTCTGTGTGTAGACAGGATCCCTTGTTATTCGTAATGCATAATTACCGTCGTATGTTTTGTCCATGAAGCACCAAACTTTTATTACCGACAATGGAATACAACTGTCAGTGAAGCGCAACTGGCCAGTGACTTCAAAGAGTTAAAACAAGTCCTCCAAGGAACGGCCTATAAGTCTAGTCTAATCCTCGGACCTGACGTGGCCAGTTATGAAGACAAGTTTTTAAACAAGTATGCATTAAATACACATTTCATACGCTACACTTGGGAGTATGGTGCTGATAGCCCCAGTGCTAGAATGTTGTTTTACAAACTGAACCACCTCTGTGCTTACTATGGTATGTTAGTCTCACCCTTTGTGTCAAATCTAAAGCATTCATTCAATAACTGACATGGGAGCACGAGTGTGTCAATCCCTTGAGTTGCATCCTTGAGGTTTGGATTTACCTTGCCCCAGCTTAAACGCCTGAAACCTGTGTCCCATCTGTCGTTCCTCATTATTCCAAGCGGCGTTAAACCATTCGGTAGCTTTTATCTTTTCACACATCAGATAAACGGTTTCCACAAACACGAATGTGGTAAATGCAAGTGATACCTTCCTCGATACCCTCTTGTCAAATGTGATCATGCAATTCCAGCTTCCTGACCGATGGCGGAGCCAGTGCCGTAGACGTCCTGACCGTCCATCAGTGAGTATCGTCCTTGGGTGGCAGGGTATCAGGGACGTGGACGTCAATGAATCATTCATGTCATTATGGATGATCCAGTAGCATCGGGTCTTGGGGTAGCCAAATTAAAGCATCCGTTCGTCCCGCTGAAGACCCGGGTTTGATTCCCTACTTGGTATAATGTGTGAAGCCCATTTCTAGTGTCCCTCTCTGCGATATTGCTGGAATATTGCTAAAAGCGGCGCAAAACCATACTCACTCCAGCAGCAACCGTGGATTACAGCGAAGACATATTTGCCGAATAATGGATATATAGTAGCAGCGGGATGGTAACTGATGCTTATAGTGGACGCCGAACAGAAATGAGTAGATCACCAATCACTTTGTGTAACACACTTCAATAACAGGAATATATACAAAATAATAAGAGGAACAAAAATAGAAAGGAACGATTGTTTGGCTGGTTGTTGCGTGTACCTTAATACGGTTAGGACGTTTTGTGTTAGATTTTATTCTTTTCAGTTACTACTTTAATGGAAACACAGCGAAACTCGAAGACTTTTCTGACCACTCTATAATGGACCGTCTTATATCCGAAGTTCAAACAGTGGTGGGTATGGTGCGAAGCTATCATGGCCTGGTGGCGTGGCTAGGGGAAACTTCTTCTGGCTATGGAGGCGGCACTCCTGGCATTGGCAATAGATATGTGGCAGGCAATCTGTGAGTATTTTAGCTATTCAAAGGGTGTTTGTTTAACGTTTTCTTTTCAAACAGTTTCATGCTCAGAGTAGATTTGTTTATAAGAAGAGCCTGTAATCAGAAGTAGAAAGCAACGTGGGAACGTCAAGTAGAACGCCTTGAATGAAGGGCCAGCATATGTTGATTTAGAATTCGATTGCTAATAAATATTTCTTAGATGGTGATTACTGATGCGTTCAGTTCTGCAGAAACACCAGGACTATTTTGAAAATATTGGGATTCAACTTTAAGACATTGTTCTGTAAAAGTTTACGCGGGTAGGATATACCATTGATGATGACGTCTTCGGTGTCTGTGCCACAATTATCGTCCAACTGTTTTCTTCTTTTCTATACATGGTTTGTTAAGAAAGGATTATTAATCTAATACTGTGAATTTGTTCAAATTCTTAGGTGGCTTGATAAACTGGGAGTGTCAGCAAAATATGGTATAAAAAGGGTCATGCGTCAGTCATTCTTCGGAGGGCATCACTCACTTCTTGATGACAACAGCGACCCTACTCCCGTGCGTGAACGCATGTTACGTTAATATATTATCATGTCATATTAACAGCTACAAAATGTCATTATGTCGGAGGGGCGTTTAGGTAGCCTAGTGGTTAAAGCGTTCGCTCGTCACGCCGAAGACTCGGGTTCGATTCCCCACATACATACAATGTGTGAATCCCATTTCTGGTCTTCCCCACCGTGATATTGCTGGAATATTGCTAAAAGCGGCGTAAAACCATATTCACTCACTCACTTACTCATTATGACGGAATTCCATATCATGATAGGTGAACAGTACCTTGTGCTTATAGGCCGTATGTAGTGACCAAGGCCTTCGAGGTAGTCTCTCATGGATCATCCTGTTTCGACCATCGCGACATCAACTACATTCGTTTTGTTTGTTTGTGCTGTATGTTGTTGCTACACCCAGCGATATACCAGCTGTATGAAATGTAGTAAATTACCGAATCTGGACCAGACTATCCAGTGACTGACATGATGAACATCGATCAGCACTATTGGACTACGATAACATGTGTCAGCCATGTCAGCGAGGCTGACCACCCGATCTAATGATTTGCCTCTTACGACAAGCATGGGTTGCACTAAACAATATCGTGTAATGACACCATGATTTCATTTACCAGGACTATTGGTTGACGCTTCTTTACAAGAGACTTGTTGGCAACAAAGTATTTGATGTTCCATCCTCATCGGACAACATCCGACTATATGCCCATTGTACGAAGCTTAACAAGTGAGTTCACAATATAAACTGTATTCACAACCTGGTCAACATTTCCCAACAATGCACACTGCACAACAGTTTGGTCATAGATTACCATTAATCACCTTGAGAAAGCATTTTATCAAAGTCCAAATATACACACAGTCATTGCAATTTGAATCATTTTAGAGCTATGCCAGGTACTGGCAGAACAACAGCTGAGTGTCCGTGATTTTCAGGAAGGAATGTTTTGGTCTGATTGGTACGTATCATAAATATCGAATTCGACTTAAGACGTTACAGAGATGTAATGCCTATATGTGAGATTCCCGTGGGTGGCATCTGGATCTTTGCATAGCTAGCAACTATGTGACGTCATCAAAACAAATGACGTCACTTAAATCATTATGACATCATGCCCTTACAAGTCATTCATATGATATTTTCAAAAATGAATGAATTGACTAGGTTTCAAGGAAAGTAATACTAATAATCCTACATATTGACATCACTTTTCATGTTTCAGCGTATATAACTACAAGCCTGGAAGCATCACAGTGTATGCCCTCAACTTGAATAAAGACCCCGTACTCCTGACTATATCGGATCTGAACATCAATAGCATGGACAGATTCTGGCTGACTCCGGAGGGAGGAAACCTTACGTCAACGTTTGTATATCATATGTTTTCTTTCAACTCTAGAGCTTATGGACTGTGTCCGTGTTGCAAAGCCATCAACAACCGGTTTAAATAATGAGGATAAAGTTGAGAGGCATTTGCCTCAAAAGCAACTCTTGACGCAAGAATCTGTAAAATGACCTACGACAAACTTTCTTCTTTGATGGACATTTTAGAAGTTGAGTTGATAAAGAATGATGACAATTGTTATAGATATACAACTTTTTTATTCTGTGAAGGGTGAAGTTTCGACATAGATGCCGTTGTCAAGCAAGTGATGACAACGACAACGCCTTTCACAGAATAAAAGAAGTTGTATATCCATAACAATTGTCATCATTCTACGACAAACTTGTTCACACATGCTATAGTTGCAGGACATCTGTTGGATCCACAGATGATCAAGAAGAATAAGCAGACCAACCAGGTTTTATATTCTTTCCAGAAAAGTCCAACTCAATGGCAACACTCTGGAACTTGTCAATAACCAAATACCACACATGATGCCAAGATCTGTTGGAAGTGGGACAATGAAAGTACCCGGAAACTCATTCGGCTTCATCGTCATCCCTGACGCCAACATCGCGGCATGTCAATCACAAGGCCACGGTACCATTGTCGGATAGCCATCTGAAAATTGTAATAAAATGTTTACAAACTGCCATGATGGTTGTCTTTTGGAATGTAGACGCGTTAGGTGGCCTTTGAAATATCTTAATTTTGATAACATCCTCTATTACTAACTTCTATTTACAAGTTTCAGTTAATCTACATGTTTCCCCGAGTGGAATTAGACAGGAAACACAACACAGGGTTATTTAATTATACAGTTATATTCATCCCTGAAACGACTTCACACTGTGCAAATACAACAGTATGTGTTTGAATAAATGGTTGGAAGGTTTAGAAGGTTCTTAAGTTCATATAATATGGAATAAACTGCTCCAAAAGGAGGCTTTCTTATGCTCTCACACTGTAGCATGGTACGAACCGATCTTAGGGTTACACGTTTTAAGTTTAAAATCACCTCTTTACAAGATATGTGGAATAGAGTTACTTTTGCATCCTTAGACCAGGAAGATCATGGCTATGCGACAGTTAAGCTGTTGCCTAAATGATTCTTCAACTCAACCCCCTGCACCAACGCGTCTTATCACCAGTAAAGCTCCACATCGTCAACACATATTTAACATTTGTTTATACATTGAACGCCTTGTTCGAATTCACTCCCAACGAAGGCAAGGGCTGACGTTTGAAAGTATATTACCACGTACTTTTACTTCGCTACCGTGTGTTCGGTGCTCATTGAATACATGGCTAAAGTGTGGTGATTAAGTGATCTTCAGGTAACATTTGTAGATCATTCAGTTGGACAAAAAAACAACAACAATAAAAAACACAAAAAGAACCCTGACTGATGGACAGCGTTGCAACACGAACATATTTAGATCTCCAGATTTGTTACAGACTGCCATCTCATGACGGTACTGCTGGGATGGGTCAGGCAAGAAAGACTTTCATTCGACGCAGATGGTCTGAGTGAGGGACAGAAACTACATGCTTCCTTTTTGGGGCGAACACCTGGTGTCATTACGGATTTTCAGTGATCCGTTCCTATATGTTCACCTTGATTTTGCATTATAGGCATACTTGTTTCGGAGAATAATCGAGACTTTGCATGTTGTAATCATCAATTTAGGCCAGCTAGACTGACATGAAGACAGGAGACGGTTATACATATCATTAGTGAATTGCCGCTTCTCCAAACATCTTTGGAAATGTGTGTTATTTATTGATGTACAATGAACAAATCTTAATACATCAATCCCGTCCTGAGAAACAGCACACACAATAACAAATCAGTTTGAAATGCTTGGATAAGTTGCATGCTCATTGAATACATGGCTAAAGTGTGGTGATTAAGTGATCTTCAGGTAACATTTGTAGATCATTCAGTTGGACAAAAAAACAACAACAATAAAAAACACAAAAAGAACCCTGACTGATGGACAGCGTTGCAACACGAACATATTTAGATCTCCAGATTTGTTACAGACTGCCATCTCATGACGGTACTGCTGGGATGGGTCAGGCAAGAAAGACTTTCATTCGACGCAGATGGTCTGAGTGAGGGACAGAAACTACATGCTTCCTTTTTGGGGCGAACACCTGGTGTCATTACGGATTTTCAGTGATCCGTTCCTATATGTTCACCTTGATTTTGCATTATAGGCATACTTGTTTCGGAGAATAATCGAGACTTTGCATGTTGTAATCATCAATTTAGGCCAGCTAGACTGACATGAAGACAGGAGACGGTTATACATATCATTAGTGAATTGCCGCTTCTCCAAACATCTTTGGAAATGTGTGTTATTTATTGATGTACAATGAACAAATCTTAATACATCAATCCCGTCCTGAGAAACAGCACACACAATAACAAATCAGTTTGAAATGCTTGGATAAGTTGCATGCTTACTGCACTCGCAGAATGAGAATTTGGTACTACAGTGTGTACAATATTGACGATACATCCCATACATCCGATACATCCCCTTTGGTGTCATGTAGGGTTACTTTGACTAAAAGTAGAAGTACGATTTACTGCATAACGATTTACGAATAATACTTGTCTGGCGTTTGCATGTGTCGTCAGTATGTAGTCAAATTAATTACAAACTAGCCTGCAAACAGCATGTAGCTATGGAAGAGGGAGCAATATGGTTCTTACAGCATTTACAGTCTACTGTTGTAGCAAGGACTTGCATCTAGAACACACAAGCTTATTAATGTTACTTTTACAAAATTAAGTGAGACAACAGAACACAAACACGCAAAAGGAATGTGCAAACTAACTGGTTAAAAGCTGTGACGAAATATTTGGTAGGCGTTTAAATAGTGCTAAAGGAGAATCCACTAGTGGTCGATTGTGACCCAGTGCAAGCTGAGTTCATGTGTTCTGTATATTCGACAATGGGCTTTGTCGACTCGACACAAGCTTGCATGGGAGAATATTTTCGATCGTCCAGGAAAGTTTTATTTGCAGATTTTGCACTGTTAGACTCAGCGTCATCACTTTTCAAAGTGTTTAAACTCACCTACAACATAAATGTAAAGTGTATCTTTGTCATATTAAGGATAGGTCGTGTGTCTACATATTTCCAAATGTTATCGGGACTTGATTTTTCTCAGTTTCACATTTACGTAATAAAACTAAGATAAGATACCAAAACAGATACACACAAGCCCAGTTCTTGACCAAAAGTCTAGGCATAATCTTAATCATCTCAATCATACATGTGGCTCCATCTTCTTATCAATTGTCAGGTCTTGGTGGCACCTGCTGTTTGCCCAAACCGAAGTGAACATAGGAGGTATATATCTCAAAATGAAGTAACGGTGAAAATGTTCGCGGATATCATGATCTTGTGTTTATTTGGACTGGCTTTGATACAGCCGTTTACTGTGTCCCTACACACCGAACATATCAGGGTGAAAACTAACCACGTGTTGCAGGTGATAGATGACATGTTTGTTGGCGTCACCATCGCCGGCAGTCAACTGAGGTCTAATCTGAAGTATCACAATGTCAGGTAATAAAACATCGGGGCAAATATGTCTGATTGGTTTGTTACTTGGTTGACGGATTTGTTTGCAAATCGAGGTTCCGGATGAAAATATACATTTATATCCACAAATAAATGCCATGAACACTTTCCACAGTAGAAGTCTGGATTGTATCATGAACATTATGAAATAGAGATGATACCAGGTCGGGTGCATTCTGGTCCATCAGCGGCACTTGTCAAAAAACGGTGCGAAGTAAAGTCAGTTATTCGTCTGTGAACATATGGTGCAAGTATAAATAGGGAATACCATAAGACGTTTAGACAGCTTTACCGGGGCCTTTTAACCTGGACAAAACACATTGTGAATAAAACGTCTTGTGACGTTCTTTGTAATCTTGGTAAGAATAGCCTGTAGGGACTACATTCATCCAGGGAATATAGCTTGATTATTACCATGGTTCAAGAAGCACACAAAACGTGTTTGTTTTAACAGTTCTCCCAAACTGCTGACTCTGGGAAAAGCTGTAGCTCCAGGGCATCTGAGAATCGGTGGCTCGTCACTGGACTACATGGTGTTTGACCCGACCCACAACATTGCTACTGGAGACCAGTTCCAGCTCCCAGGTGAAAGCTATAAAACATTGTTCCATCCTTCTAGCAAACACCTTCACCAATGAGTCCCCTTTTGAAAGACAGATTTCATGTTTCTGTGTTCACATAATCTTGTTTAAAGTGTTTTATATTCAAGATATACAACTGTAAGAATGTATTATTTGATGTCAGATCGTGACAGCAAAATAACATTGTTGCATCTTTCTAGAACAAACCTTCCCCAGAAAGACCTTGAATCTACATGTACGTTTTGAATGATGAATTTCCATATTTCTGAGTTCACGAAATCCAAGTGTGATTTGTCTCTACATTCAAGATATACAACTGAAAGAATGTATTATCTGATGCCTGATCTAGAAACACTTATTTTCAGCAAACACCTGGGATGATCTTAACATGTTTGTTCACAAGATTGGCTTCAAACTGGTGATTGGTCTCAACCTGGTACTCCGCAACGTAACGAGGTGGAATCCATCAAATGCAAAGCTGCTGCTCAAATATTCCTCTGACAAAGGATATCCTTTTGCAGGGATTGAACTGGGAAATGGTAGGTTTCAGGGGCATTTACAACACATAAAAAGTTATTCTTGCTGGGGATGTCCTGAGGAGGAGGTCCCGAACAACCTTAACTTGTATGAGGTGACTGAATGGATCGGTAGTCAGGTTGGTTAATTTTCCGTTTTTAAAGGACCACTGGAATCCAACCGCCTGGAGATTGTGAATACTTTCATCCCGCATGCACACAGGGTGATCTTTTCACATTATCGTGAAGAACGAGAGCAGATTTTCATCACTAATATTACATTTTGAACTTCGCATTGTTATTTATTCCATGATAAATTGATACCGTTACCAGATATTTATATCGTGCTTGCTGAATTTATTTTAATTGTACCTATTTTTCATGAAGAACCAAACTTGTATTTCCGACATCGGAACATTACAATCAGTGATGCTCAGGTGGCAAGTGACTTCAAGGACCTAAAACAAGTCCTCCAAAGAACGGCCTATAAGTCTAGTCTCATCCTTGGACCTGACATAGCCGGTTATAAAGACAAGTTCATTAAAAAGTATGTACAAAATAGAAATTGCATCAATTCACATCAAAAGTGTGAAAAGTACAAAATCATATTAAAACCACTTAAAAGCGTAAAAGTTTCATACACAAGAGAATCCATTTCCACAAACGTTTCGTCCCTACTACCTGTGAAAAGTGACCGTTCCTTCCAGCTTCCTGTCCTTGGGTGGAGCCAGTGTCATAGACGTCTTGACCATCCATCAGTGAGTACCTTCCTTCAGGGTGGGGAAGTATCAGGGCCTACAATGAGTATGTCAGTAGCAATACTCCAGTAATATCACGGAGGGGAACACCAGAAATAGGTTTTAAACATCGTATCCGTGTGGTGACTTGAACCCGGTTCTCCATTTGTTTAAGTGATTGTTGTGTATACAGTAACACAGTTAAAAATTCCTGTTTCAGTTACTACTTTGATGGACACACCGCCAAACTCCAAGATTTTTCTGACTATACAATAATGGACCGTATTATACCTGAACTACAGTCAGTGATGAATACAGTCCGAAGCTATCATGGTCTGGTGGCGTGGCTAGGGGAGACTTCTTCTGGCTATGGGGGCGGCACTCCTGGTATAGACGATAGATATGTGGCAGGCAATCTGTGAGTATTATAGTTATCCAAAGGATTTTGGTTTGAAGTTTTCTATAAGAAGGGTCAGTGAGAAACATTGAATACAGCAGAATAACGTCAACCAGAGCACTTCCGAGGGAGCGCCAGTATACGTTGATGTTGATGACAATTGACAAAACATGCTTGCTAGATGATAATAGGGGGTACATTTGGGAAAACTGGAATCACTTGTATGTTCAAGCATACATGTTTATGGTGTACCATTGCTGATGTCTTAGTATCTGTGCAGCAAAATAATATTCCAGTTTCCTATGTGTCTTAAGAAAGGATGTGTACATGTACGGATATATGATGATGATTCTTATTTTTAGGTGGCTTGATAAACTAGGTGTATCAGCAAAATATGGTTTTAAAAGGGTCCTCCGCCAGTCACTCTTCGGAGGGCATTACTCGCTTACTGACAGCAACAACGACCCTACTCCTGTATGTATTCTTAAGTAATGTCAAAATGTACTATGTCATATTAACGATTAACAATGTAGTTTTGGCCGACTGCAAAGTCTCTTGACAAGGATCGTTGAAGACCTTTAAAAAACTTATTATTATGGAATATTTCGACAATCACTACTTTAACAGCTATTTTCAATGTCCTGTTAGAACAGCTTGAATTGGCACAGAACAACACAGAAGTCAATCCTGTTTTTCTTATAGAGGAACACAATAATTTCTTCTCACAGGACTATTGGTTGACGCTTCTTTACAAGAGACTTGTTGGCAACAAAGTATTTGATGTTCCATCTTCATCTACCAGCATCCGACTGTATGCCCACTGTACGAAGCTTAACAAGTGAGTTGTTAAACCATATACTTTTACAAAACTTGTAAAGCGTATACTCGAAAACATTCACCTTTATCATACTTAAACATATCTTTTAGAATGAAAAGAACGACGTCCACAATGGGCATGAATGGAACGTTGTTTGGCTTCTCGAAAAAAACTCAACTCACAAAACATTTAATTTAAATCCAAATACAATTCGGTTTTCCAGCAAGAAACGATGAAACAATAAATAGGATTATCATTCTCTATCGTATCCATACATGTTTCGAACGAAGACACCCAACATTCCAAAATATTGCAGGTAGAGTTCTGGTCATCTAGACATTTCATCTAATTGTGTGAATGTTGCATATGCTATACATATATGAATTACCAACATTGTAAGAACATTATATCAAAGTCATAATATGCACACACTGAATTTGAAAAATAATGTTTGCCATAATTAAACCCAATACTGTAGCCGAAGTAAAGAACATCATCTCAGGGTGCAGGGTGTTTTCTGAGCCGAATGCTTTGCTCTGTACGTTTCACAGCGGTTTTTCCCTTTACACCAAACGGAATTTGTTGCCGAGGATAGTTAAGACTGCATTTTTCTTTCGCACTGACGTCCTATATTTAATTCAACTGAAGTTCCCGAGAATATTGGGGATAAATAGCATATTTTAGTATGCAGAGTCAACTACAAAACATTAAACGTGCCCCCTTAATGTGTTGCAAAGCAAATCTGTTCCGAAACACTTTTCTTTACTGACATTCATTCGAATCTCTGTACTTCTACATAGGAGTCGCAATTCAAACTTATCTAACTGTATTTTGCGTTTCATCAACAACTTGATTATCTGGTCTGTTTACATGCCTCTGTTGCATGGCTGGAGTACTGTTGTGCCGCGTCAGGCAGAACATATATATATTAGACAAAAATAGTTAGGGATATATTTAAATTTTGAAATTATAAAATATGATCCGTTTATTTATTGACACACCGATAAAATATCAATCATAAAAATACCAATATCCCTAACTTATTTTGTCCAGTATACTTCCATTTTCAGGCGAACACCCGGTGTCCCTACTGTTTTTTCATTGATCCATTCCTATTATTTTCACAGCTGTCTTTCCATTTACACATGAAAATGTTGATTAGTTTTTCCTTCTGCACTAATCTTCTGTAGCTGCCGTATTGGCATATGTCATGAATATATCATCGCGGTTCAAAGGGTCACAAAGATGAATTACAATGTAATGTTTCATGTAGCAGTCTCGTGGCTGCCATCTGAATAAGCATAGTAGCTATACACACGTGACATTAATCCAACATTATGACGCCATTGTGTCCTCACAGGTCGGTCAAAGCAATTCGAGGATATTTTCACAAACAATAAATTTTCACGACATCTGTTTTGACATAACTGGTTCATTTTGGTTTGTTTTACTAAAAACAAATGATATCACTTGACATCATGTCCTCACAAGTCAATTGTATGATATTTAAAAAAAATGAAATGACTCTAGTAGGTTTAGTAATAATCCTACATATTGACATATGTTATGACATCACTTTTGATGTTTCAGCGTATATAACTACAAGCCTGGAAGCATCACAGTGTATGCCCTCAACTTGAATAAAGACCCCGTACTCCTGACTATATCGGATCTGAACATCAATAGCATGGACAGATTCTGGCTGACTCCGGAGGGAGGAGACCTTACGTCAACGTTTGTATAACATGATATGTTTTCTGTCAACTCTTTAGTGAGTGAGTGAGTGAGTATGGTTTAACGCCGCATTTAGCAATATTCCAGCAATACCACTGCGGGGTACACCAGAAATGGGCTTCACACATCGTGTCCATGTGGGGATTCGAACCCGGGTCTTCGGCGTGACGAGCGGACGCCTTAACCACTAGGCTACCCCACTGCCCCGTCAACTCTTGAGCTTAAGGACTGTGTCCGTGTTTCAGTTATCACTGTGTCGTAAGTCGGTTCATAAATAATTGGTTCAAATTATGAGGATAACTTTGAGAGACATTTGCCAGTTTTCATTTTCTTTCCAGAAAAGTCCAACTCAATGGCAAAACACTGGAACTTGTCAATAACCAAATACCACACATGATGCCAAGATCTTTGGGAAGTGGGACGATGAAAGTACCCGGAAACTCCTTCGGCTTCATCGTCATCCCTGACGCCAACATCGCGGCATGCCAATCACAAGGCCACGGTACCATTATCGGATAACTGAACCAGCATTATTTCCCTATTACGTTTAAATAAATTATTTACAAAGGCTCTTTAACGTTTGTGTTTTGGGACTTAGTCTTGTTACTCATCCTTGATATGAAGTTCCCACAAGCAAGTCACCCAGAGGGTTTGTACAAGTAATGATGGTTAGATCTTCAGGAAGAGTAATGATTAGAGTGTTTCCTGGGTGAACAGTATCAAACGTTATGGACATTGCTGTTTCATGTCATTGTCGAACTGATTTTACGTCTCAGGCTGTGGGATCCGTATTTATTAAGATACGTCTGGTGGCCGCACACTAACATGACACTCGGAATTGATTGTTTGTTTTTGTATTGTGCTTGCCCTCCCCCTTACTAACGTCGGTTTGATGATAACAGCCCAGCCAGATACCAGGTCGCAGTTTAACGTGAATACTCCACTCAGATATATACTGAGTCAAAAAAGAAACTTCACATTCTTTCTTCAGGGCACTATAAAAGAAAACAAGAGATGGTAAGATGGTTAAATTGTTATTATTAAATTGCTGAGATCTGTGTGATGTACTCGATACACTGACAGTGCCATAATCAGTTCCATTAGGCTACACCGCCGTTCCAAAACATGGGTGTGCAGAATGTCAAGTCATAAGAATAAAAACGCGAAATTTATCAGTTCAATATCGTGTATGGCCGCCCCGCGCATTCACCTCTGCCAAACACCGTCTCCTCATCGACTGCCTGATGCTTGTGAACAGGTGGTTTGGGATTCTGCACCATTGCTCTTGCAAGGCAGCGCCAAGTTCCTGCAAATTCTGAGGTTGGTTCCTAAGACCACGAAGCCTTCTCCCAAGTGCATCCCAAACGTGCTCTATTGGATTAAGGTCAGGGGACCTCGATGGCCAATCCATGACGTTGATTCCAGCGTTTTGAAGGAAATTTCGTGTCAACATCGCGGTATGCGGCCAAGCATTATCATGCTGGAAATGTAGACCTGGGCCATGAGCCGCCATGAAAGGAACGAGTTCAGGGGTGAGCACCTGGTCGCGGTAAGCAGCAGCTGTGAGGTTTCCACGGATGACCAGAAGTCGGGAACGGTTGTTCCCACAGAAAGCACCCCACACCATGCAACTTCCGCCCCCGAATCTGTCGACTTCCTGTACACAAAATTGGGCATACCGTTCACGACGTCGTCTCCGTCCGCGAAGCTGAGGGTAAACCAGGATTCATCGCTACAGAAGACTCGATTCCAGTCTCTCTGGGTCCATCGGAGGTGACGTTGGGCCCACAGCAGACGTTGACGTTGATGAAATGTCGTCAATATTGGCCCACGATATGGACGTCGAGAATGGAGATTGGGAGTCCGCAACCGATTTCGAATGGTCTGTGAGGACAGTCGACCTCTAAACATCTCAGCCCTGGTTCGTGTAGCCGGCAGAAATCTATCACGTAGGTGGCGTAGGACGATTTGACGGTCTTCTGCTCGAGACGTCACACGTGGACGACCCGACCTTGGGCGATCAGAAGTGATGCCAGTTTGTTGTAGACGACCTTGCAAGTCATTCACAGTACGACGGCTGCATCCCATTGCTCTGGCGACGTCAATAACTGATCTTCCCGCTTGCCACATGCCAACGGCACGTTCACGTTGCACATTTGACAATCGTGGCATTTCAAGTACCGTTAGAACTGTGGTTTAAAAGTGTTTTTTTCAGTTCTTGAGGCCAATGCAAACACGAAATGACGAAAACTTCGATGCGAAGATCACGTGATCGACTGCACGTGCAAAACCTGATTTGGCACTAACATCATAGCACGACGAATGGATGGGTTTGATTGAGGTTTGCTAACGTTTTTCTAGAGTCGAAAGATAGGGATCCCATTTCTGATACATAGATGTATCATCAGAAATAAATGATTCATTATTTTTCAAATTACATTTTGTGAAGTTTCTTTTTTGACTCAGTATAGTATGGTCTCCCAGCCAACAGGTCCTCATCCCGTCATGCCGAATGGTAGGCGAGGGGAAGCAACAAGTAACATTTGTGAGCGTCATTGATGTGGTGTGGCGAGGAACGGAACCGCACACATTCTAGTTTGCAGCTGAAGTACAACTTGGTTTAACGTCGTCTCCATAAGTTAGCATGTTTGATTGTGTGCGTGCGTGCGTGCGTGCGTGCGTGTGCCCGCGTGAGTGCGTGCGTGCTCGATCAGTAAATGTTTCTATTTTTCTTATAGCCGAGCACCTGGAAGAATAGCAACAAGTACCACCTGTATCTATTATAACAATTGGTGTCCTTTTAACATGATGCATATTTTTGTTGATCAAATTATTTACTTACATGATGTAGATATTATTAGGTATTTGGTTCTTAGGGGTTGCCCATATAAATAAAAACATGAACGTTGATTATCGAGGTCAGTCCGGTTACTATAAATACATCACAATATATTGTCACCTACTTTGAGAGTCTACTCCCTGAGTCAGACAATGGAAGTGTACATTGATGCAACGTATCAAAAGTTCCTTGCCCAGTAAATCTCATATACATAATTGTCAAGCAAAGCAATGCAACCATGAGTTGAAAAGTTTATTAAATAAAAACGCCCGTATAAACCGTATATACGGTGAACTACAGAAGAAAGAGTCAAACACTGAATAGTGACAGTATAAGAGCATACTATGCACTGTTGATGATAACAGTAAGCTACAGAAATATATGGAAGGTATTATGAAACTACAAAACTAAATCTTGGCATAAAGTGGTTATAACTGTGGCAGTATTATCAGAATGTTTGCAGTTAGTGATATTATCATTCTAAATGCATGAACACAGGAGACTGGGTGAGCAATAGTGATGGAGGTGATGTTTTAAGAAGTGGACATTTCTTTCCTTTTGGAAGAGTTGATGGAAGAAGGGGAGATGGTTATGAGAAAAAAGGTTCATAGAGTGTCAAAGTGTAATATACAAAAGATCAAATTTTGAAACAGACATGTTGAAACAGTAACAATGACTTGCATCATGAAGCGAAATGTGAATTTGAATGTTACTATGCAGCATTAGGTAATATGTACGAAAAGGCCTAAAGTTTAAAGAGGTTCACTGTTCAAGGATAACCACTTCTTGCTTATTATCTACAGTGCAGTCTGTCAAACTCGGACCCTGTCTTTCTCGGATTGCTGTATAAACAGGACTAAACTCACGGTCCCGACGTAATCCTTCTTTGTTGTCATAATAAAAATGTTTTGTATCTCGGACTCTCATTATGTCGGATTTCGGACCAAAGTGTCGGCCCGATAAGGTAGTTACACGTAAAAACATTGCTATATAATTTGGACTGAGCAGGAAGTCCGCTTGGCCAATAAACCAAGCGTAGTATGGTTTCGCCGTACTCATTTCCGGGGTTGTTTAGCTGGCGTGAATACAACCAGCCAACAATATCAACGTAGTGATAGAAGTAAGAGACATGATTCAGCATCATTGATCATCGGAAATTCATAAAAACTAATCCAACAAAATAATAGGCAAGTTTGCAAAGGAATTGCTTTTTGTATTAACTCCGACTGTTTTCGTCCATTGATTCATACGTTTGTTTACAAAGGTAATCGAGAACGATGCATTTTGCTCACATAATACAAGCCACACATAATTAGTTACAGGTTTCACATAATATTGTATGTCCTTGTAATAGATAGATTTTGAGCATTTTGTTTCATCTTCTGCAAATGATGGCCAAATAAAGGATATAAATCATTCGTCAAAACCCATATGTACACAATCAATGTAACCGAATACTGTTCGTAGAAGCTTATCGTAACTGTATGTATATTCCCATGGTGATGATCTGGAAACTCTTATCAGTGATAAATGGGGGCATGGGTATTTCACTGCAGCTAAAACTATGACAATATTACCAACAGCTTTTATAATCTTTCAATGCAAGTTTTCGACAAACCAAAATGGTACTACCTATTAGTGATACTAAAAGGAACCAAATACTTCCCCGCCATCAGTCACGTTGTAGGGTTAATCAGGTGATACCACATAAACAGGAAACATAACAAAAAGTCACGAAACACGAGTGTCTAACACTTGACTGATATGCAGCCGTTGTCCTTCCTGGTATTACTTTCGAATGCTTCCTTTCATTGATTCCTACGTTTATTTACAAAATTAATCAAGATTATTTTATGACTTAGTTACATTCATTGACACAAAATTATTCACATAGTACAAGCAATACATAATCAGTTACCAGTTTCTCATAATATTGAATGTCCTTGTTGTAGATAGATTTACACAAAATTTTGTCGGCATCTTGTGCAAAGGGATGGCCATATAATGGATATAAATCATTCGTTAGAAAACCCATATATACAAATCAATTTAGACGGATACTGTTCGGAGAAGCTATCGCAACTGAATGTTATTCCTCTTGCTATAATATGGAAAGCATTATGAATGAAAAAGGATAATTCACAAATATTATCACAACTTTATAAATCTTCAAATACTTAAGTAACTTGAATTTGCACATTATCCTCAGTGCCATGAACTAGTCCGAAATAAAAAATTGTAGCTGACCAGTTACTTACATATGTGTTCATTTGATAGATTTAACTAAAATACAAATACACAATGCATGACTGTTTCTGTTTTACATACACTTGTTAACTAACACAATAATATAAAGCATGCAGTGACATTACAATTCGAACTATATAACATGTTACATGGGATAGGTGTTGACATGAACTGTAAGGACTTGCTACCCTATCCCTGTTCATTCACTGAAGTCACGATGTGGCTGAAATATTGCCAAAGTGACTTTATATTTTAACTCACTCACTCACTCATTCACTGAAAACAACGAGCATGAAAAGAGATTATCTAAAGAGGATCTGGGATATATTTTCATTCGTGAAAAGCATATATGTACAAAGGTGAGCTAGATTGACAGTTGAAATACCTATGGAACAATTTTGTCAGTTTTGTAAGAAATCCAGTCAGGTAGATGGACTGAACTAGCTAACTAAACATTTGAGTCTCAAACTTTCTTATGTTACAGTGTCACGTGTGCTGATTAAACGTCGCCGCTTGTTAATCCACGGAGATGAAATTAGTCATTTGTAGACGGCTGAAGCCGGCGATAATCCTGTTTGGCCCAACATGTCATTCCTGCTATCATAAGCAAGCACTCTGCATCAACACAATCACAACCTGACCCTCACCAAGCAGCTCGCCAAGCTGTATGCAATCGTGACGAGAATTTCAAATTTGTATTCATACGGACTTCCCCTCCTTGGAGGACACTTGAGTATGGATGTAACTTTGTTGATAATTCTTTAACAACCTTCGATTATTATGCATAGTTTAAAACAGGTTCCCATTCCCCACAGACAAGTTGTGTCTCGTAATAAGTGTTTCCACTTTGCGAATTTAGCATGTTACGCATTTTGATCCTCGATGTCTCCTACACTTCCGATCACCATTCGTGGGAAGTATGAGTGAATCATGTTCAAGTTCAATGAATAGAACGGTATATATGTCATGTGAGCTGCACATGTTTGCCTGTATTGCTGACAATCCGATCAAGTCTCTTGCTTTTAATATCCAAGAAACTGATGTCAGCTGGACTGATCACACTTAATCTCATTATACAAAAGCATCTAACGTCAGATACATCAGTCTTAAAAGCTGATTGCAGCTTTGATTTTCGTCCAAAACTCTTCTTTGTCATTTTCTTGTGTAGGATACTTAATATACGTATCATACTCAATCATGTCCCGTATATCTCTACTGAGGATTCTATTGTCCGGTATATCGGTATACCACAACACACATAGGACATCTCTTCCAGTGTGGATGCTCTCCAACTTGGCCATGTGAACTTCATAGTCACACCAGGAGCTCTTTGCAAAGCTAGGTGACAAAACAGCAATGGTCTTCCTGCTTGACTGTATAGCATTAATGATGTTGGCGGTGATGGCTTCACCAACCATGAAGTCACGGTCATGGATGCATAACCTCAAGCCGTAGGTTCTCTCTAGAACAGCCCGCATTTCTTCAATGACGAAACCTCTGTCTGCCTCAGCATAGGAAACAAAGGCATCATAAGTAAAATGGTCTTCTTCTTGTCCAAGTCTTTGATACCCCCTGTACTTCCGTCTTGTGGTGTAGTACAGATAGCGTAGCTTCCATCGATATCGGTACACCATACCAGCTCCAAATATCAACATGGAAAGCAGTATTCCTACTACTGCTGTAGACAGAAGGGGAATAACTATTTTGCAACGTACTTGGAGCTTCGCTTTAACATTTTCTATATCTACAAATGAAATTGTTTCCCTGTCTGATAAGGTGCATTTTGTGTTGCCAGGATCTTCAATGGAAATAAACGGCCTTGTAATCCATTCCAATGACTCCAGTGTCGAACAATCACATTTCAAGATGTTACCCTTGATGCTCAGATGAAAAGTGTCGTTTCTATTACTCATGATATAGTCAATTTGATTTGTCAGGTGTGTTGGAAGGCCTTCATACCTGTTTCCGGAGATGTCTAAGGTATGGAGGTGCGGCATGTGCCTAATTTCAATGTTCCAGGAGGACATCATGTTCCAGCTTAAATCAATAACCTCAAGTCTGGTAAGTCTTCTAAATATCAATGACGGCAGTTCCCGAATAAGATTGTGTGAGATTCGTATGACTTCCAAGTTAGTTTGGTTGCCAAATATCTGCCCATTTGTGTCCGCTAGAAGGGACACTGATAGGTAATTTCGACTTATATTTAAGACTTTTAGTCCATCAGCATACATAAAAAAACTGTGAGATACATATTTACAGTAATTGTCTGACAGATCTAAATATTCAATTGTTTGAATTTCATGTATTGGGCCTATCCAGTTTGTAAAGATATTGTGTGAAATGTCAACAGTTTTAAATTGGTTTGCTTGAAAGTTGAGCTCAACAATGTCATAGTTCAATTTGCTGTTGCTAATATTTCCATAGGTTGCATTTGGAGGTAGTGGTATCTTATAAGGAGGACGTAAGATACTGGTTTGGTTATATTTTACATCAAAATAGGGACTATTATGATGGTTACGGTACGAAAGGCTATGGCTGCAATGTGCCTCAAATTGTTCACAGGCATGGATGCTGTTATATGAATATTGAACCACTGGCTGGGGATCAAATGAGGGCAGCGGCTTGGGGGAGAGGAATGTGCCTCTAACTGCATCAACTTGATTGAAGGGGATATTAGATGAATACTGGTTATAACAGAAATTTTCCGCAGATTTGTCAGTCTATCGAGACTCAGGAGATAGGTTCCAAATGTCACTCTATTGTGATTCATGGATATTATTTCCACTGTTTTCATGTGACCGATGCATTCCTGGTCTATGAGTTCCAATCTATTTGCATCAATATGAATCTCTTTTAAATTAAGATCAGTGAAGTATCTCGTATTGTGTTTCTTTAGGTGAACCCCTATGGCAAATGTTGTCACTATTCTGTTGACCTTTAAAACGCTTAGAGAAGAATTTCGAAGTCCATATATAGCTTCACCCATGCGATCAAACCCTAGATACTGATTGTCAGATATATCGAGTGTATCAATATGCCTTAATGGCCAGAATGCACTTGCTTCAATAAAGTTGATTCTACATTTGCTTATGTCCAGGTTCCTGACAGATGGGGTGTAGAGAAATGATGTATTCAACAGGGTTTGAACTGAGCAGTGGCCCCTTTTGCCTGATAACGACAGCGTAGTAAGATTCTTCAGTTTCGAAAATCCAGTCCCAAACGAGGCATTCCGAACACCGTCAATGAAAAGTCTCTGAAGAGCAGTAAGATCACCAAGCGGTTTATCCGGGTATACTGAATCTGCGATCTTGTTGTTGTTTGCAATGTTCAGCGTAAGCAATTTTTTCTGCTCTCTAAATATGCCCTCTGGATATGCTGATTCGTTAAGTTGGAGATGGTTTCCATTGAGGTTCAAATGTAGCAGATTTGTAGCTCCTGCAAAAGTGTGCACATGCAATCTTTTCAGTTGATTGAAAGACAGATCAAGATGTTCCAAAGCAGAGAACCATTGAAACGAGCCACCTGGCAGATGCTTAATACTGTTGTGAGACAAACACAGGTATGATACTGAATTTGGAATCTGTTTGGGGATGTTAGATAGATGTTTGTCCTTACAATTGGCGATCAACTTTCCATTGGGTGTGACCCTACATACACAAGGCTTACAGGAGATGTCCAATTGTTTCCCTAGAGTCAGAGAAAGGCAGGCAAGGAGCAGGCACAGGACGCACAGCAACATCTTATCTGAAAGCATGAAACAAATGCTGAAATTACCAAAATAGTCCTATGATTGTTTCGTTTGTAACCTGCGAAGCTTTATTGAGGGTGTATACTTATATGTCATTTATCAAGGTACCCTCCAGACTGAAGTTCACAGCGTGGAGAACATTTCGACTAAGGTCTTCAGTAAGGGTTGTGACCTCCTGTAGCGTATCTTACAGCCACGCAACGTCTCCTCATGGATCTTAGGACTCTGTCACACTTCTGCGTATCCTAATTCCTTATGACTTGCGCATTAACATTTCTTTCATACGCAGTCTTACGCACAATAACCACCTCATATTCACCTCAATCGTTTTGTGTAAGTTTGTTCATTCCATACACGGCAATACGCTGATCTCCAGGCACGAGCTATGAACCGCGTATGTTGGACGTACACATGCGTACTTGCAGCGCGGATACAACGAATCAGTACCGTTTGTCCTGCGATCGGGCAGCGCATTGTACTTATTTATAAAGTATGACAAACGCACAGATAGCGTACTTGTCGAACATCCATGGTATACTCGACATTTGGTATAAATATTATGGCTTGGGCGGGCCATGATGACAAAAGGTTGATGTTCATGCTATAGAATCTGCACTGGTAACGAAAATAGCGGGAAACAGACGCACTTTTTGAAGCCGCCGTAAGTACGTCATCCTCACCCTAAGACTTAAAATTGTTTGTCGTGAGCCATTAAAGGCTCTTGCAACAGCGACCACAGACTGGCCAGTGTCAAGCCTCCCCATAACATGTTGACTTTCTTGATTTGAAAGGCGTGCAATTTCCGAAGAAAGATTAAAATAAAACGTTTAATTTGTTTTCCAGCTGACATTCAATGTGCCTGTTCAGCTGAAGCAAATATGCACCAGGTGACCTCAAGAATTTGCTTTTTCACATGTGCAGTCCGTGTTTTTCATCTTCATAGACGACAAAGTCAAGGTTTGCGCGTGAACTTTCAATTTCACGAAATTAAAGCATTCCCACTGTTTAAAACTATTTAATATACTTGTAAACTTATTTGATTGAACAGAAAAAGAGAAATATCGAAATGTATCATTATCTTACTATTCCACATGTTACATACTTTGTAAACATTGATTCATTGCAAGATTATGCTGCGTTTTGAAATACTGTCACGCCTGTTCGGTGAGGTAACAGAAAACTGGCTTCACCCAATATATCTTCATGGGTCTTTGAGGTCTTCTAAATGAGTGAACGTTAAATCCACCACTTCACGTTTTGTGAAACTAGGATATCATCTAGTATACTAGATACTCCTTTGAGAACGGACTGTGACCTATACTTACTGTCTTAGAAACCAGATAAATAGTAGAATCTTCTTTGTAAAGATATACAAGAATACATGTGTTTGAGAAGCACTGATTGCCCCTTAATGCATTGATTTACAAGCAGAAGGAGTGAGTGAGTTTAGTCTTACGCCGCTGTTAGCAGTATGTTTCATAAGTACACAAGGAAGACTTCCAACGCTGACTGACTCGTGACATTTAACAGTTGACCTTCCTCCTCAAGCCAGCTTTGCTTGTCCGGTTAGCCCTAAATATAGATAAACCGGGAATTATCTCTCGAACAACTTCAAGTGTCGCATGAAGTGTTGTAGTGTCTGAAGCGTTGCTCTTGTCACGTTACAGCGACACAATTCGTTCTGTTATCGTAAAACAAGAGTGGAGTCGATTCCCACTACATGTTGAGTATGTGTTTGTGAATTATCAAGTAATGACATCCGGCATTTCCTGTTGCACAGTTGACTCCTACCAGAAACATGGAATACATATCTGAAGAATATTATCATTGAAATTAACATATGGTGCATGTCAAAATAATCGTTTCCATCGGATATCTTACATGACGCTCTTGCGTCGAACGTGGAAACGTTCCCTACATATGCACATACAACTTTTTGAAAGCTTTTCCGAGAAAGATACATGCAACTAATTGTACGCTGTTGAAGTAATTCATTTATAAACTAAACTGTTCCCACTCATGAAAGCCCTTTACTGAATGCCTCAATGAACCTCTACCAAATAGATCCGTGAAGATTCGGGCTAGAATTGATGCTTTTCGTAAGAGGCGATTAACGGGATCGGGTGGTCAGGCTCACTGACTTAGTTGACACATGTCATGGTATCCCAAATGCGTAGATCAGTGCTCATGCTGTTGATCACTGGACTGTCTGGTCCAGGCACGATTATTTACAAACATCTGCAATGAAGCTGGATTATTGCTGTTATTGCGGCGTTAAGGGGTTAACCCCCTGGATGCCACAGGGACATATATGTCCTTTCCCTTCAACCCTCAATTTGAAGTCCAATAAAAATCAAAATATCCCACGCACACAAATACACTTCACAGTTTCGAATTCTGCGGGAAATTTCCTGTTTCTTGATACCATCCACTATTATTTTAGACAAAGCTCAAGTGCTGAAAATGACCTTACAAAATAGGCTTCATCGAAAATGGCGACATTTTTGACACAGTATGAAATCGCGATTCACAGCGTTATTTGCTGTATGTTTTGAAATGTGAAAATCGGATAATTACTGTTAGTATTGAATTTCAAAAATAACATATTTATGATCACTGATATCAGTTTTACATGATTTCGCTAATTATAATTCTGAAACGTTGCCGATGAATCTAGAATCGGTTGGGATGTTTTCGAAAATGCACTTACACGAACCCCGTAGAGCGCTTTCCGCAATCACGTTTCGCGAAGGCCGGTATTGAGACGCCTATTACATCACGTATATTTCATAATCAGCTTCGAAAAATGCATCACTGAATTCCCCATACATTTTAGAATCAAATTGCAAATGGTCTGTTTCACCAATAATAACTGTCTAGATAAAATGAGACGAAACATATTGGGTGTGAAAACGAACGCTGTGCTTGAAAGACTGCGTTAGTCTGAAATGTAGACAAAGACAAATTCCTATTTTACACTGCGTAGCATTTTCTGAAATTTTTCAACATTCATCCGTCTATTCATTACTTGCAATGGCTCAATACCTTTAGAATATACATGGAAAGAGTATCGTAGCAAGAAATAGGAAATTATAAATAGATACAATGCAATGATTTGATAATTCATAAAAAATTGTCAAAGTTTCCGTGCAGCGTGACGCCATGACTGACGCCAAATCACGCCGAACGACAACGGTAATTATCTGCATTTCTGTCCTTTTCTCTTACTTATAGTGAAAACGATAAAAACATATAACAATACACAGATAGTCAGAATCATTCTGATTACTTACATCTCATATTTATGTACAAACGATCCCTAAATCAGTGGAAGGGTCCTCACAAAATCCTGTGTACCCTTGTAAGCAAAGCCGCCATTTTGTAAGAAATCGGTCAGCGGTAGTGATGTCATACGTCAACATTGTTGTACATATTAGGCAATTTCTTTGAGGTGAAGGTCGGTTGAACAAGAGTGAACACAATCGCCATATCCTTCCGATTACACTGTCATTATTATGATGTATATTTTGCGGATATTTCGGATACTTTTTCATGAAACTGACTTCAGTATCTACATTTAGCCTTGTTCAATATCATATCATACAGGCATATAGGGCTTACGGTGTTTTATTCTTTGAAAGTTTTTGATTGTTTGAATCATATTTACATAAGAAATTGACATATTTATAAACCTTTACACAAGTGTTAGAAGATCAAACGTAGCCATAACTGCAATTACTTTAGTTCTTATGATGTACAATATTCAATTTATTTGGACTAATATTGCAATTTCATATGAACAGGTTAATGAACGGTGATATAATTCAACCTTATATGCAAAACTGATAATATTAATGACAATGATTTATATATGGTATGAAATGTACATGCACACATATTTAAAGGAATTGTCTTGTTCATTACATAATTGTGTGTCGTTTTATAGACAAAAGAATGATGCATATAGATCGGCAAGGTGCGCGTTTCTTGGCAACGTTTTATGATTCTCTATCATTGTTTTCGATAATATATTCAATTCATATTCGATTAAATAATATTGTGATGACAGGATATCAAACTCTAACTACTTATAGGAAAATTGTTGAAAAATATATATACCATCTCATGTGTTAATTCGCACAAATCTTATATCCATATTCTAATATATAGTTCCATATATAAAAAGCTATCTTTATGCATCTGTCATTGCATACGTATGAAGAGAAATAGCTTCATAATCATAAACAAACAAAAATCTTATCCCAAACAAAATTTTCGGGTGTTGTGAAATATTATTTTTATTTACGTTAAATTGATGCCAAACAGGTGCGCGTGTTGGTCACAATAAGATACGCTGTCAAACTGTCTAATTGTTGATATATTCAGGACTCTATTTAAAAGAAAATCATTCATTTTATGTTTTGTCTAAAGGGTGTTAAATTCTGACATAGAAGTCTAGACCTTTTATACAATTAATGGAAATTAAGTGAGATATATACTAATCTGAATACCAATGTCGTCGTTTTCCAACGTCGCAAAATGCACAAAACAAGCGATGACGTCAACTAAAATGTTGTATTATTTTCAACAATTTCGTTACATTTGAAGATATGGCTAGTATTCTGGTAATAACGATGCAAAATTAGTCAAATTACATCTACACAAACAGGAGAATATTTGAATCTAAGAACTAACTTATATATCGGATAGGGCCATTCAAATCGCTATTACGTGCTTTCACATGTAATACGTTGTCATCTTTTCTTATAAATTGTGAAACTACCAAAGCGCATCCGTTCACATTGGGGAACTTTGAATTGGAATAGTGAGGTTCACCATGAATATAAAATAACGAAAATATAGCGTCCGTATCAGCACCACATTTTCGCCAAGTGATCTGAGTTACATTGACCTAGTGTTACGCATAACGGAGTTATGCCCCCTTATAATTATACGTGTATGACCTCTCTGTCGCCGTTTGACGTCATAGAAGAAAATACATTTTTGACATTTACTGCGGGTCATTTTTAGTGTTGAGCGTATAACGTTATGCACAAGCAGATAAACCCAATTCATATACACTTATGTCGTTCAGATATCAGGCTGTATTTTCTTCGCTCACACTTTCCGTAAACATGCCCCATTAAAAAATTCGTAGCACAGTGCTTTTATCGGTGCGCGATAAAAAGCGGAGAAATTTACTGTTTTTTAACGCATAACAAAAATTTGGACAACATTTAGCAGGTCTATTTCTCAAACCGCCAAGGTAGCTGCACTTATATTTATACCAACGGATAGGAAATTTAATATTCTACATTTCTGTGTAATTTTATAGCCTTACGTAGATCCAGGACCACGCGAGAGCAATTCTCGCACAACGTTCACTTTTCAAAGCGTATGAAAATGTGCGCCTGAAAAAAAACTCGGCAGCCAGGGGGTTAAGAAAACACAACAACCAACCAACATCGACCAAATAGACAAATAGTCCAGAACCGACACTGCCGTTCCATGACCGTTTCAACTAAGTCATCAAGCAATACATGCAATCAAATCAGTCGATTCGTGTGACAAGCACAGGCTGATGGGAACGAAGTCTAAAGCGGAACACCTGTAACTGACATGTCGTCTTCAAACAGCCCTTAGAGTTTTGTCAAAATAGATGAAAATGTCATCTGCATGAAGTTACCATTTTGTTCAATGATCAACTTTGTTGTAGGTGGTGAATTTGTTAATATTTTTGTCAGTTCATCATAAACATATTGGGGCGGGCTAGTGGTTAAAGCGTTCCCTCGTCACGCCTAATACCCGGGTTCGATTCCCCACAAGTGAAGCTCATTTGTGGTGTCCCCCGCCGTGATATTGCTGGAATATTGCTAAAAGCGGCGTAAAACCATACTCACTCACCCACTCATAAATATACTACCCATCAAAAGTTAAGACTCACTTAAAGCACTCACTATATGCTATGCATATATGTGTGGTTACATCGAAGATGAATTTCTCCACTAACTTTGTGGAACCAACTGCAAACTTTATGCAGATGAATTGCACGAGGATCATGCATCAAATTGCTAAAAAGCATGTGCAATTATCGTGCATGTGAACAGCTGTGTTGTGGTATAATTTTTGTTTTTTAAATCGCCAATTTTCACTCAGTTTCATCATTTTTTTAACCCATGACAATAATCTATGTTCAACGTTACGAATCTGTTTTACAATACATCAGTTCACGTGTAAACAGTACCTTTAAACGGTATGGAATTTTTTGCAAAATCTATTTTAGAAGAGTTGACTTAAATAAGTGGCTACATTTACACTAGTGAGTCTAAACTTTTGATGGGTAGTATATTAACACTCATATTCACACAAAATAAATGATTTCTTAATAGAAATATATGGATTCATCAATACAACTGCGCCAATGGCTCGTTTGAGTTTGTCATGTAGAATAAACAATTCAAATTGAGGAATTCAAAATACATTCTCACCTGCAGCGTTTTTACACCTAGTCAACAGCGGGCATACTCATGTGTCGTTAGGATAGCGAGAGCACTGCATCTGCTGGAGACTTATCGTAATGTGACTCCTATTAGAGGATACATCAGATGACATCCCACATCCGTTCACAGAACACAGGTCTTAAGGGTCATTCACATTTGAAGCATTGTAGTTGAAACTGAGAACTGGGTTTTCCCAGTCATCTCGTCTGAGCTTTTCTCCTGTGTAAATTTGCTAAGCGGAGTGAAGATTAATGATGAGTAGGAACAGACAGAAATCACCTCTATTATATTCAGGTTTTGGCGTCTAGTTTGGTATATATTATCTGTGCACATCACTTGATTGCCACGAATGTGTTCAGGTATATGATACTGTTAACACATGCATCATCAGCTGTTTCATTGTAATCTATCCTCGGTGCTTTATCTAATCATCTATCAGACTTGAGTCAACACAGAGAATCCAACGGTAGATGCTATGATCAACATCATCGGGTTACACTACCACAATCCGAAATATCATCAATCCGCAGCAATCAGTTTGAACACAGAATAGTATTTATCATCCAAAACTGGCTCCCACAGTACTTAGATATCGCTTGTGTGAGATCAATGCTGTGATGTAATAAAGCTGATGACGTCACAATAATATGACCTCACTGAGATCACTGCTCAAAAAGCCGAATGGCAGTTTTGTGTTCAGATAAATTCATTCTTTTACTGATAACTGATGAAAAAGATTTGGGATGATTAACAGAATTTCACTCACGTGTATTCTGATATCAAATATATACACTCGTTAATTTAATTAAATCTATAAAGTCCTAGAGGCTGTTGAGGTTGGATACTTGGCAGATGTGTCCTGGGGTGTATCATTTGGTAACCGCTGTATGCGTAGATATTATACGACATAATGTTATCTGATATAACCACCACCACCATGATGAATAAATAAGAAATCTTATGAATTTAGATTTATTAGACGCATTACAGTATCCTTATATTTATCTTATTCTACATCACATGAAAGTGTTGATTTTCTGTAAGTGATTCCTCGGTATAACTTATGTCAGAAATGTAAAACGAAATACGAACGAATCGGGTCTCATAACATATGTTATATTTGGGATTGCACTTTCGCAGTAAAGTACACATTGTAGTACTTTTGTTGGGTTGAATCCCATGCGGGATTCGAACCCACACCCTCAGTGCCAGGCACCTAATCGCCAGCATACAAAGTCTGTCGTCCAACGCAGCCACCGCTGCTTCCGCGAGAATCGGGTCTTGTCCGGGACGTAGTAAATTCAATAAGACGAGAGTATGTAGAGACTCCACCTCATATACATGTATATAGTCTGGTCTTATTGAATATGATATACTACGACCTAGATCTCGAGCGAAACTGGACGTACATGGATCTTTAGGCAGACTTCATGCACAGATCATACGTCAACTGTTCACAGTTCTTGAGCCAACTGTAGGTACACACATCTTGAGCCAGAGGAACCAAGTCTTGGGACGGGGCTCACAACAGACCCATCAGTGCCGATACAGTGCGTAGACGTTTATCACATATCATATCGTTGTCGTGTCCTCATCACTCACACCGTCAAAACCGACTTCAATGGGCAACTCAACATCGAAATTGGCGTTATCGACAATGGAGAACTTTGCTTTTCTCTCATGAAAGCCGGTATTGTGTTTCGACTGTCGATGACAGAGTGAGAGTATGATGACGGCGTGGGAAACCGTTTTCCAATGAGTGTATTGTTGAAAGAGACTCTTGGTGTAGACCAAGCATCATAGTGTGGGGTGCAGTCGGTCTGAACCCGATAACTGGCACCGAGTTGTTCCAGAATCTCGGTCCAGGATGATGAAGTGACGTGACAGCTGCTCGCTATAAGACCCCACTTTGTACCACATTTTGGACGTTCCAGCAAGACAACGCTCGTGCCCACACTGCCAGAGTAACATTGGACTTGCCAAGACAACATGGCATCCAAACCCTACAATAGCCTGCACTCACTCCGGATTTGAGCCCATTAGAACTCCATTGGGACGAGATTCAAAGAAGACTGAATGACCTCCACCCAAGGCCGACAACTGCTGCTGGATTCGAGCAGGCATTTCCCAGAGTATGGACCCAAATGCCTATTGCTTTCATCAATCAGCTAATTCACTACCCTTTCATCGTTGCCCATACCGGCCACACATAATACTGACTTTGGGGTATCTTAATGGTACCATTTTTGGTGATTTTGTTTTTGTGAACTCTAAATGTCATTCCCGAAAGTGTGTTAACCCGTAATTTGTCACGTTTGAACTCAATCCTCCGTTTTGATTGTTAATTAGACTGAATGAAAGTGTGTGTTTTAAGGAACCGCCATCGGTGCGACATTTCTTTTGTGGTTCAGTATATTTCCCAAAGTGTTGCCACTGTTTGGAGTTGTCTGCATTTTAGTGCATTATTTTGACATAACATGTCGTCTGCAGCCCGAATTATGTACTCATGGACAAACGGTTAGTTAGAGCAACTTATGAATTCAGAATGGAATACCATATGGAATACCAGATCTTTTTTGTATATAAGAAATATATTCAAAATAGTTTTCTTGCCTTATTATAGAAACATTATTGGTAGAGTTAGCAAATGTATTTATCTCCTGTGATGTTAATGTACTGCGCTGATAGCTTTATATCTATGTACATTATTTAGAATGAGATTGACAAATATGTAACACTCTGACACGTGACCCATATGTTATATCTTACAACTGTACCATGGGTCATGTGGCCAGAATTACGAAGTAAAGTTAATAGATTGAATAAAACACACGTCGAGAGCGTGAATATTTCTTCTTTCCGGCTACATTAAATAAAGTGAAGAGTTAGAGTAAAGTTGTTACATGTTATTCTTCATTTATGACGTCTAGGTTACATTATGGGGTAAGCCATTTAGACAAGAAGCCACCCCATTTGGCACCAGTTGAACTCCAGTTCTTGCAAAACTGTTTCTTTATGCACATGAAAAAGGTTACTGAAAACACTTCCAAGGTCACAAATTATCGTTCATAAAATCAACGTCAAATACCCACGCGCATCATGAGCATGTGTTTATGAATCATTGCAGAAATTACGATGATACCGAGTGCTTTCGGAGAGTTGTACGTATCTTGCTTTATCGGTTTGTCAGTTTGTCAAAACCCTAAAGAACTGCTACTCTTCAATTGAGTCAAACATAGGATATTTGGTTCCTCCGTTTCCCTGGACCCAAAACTCCCCATCAGAAAGAAGACAAATTTTTGTATAACACGTTTACCTCAAGCCTCGCAACTTCGTTTTGTAAGCATGTTCATGTCAATTTCAGGGTCAGATACAGACAGAGACATACACCAGCTGACATTACCATGCAGTGATCCATTTCCGCCAACTACTTACTACTATGGTGACAGTTTCGATGCTGCTCATGCATATTTTCCACAAGGTATAGAATAACCGACTCCTTACGCATATTCACCGATGCTCTATCTCTAATAAAAAAATAATACACTTCAATGATTCATGCATGCATAATCAGTAATTCCAAGATTTAGAAGGGATAGTTTAGGTTTAACCAGTTAAAAGTCGCAGAGAAACTGACACATGACAATTCAGGCTAACAAGGGACCCCTGATGACAAAGGCTATCGCTTTGGATGACGTAATGTTGTACATGTCTACATAATGTACCGAAATCGTCACAGTCCAGAAGTCTAAGAATTCAACAGTCTAAAAGTTCTTTATCGCGCCGTGCACAGCCACATCCTTGTTCATGATGATTGTAAGGAGAGGCGGTCTATATATAATCGAGTCTGGACCAGACAATCCAGTGATCAACAGCATGAGCATCGCACTGCGCAAATGGGACCGATTACATGTGTCAAGGAGCCTGACCACCCGATCCTGTTAGTCGCCTTTTTACGACAAGCATGGGTTACTGAAGGTTAATTTTAACCCGAACCGTCACGGGTATTGTTCTAGGGAGGGGTGTGTGGTGGGGTGTCATCATTTTTGTACATGACATGCAGGGAGACTTTTTTGTTCATAAAATTTAGGGTGGTGGGGGTGGTGGGGTCACTCACATTGTACATGCCTCACCATAATCATCATCATCATCATCCTCTCCCACACTCCACACCCAGGCCATAAATTATGAACAACCCCTAATGCCACCTTTAGTTCGCGTTATAATTGTTGTCATGCTCTATAACCCCAGGACAAACGTGTTGGAATACCTACACTAGGGTAGTTTATAGAATGATCGTGCTGGAGTTATAGATGATGGAGTGTTGATAGTCTAATCCATATCGACAAATTTAAAGACTCTGTATGGAAACTGTCAAAACAGTATAGCATTGATCAGTATAATGCTGAATTGGCTCGCCGCATGAGGGTAATTCTTGGAAAATACACAGCAGAAAAGTTCAATCTTATCTTTTTGGCCACCGAGGAAAAACTATATCTCAAAAAGAAAAACTTTCACAATACCGTTCATAAGAGAAAGTCTATGGTAATTGAATCGTGCTTTCCTAATCAAAAGTACATGAACGATTCGAAATTTGAAAGACTGAAGACTGCTTTAACAGCCGCAGTTGCAAGAACAAGGATCCCAATGTCATCTAAAGAAAGTGAAGTAGGAGCGTTCTGGGTTTTGGAGAAAGAACAGTTGTCAATGTTACTTGACAATATTGATCTGCACCAACCATCAGACGTGTCTGAATCACAACCTGGGAAAACTGTGTTCATGTTCGAAGCTGCCCACCGACTGGAACGCAGCGGAAAAACACTACTTATCTGTGACAGCATGGAGGAAAACACTAAAAGAAAGTAGGTTTGTATACTAGAGGTAATTTGCTCCATCAGAGAAAAAGTGAATTATTGTAATGGGCATGACATATTGAGCTGGTTGTTTTACATATAGCTTCGTTCTTCAAGAATGGGTTGACTGGGGCTAAGCGATCATACATGCTAGGTACTTTGTATATTCAATAGGTTTAGTGGCTTAGCCTAGTGTTGGGTCTTATAGCTAACGAACATTCTAACACGCAATCTCTGTGTGATGGGATGGTCAGAGATAAGGAGTGTGAATATGCCTATTTTCAGCCATGCTCACGATGAAGTGACAATCGAGACTATAGAATCTTTCCGCCAGTCTCGTCAGGACTTGACACAGTTTAGGCACATCATGGTATCCGCCACAGCTCACAAACTGGAGGCAATTGAGGACAAGCTGAAGGCAATTCCTACTCCGATATGGAGGATCTACGAACGCGATGAAGGTTAGTATCACAGATTATGTCATACCTGTGAAAACAATTGTATCATAACGCGTATTCTAAATTATTGGCTGATGCCTTTTTCATTTCAGTGTTGTGAGTTTATAGCTAAAATATTATCATTTGCATGTTGCCTTCTTCAAAGTCAAAATGCAGCTCGCTGATGACTACTCACTGAAATAAATGTTCGCATTTGTGTTTCAGTTCCCACAGAAACCGTGCGTGTTGTGCTCCTGGGCTACGCTAAGACAGGGAAAAATCTCCTTGCCAATACAATTGCAGGCGAGAAACTGTTCGAAGCTGGATTACTCAAACCTACAACAGTATGTCAAGAGAAACGGGCAAGCGTGGATAACATGACATTTCAGATAATGGACACACCAGGTTTTTCCTTGCACAACAGACAGAACATTCAGACTACTGTTGAGGAGTTGGTGAGCAGGGCAAGCTCCACTGATGCTTTCTTGCTTGTTGTAAAGGCATCGCCAATAACATATGAAGAGGACCTGCTCTTCAAACATGCCAGCGCAATTGCTAGGAAGACAATATCACACAAGATAGTGGTTGTGTTCACAACACTAGATGACGATATCACTTTGAAGGGATATCTCAAGAACATTCCCAGTTTCCTGAAAGAATTTCTCCAGTTCTGCCAGATGGCGAATGATCAAATACAAGACCTGTTGAGGGCAACAGCCAAGATACAAAGTACGCATGTGCAAGAGCAACAGATGAGAAGAATACCTCACAAACTGACTGCAGCCATCCGTGAACTAGAGAAACGTTACAGGGACAACTTGACACGGCAAATTCAACAGATGCAAATAATCCTCTGATCGCGTTGTGGGCGTGAATATACAGTCGTTAGGCACCAACTTCCGGGAAATGGAACTTTACACACATTTAGAGGACGCACACTTTTCCGGACCAAGGATATCCGGAAACCTCGCCTATCCGACGATTTCTACTTGAAGTGGAATACATACTACATAGAATGCTTCATTTATCAGAAAATTTAGTGAATTGTAATTGCCAAGGTTGCCAAATACACAGTGTGGAATATGCTTGTTTTGCAATTTTGCATCTAGCAACATTTTTTAATTTTTTTATGAAAACTGTTCATCGTATATCTCGACTTTTGTTCTTAACATATTGTAATAGTTTAATTGAAATATTCAATATTGTTTACATAAATGGTTACGTGAACGTAATTACATTATGGTCATTCTTATTTCAAATATATACAGTAAATAATCCAACTAAAATAACATTTTCATTTCTGATATAATAATTGTTTCTTATATATTTTATTCCGACCATCCCATCAGCTTTCCGTGTGTTATATTATTTAGTATTTGTATTACCAATTCACCGGTAGACTGAACGAAAACATATGGGCAGTTTATAGCCATTTTTGTTTTTGTTTGCGAGATAACACGCGGTAATCTTTGCCCTTGTATATACAGAAATCCCAGGTAGGACAGGAAATGCAACTAAAACTGATATGTCATCACGGTTGCTGATGTTTTGTGTCAAGTTGTACATTATTATGGACCGAGGTCGTTGTCAGCCGCTCGTTCACCTGACTTCGCAGAAGGGACGCTACTCTGAGCATCAGATATTGGCACCATAAGCGTATATGGCCTAGAAAGCCATGAAAGCTATCTTTACCCACTCTTATTGAGGTTTGGGAAAGGGGCGAGTGGTGACGATTGCAAGGACCAGTGTTAAATGTTTCTATTTTGTTCACTTTGTCACATCAGTATTATTGTGCCTCGACGATGCAATAATCTGGATTTTGACTCATACGATCAATATTGAAGTTCACTCGTTTTTTACAATCATGCCTGGCTGAATAAATGAAACGATAAAGTCACTTATGTCGAACGATTAATAGTTCACTATTTATTAGCCTTGGTTCTGTTATGTTTAATGAGATTAACACGCTTGGAATGAACTTCCATGAAAAATTGATTTTGAAAGAGGTATATTTGGGCACAACCATTCGTCACCATTCGCCCCTTTCCGTAAACTCCAGGAATACTCGTGCCCTCTCGATGCTGTGTTGTGTGTGAAAATATGACAAACAAATCAGAACGCGCGGAATGATTGCATGTACTTTGATATAAGTAATCTCAAGTACTTAAATCGTTTTTGGCATTGTATGAATGTTTAAAAAAACTATCAAAAATTATGTATCTCCATGTTTAAAGTACACAGGATATACCTAACAGAATTCTCTTGGCTCATGTGGTTACTTTTATTTATAAGGATAATGCCATGGACAGTGAGGTATACAAAAATACGCACGTGCGTTTGTTTACATAACGGCTTTCTAATTGTGTGTATTTCTGACGATCTTGCGGGTATGTTTTGGAGATTTTACGTGCGCTTTTCAAACATTTTTAGAAAATAATAATTATAATTCACTTCAAGTTTCAAAGCAATAATATTACATCTGTTAATAACAAATCAACTTTAATCTTTATAATTGGGCTCTAACGTCCATGGTCCCCAGTACGATGATCTACTTTCAGTTGTTGGCGATCTATAGCCAGTGTTTTCATACTGTATTGTCAAAAAATGCTATTTGTTTTAACTTAACATGCTAGTTTTGTTGTTTAGGTGTTTTATTGTACTTTGGCGACATGTTTTATCATATACACATATTCTTTATCAACGTCAAAATTGTTTTCTTCACGATATGGATGAAACTCTGCCGATGTGACATTAAATCTTAATTCACTCACTCTTGTTTAACGTAGTTCTGATGTTCATGTGCCAGTTTGAAGTCCTTCCAGAGGGGCACGCGTCGATATTCGGCTTGTGTCGGAATAATACGAGTTGGTCACGGTTGGGCACAACTAATGTTTTGGCTGAAGGCTGATATATGTACACGTCGAGTTTGACCCCCAGAGTTCATTCTACTTAAATACAGAAATATGCATTGATACCATATCTGTGATGCTTTAAAGAGTGGGATGTTTCTGGATTGGGAATAAATTGTCACTACAGTCATACTTGGACCACAGAACAAGCAAGAGAAAAGGATTCAGCCATGTATTGTCTAGCATTAATGTAGTAAAGTTGCTTGAACTGACACCAGGTAATGGAAAATCTCGTGAGCGGTTGTACGTGTACAAAGAAGACAATGATCACCATCGTTTCATCAGCAAATTACCGTGAAGATCCGGGTTAGAATTGATCTTCAGCAACCATGCTGATTAGTTTCAAGACGTGTAAAAGGTGACCCAGTCATCTCAGGAACTACAAGTTCCTGTACAGAGTTGTTTCCCTTAGGTTTGTATGTTTGATGTTTGATATTCAAACTATGTGTCTCTAGTCTGTAAACAGACGATCCAGTGATCGACACCCGTGAAGATCCGAGTTAGAATGAACCTTCAGTAACCCATGCTGGTCGTAAGAGGCGACTAACGGGATCGGGTGGTCAGACTCGCTGACATCGTTAACACATGTCATAGGTTCCCAATTGCGCAGATCGGTGCTCATATTGTTGATCACTGGATTGTCTCGTTCAGACTCGATTATTTACAGACCACCCCCCATATCACTGGAATAGTGCTGAGTGCGGCGTAAAACTAAACTCACTCACTCACTCCAGTGATCGACATCATGAGAATCAATCTAAAAATAATTGGAAACGATGACGTGTCAAGAAAGACAGCGAATCTGACCAGTCAATCTCATGACATGTATGAGTGGCTAAAGACCAATTCTAACCCGGATTTTCAAGGGTGTTATGATCGGGCGTGCGAGAAAACTATTATCTTTGGTTCGAGTCCCTGTTGTCCTGACCGCTGGGTTTCACTGTAAGACCTGCATTATCTGCTATCTCCTCCCACGTCATTCTGACACGGCGTAATACAACTGGAAAAATATTTTTAAAGTTTTTAAAAGATAAAAGACAGGCAGACATGACTCTGATAAACAGTCGTTTTGGCGGTCCTCATACGTCATTATTATTTGTATTACTTATACAAACACTGACCTCAAATGAGGTTTGTATTTCAAAATCAGCATACAGCGACGTACAAATTAACATGGGGAACGGCGATTAAGTTTTATTCGTAGCTATTATGGCAGCTATTAATCACTGAAAACAGACCAAATATGGTGAGTAGGAGAGACTGGCACACATATAACGGTACACTGGTATATACAAAGGGTTATTTTCCTGTGACAAATATTAGATTTGTGCTCACATTGATCATAACTGTAATAATGGAAACCTTTGAACTACGTTGTCAGTTCACTTAAGATATTGTAATGCATGGGGCTCTGGGTTCCGATCTACAAAGCGTTCGTAGCGTTAATTATTAATCATTTCATTCAAGCCAACCACCTACTGTAGTACAATGAAATAAACATACTGTACATTCAGTTTCTCTTTGGAGCCGATGGTGACCAGTTGTATGGTTAAGGAAGGATAACAATGTATGGATGTTCAACTTCTTTATTACAGCGACTTTTCTGTTGTAACGCCGTTATCAAGCAAGTGATGATCAGAATAAGGATGGAAAGGCATATGTACAAGTGTTAAGCATCAACTCATCAACATTCAGTCTCAATCCATTGTCTATACTACAGGCTTCACGGACTATAATCTGATCTTAAACATAACGTAGTTAACTAGCTTCCCCACGCTATTGTAGCCCTAGTTCCCACTGTAACATGACTCCCTCGCTCTATGTACGACGTATATATTGTTGTCCTTCGTTAGTGCTCCAGTTTCTTAAAGCCTCTAAAGGATGTCAGTTCTCTGGCTGGAAGCAGCTTCTCTTGAAAACATAAATCCATCTAGAATCTCTTCTCCTCAACATGTCACACAACCAATTCAACAACCGGATACTTCCAAGTATAGGGTATACTGAAATATCAACAAGAACAGGCCATCAAACACATTTCTGTAAATATGTTTACTATATGTATTTAAATGAGTGTTAATTGATCATATAAAGAATGTTGGTATTATTTGATACCCTGTCTGATGTCCTGTATTTATGACATTATGATGAAAACAAGCTCGCACAGAATTAGTATGATGTTTTTGATTACGATAAAATTCTTACACTAAGGAATGGCACCTAATACCAAAACAACGAAACCGGGAAGAATGTGCATACACGTATACGCACACCGCTGTATATAATCAGGATGCACGTGCATACACGTATACACACACTACTGTATGGAACCATTATGAATGTGCATGCACGAATACGCACACTGCTGTATGAAACAAAGAAGAATGTGCATGCCTGTATACGTTCACCGCTGTATGACATCAATATGAATGTGCATGCACGTATACACACACAGCTGTATGAAACCATTATAAATGTGCATGCACGCATACACACACTACTGTATGAAACCAATATGAATGTGCATGCACGTATACACACACTACTGTATGAAACCATTATGAATGTGCATGCACACATACACACACTCCTGTACGAAACCAGGATGAATGTGCATGCACGTATACTCATACTCCTGTATGAAACCAATATGAATGTGCTACACGCATACACACATACCTGTATGAATCCAATATAAATGTGCATGCACATATACACACACTCCTGTATGAAACCAGGATAAAAGTGCATGAACGTATAAACACATTCTTATATGAAAACAGGATGAATGTGTATGCACGTAAACACACACCCCTGCACGACATAAATATGAATGTGCATGCAGGTATACACACACAGCTGTATGAAACCAATATGAATGTGCATGCACGTATACACAAAATCGTTTATGAAACCAGGATGAATGTGCATGCACATATACACACTCAGCTGCATGAAACCAATATGAATGTGCATGCACGTATGCACACGCTCATGTATGAAAGCAATATGAATGTAGATGCTCGTATAGACACACTCCTGTATGAAACCACGATGAATGTGCATGCACGTATACGCACACCGCTGTATGAAACCAGGAAGAATGCGCATACATGTATACGTGCACCGCTGTAAGAAATCAATATGAATGTGCATGCACGTATTTGCACACCGCTGTATGAAACCAGGAAGAATGTGCATGTCTGTATACGTTCACCGCTGTATGAAACCATTATGAATGTGCATGCACGTATACACACACTACTGTATGAAACCTGGATGAATGTGCATGCACGTATACACACACTCCTGTATGAAACCAATATGAATGCACATGCACATACAAACACACTCCTGTATGAAACCAATATATGTGCATGCACGTATACGCACACCGCTGTATGAAACCAATATGAACGTGCATGCACGTATACACACCCCCCCCCCTGTATGAAACCAGGATGAATGTGCATGCACGTATACTCACGTCTCTGTATGAAACCAGGATGAATGTGCATGCACGTATACGCACACCACTCTGTGTGTGTGTGTGTGTGTGTGTGTGTGTGTGTGTATATATATATGTATATATATTGCATAGATAAATATAAACAGAATGCCTCTTTCTCCAACATGTTTCGTTCTTTACTCTTCAGGGAGATTGTAGCGGTTACAGTATGACGTCATTACATATATATTGTTACGTCATAATAGGGACAACATTCTAGCGCGACAAGGTCACAGCTTGCAATGGTTTAACATTGGTTTGTACTTGTCTATGAAGTAGTGTTCTTTTAAAATTCGTTTTACTTTGTCCGAATTTTAAACTTGATAAAAAGGAAATATTGTAAATTTAATATCGTTTCCTTTCGCACAGACATCTAGATGTTCACTCAGTGGGACACATCGGGTTTCAGGACACTTTATTTGTTGTTTGTGGACACGAACCCGGGCTCTAAAATTTCCTGATTGACCAATATACTGTTCATTACAGCCTGTGCATGTTATGACATATATTATGTTTTTGCAAGAGCAGTCAAAATTCTGTTTTACATAGAATTCTCCGTGTCTCGTGAAAGTTACAGAGTGTCCTTCAACAATATGTCGACACGTTCCACAGTTACCTCTGTTGCATCTAGACACAGTAGGATTTGGTAAATTCTGTTTCTTTACAATAAATTTGGCTTTTGTTAGTATCTTTTTTAAGATTCTGATTTTGTCTTTTGCTATTTATTATTTTTCTAGATTTCAGCATTGATTTCAGTTTATCATCTTGTTCTAAGAATTTACATCTATCGGGTACTCCCATTAAAGTAGTTAAGAAGGCTAAATTTGTGGGTATCATATTTGACCATCATCTTACGTTTTTACCTCATATTAAATATCTTAAGGCAAAATGTCTGAAGGCATTAGATATATTAAAGTCGTCTCCAATGCTAAGTGGGGAGGTGATCAGTCGACCCTCCTTCACTTGTACACAGCACTAATTCGTTCCAAACTTGATTATGGTTCGATCGTGTATGGTGGAACCTGCAAAAGTAACTTAAATCTATTAGATTCTGTCCACTACCAAGGTCTAAGACTTTGTCTTGGATCCTTTAAAACCTCTCCCATTGATAGTCTATATGTTGAGGCCGATGAGCCATCTTTAACACTTCGCCGTATCAAATTGTCTTTACAATATGTCACAAAGTTATCTTCTAATGAATCCAATCCTGCTCACAACTGCGTTTTTCACCCTCTTTATGAGGATTTGTACAATAAAAAAACTGCCCTTGTTCCACCTCTTGGGATACGAATCCAACAATATATTTCTGCTGCCGGCATTGAGTTGGAGAATATATCTCCTTCCCGTCTTCTTTCTTCTCCTCCTTGGCAATTGGTTAAGCCACACGTTGACCTAACATTAACTATATTTAAAAAATTAGAAACAAATGACTTACAGTATAAGCAAGAATTTAGTCAACTACGAAATAAATATAATACATACAAATCCTTATTTACGGATGGGTCAAAGGATGGTGGCGCAGTGGCATGTGCCACTGTCATTGGATCCCGAACAATATCTTCTAGAATACCGGATAACAGCTCTATATTTACCGTAGAAGCAAACGCCATCTTGACAGCTCTGAAATATATTCAAAGACATCCTAAACATAAACAATATATAATATTTTCTGACTCTCTTTCTTGCCTTCAGGCTATTAAAAATCTATCTTGCAAACGTCCTTTTTTAATTGAAATAATCGAATTATATAATGAACTTGCTACTGGCCAATGCGACATCGTCTTCTGTTGGTTGCCCAGCCACGTTGGCATTTCTGGGAACACAATGGCTGATCTTGTTGCCAAGGCGGCACTCAACAAATCTGTGACACCACTTCTTATTCCATATTCTGATTATAAAGCTTGCATTAGAACTTACATCCGTGATCTGATGCAGAAGAAGTGGGACACCCCAAGTAGGTATTAATAAATTACATGAAATAAAACCCTATATTGGTTATACCTACTTGGGTTGTCAGTCCAGATTTGAAGAGGTCATCATGCGACGATGTCGTATTGGCCACACTAGATACACGCATGCGTACCTATTGAAAAGTGAGGATCCTCCGTTTTGTATCCCTTGTGATGAGAAAACCACGGTCAAGCATGTCCTGCTTGACTGTGTTGAATTCTCCATCATAAGGGATAAATACTTCAACGTGAAAACAGTTAAGGATCTTTTTACTACTGTTAATTCTCATTTAATTATTGGATATTTAAAACAAATTGATTTAATGAATGAATTTTGAATAATATGCTGTGTACATATCTGTATTTTAATTATTGGTAGATTTGATTAGTAACTTAGATTGTTGGTGGCTGTACCCTCAAAGGGGGGTTGAAGTAGCGTAAAATTATTGTCCTCCTGAGAGGGTACGTAAGTCCCAAAACATTTCTAGTGCATTTAAGTATACCAGGTGTTTTAATCGTAGTGTTTTTGTCATTTTAATGTATGGCTAATTCTCGGTATAAACGCCAACAGCTGAACGGATGGTGTAAATCCAGCTAGGGTCCATGCAGGTAGCAAAAGTAATATAAGTCCCCATGGCTCCTATTATGGTGATCTACCTTCAGTTGTTGGCGATCTATAGCCCATTTTTACATTGTATTGTCTTCTTTCATTGGAATATTTTAGCTTTGTATGCTAGTTGTATATTCATATCTGTGATTGTCTAGTATTTTTACTGTCCTTCGTCGGCAGGTTTTTATAGTATCTATATATATATTCTATTTCTTAATGTCAAATGTTCTCGTCACGATATGGCTGAAATATTGCCGATGTGACGTTAAATAATAACTCACTCACTCACTTGTTCTAAGATGCACATATTTGTTTTTATGTTCTGGAAAACATTTGGGTTCAACGGATTATAATTAGATACAAAAGCAATTACTTTTTCCTCATTGGTTTGTTTCATCGTTCCTGTCAAAAGATCGTCTCTATATATTCCGCCTTCAACAAGAGATTTTGGATATTCCCGTAATAGTAAAACCGTCCTAAGTTCATTTAGTCTTTGATTGCGGGTGTCTTGGTTTAAAACTATTGTACATATTCTTCGTGCCAGGTTATATGGAAGACTTCTTTTGGTGTGGCTCGGATGACAAGGGAGATTTGAAACTCCGACCTATAATTGCAGGCCCAGCGTGTGCTACACATAGACTAAGTAATTTCATTGATATTTTATTGAAACCAATCTCATCAAATGTTAAAAGTTTTACTCGTGACACCATGCATTTCCTTTCCTCTTTACCACAAAATGTTAATGAAACAAGCAAACTTGTAACTTTTGATGTAAAAAAATTGTATTCAAATATCCCACATAGCCTAGGAATTAAAGCGTTGGATTATTGGTTAAACCGTTGTGAAGAACACATACCTAAGCGAATTTCAAAGTCATTCATTTTGGAAAGCGTTGAATTCATCTTAAAAAACAATATTTTCTTTTTCGACGATAAGTACTATAAACAGATTTAAGGAACAGCCATGGGAACCAAAATGGCGCCGACTTATGCGACGCTTGTCTTAGGACATCTGGAGGAAAGGTTCAAGCATAAAATCAGTCAAATTCTTGGAGAGGATGTTGCCCATTATTTCATGGAAAACTAGAAAAGATTTCTAGACGACTGCTTCGTAATTTGGCCATATTCTGAGGAGAAACTAAATACATTTTACGAACTATTAAATAGCATGGACGAAAATCTTGTTTTCACTATGGAGGCAGATGAAACTAAAACAGCTTTCTTAGATACAATGGTCATCAAATCGGGACGGAAATTGGACACAGATATCTTCTACAAACCTACAGATACGAAACAATATTTAAACTTCAAATCTTGTCATCCGAGCCACACCAAAAGAAGTCTTCCATATAACCTGGCACGAAGAATATGTACAATAGTTTCAAACCAAGACACCCGCAATCAAAGACTAAATGAACTTAGGACGGTTTTACTATTACGGGAATATCCAAAATCTCTTGTTGAAGGCGGAATATATAAAGAGTTACAGCTTAATTGAGACGATCTTTTGACAAGAACGATGAAACAAACCAATGAGGAAAAAGTAATTGCTTTTGTATCTACTTATAATCCGTTGAACCCAAATGTTTTCCAGAACATAAAAACAAATATGTGCATCTTAGAACAAGATGAAAAACTGAAATCAATGCTGAAATCTAGAAAAATAATAAATAGCAAAAGACAAAATCAGAATCTTAAAAAAGATACTAACAAAAGCCAAATTTATTTTAAAGAAACAGAATTTATCAAATCCTACTGTGTCTAGATGCAACAGAGGTAACTGTGGAACGTGTCGACATATTGTTGAAGGACACTCTGTAACTTTCACGAGACACGGAGAATTCTATAATGTACACAGAATTTTGACTGCTCTTGCAAAAACATAATATATGTCATAACATGCACAGGCTGTAATGAACAGTATATTGGTTAATCAGAAAATTTTAGAGCCCGGGTTCGTGTCCACAAACAACAAATAAAGTGTCCTGAAACCCGATGTATCCCACTGAGTGAACATCTAGATGTCTGTGCGAATGGCAACTATATTAAATTTACAATATTTCCTTTTTATCAAGTTTAAAATTCGGACAAAGTAAAACGTATTTTAAAAGAACACTACTTCATAGACAAGTACAAACCAATGTTAAACCATTGCAAGTTGTGACCTTGTCGCGCTAGAATGTTGTCCCTATCATGACGTCACAATATATATGTAATGACGTCATACTGTAACCGCTACAATCTCCCTGAAGAGTAAAGAACGAAACATGTTGGAGAAAGAGGCATTCTGTTTTTATTTATCTATGCAATATTTATGACTGAACACCTGTACTACTTTGGACATTTTGTGTATGTATATATATATATACACATACATATGTATATAGTATGACCAGAAATTATTGAGAATTTTAGGAATATGTTTAATTGGATTTGTAGTATAAACAACCTTGACCAGCTATCAAGTGCTTAGTTTCATTCAAGAGAGACAACGCCGTTAATCCTTTTTATTAGTTTGTGAAGAGTTATCCCCCTTTGTTTACCTGCTAGCAGACGACATTTTCAGTGATCCTCAGTATGGATGATTTAGAGAAGAGGAAGTTGATTTTAGAGTTTTATAACAAGGACAAAAGATCACCTTGATTTCAAGTAGAACAGGCTTTCCTTTGTCCACTGTTTATCGTGTTTTGAAAAGTATTGCAAATGGATATGGCATTGAGCATTGAGGCGCAGGTAGGCCCAGAAATTGACTGTCGGTTACAGGAGGCAGTTTTTAAAAACAAACGAAGGAGTTTAGAAAACTAAAGGCTGGATATGATTGATTGAGGAACCGTGGCTGTCTGTAAGGAGACAATTAGAAATTGTTGAATTTTCCAGCAGGACAACGACCCAAAACATCTTTCAAAGCATTCACAGGCCTGGTTTCGGACCCAAAATATGACATTATTAGATTGGCCAACCTATCGCCCTGACCTAAACCCAATAGAAAATGTTTGGGGACTTATGAAGGAAAGTGTCAATAAGAAAAAGCTGACAAATATTGCTGAAATGAAAGAAGAGGTGGTCCGATATTGGGACAGCATGGACCACGACTTTTTAACTTCTTCGATGAGTAGTATGCCCCGCCGCATTGAAGCCTGCATTGCTGCCCATGGTGACTTGACAAAAACACTAACTGTTCACCTGTCTTTGAATCTGGAGTTATGTTCTGGTAATATTCACATTTAATACGTGAGCAATGAGTGAAAAAAAATACAATCTTTAAATTCTCAGTAATTTCTGGTTGTACTGTATATATATATATATATATATATATATATATATATATATACACATATGTGTGTGTGTGTGTGTGTGTGTATTGCGGAAAATTCCACAAGGATGGCAAAGAACTTGTTTTACAAATGATGTTTCAAAATTGTTTAAAATGGTGTAGGTACAGCCTTGATAATTTGCAAGCAAGCGTAGTTAAACTTAATTATAACATGCTAAAGAATATTACAAAGGAATGCACGTGCTAAGTAAAAATGAATTTGCAAATGACAAGATGGTTTTCGATGGTCTTGAGCGAGTGAGTTTAGTTTTACATCTCTTTTAGCAATGTTTCAGCAATATCACGGTGTGCGACACCAGTAATGGGCTTCACACATTGTACCCATGCGGGGAATGTAACCAGGACCTTCGGCGTGTCGAGCGAACGCTTTAACCGGTAGGCAATACCACGGCCTCCCGAAGTGCTTGAACCGTGTTGTAAACCTTCTAAGTTGTTGTATGTGGCACATCCGAACATTGTTACAGTAATAAGCATATATGACGTCTTTGTTTAAACGTGCTATGATTATGTAAGGAATGGACAGTTGGTTGTGATTTATTCATTGTCGTTTTACCAGGATATCGATAGACTTACACATCCATTAGATGAGACTTTTTTCTGTTCTGATACTCGACTGAAATGACTTAAATGTTAATGTGTCGCCAGTAGGTCTAGAACCAATATCGTGTCATTTGAAGGCGTGTACTCGCTTATCAGGGATTAGAATTACGAATCACCATACTTGTTGTATTTGGTTGTGTGGCACAATAAACGAGTTTCACTGAACCAAAGAGCACTTGCATCCTATGCCAGTTTCTTCGGCTATATGCCGTGCTTAGTAGTAATAGCCCACAAGGTACGTGCATATACAACTACATCATTCTTGAGATAAACATGTTATGATCTATATATAAAATATTGCAATAAGGCTTATCCCAAATATTTTAAATGTCTATAAGGTTAACCATAATATTATTAGAACAGATGAATGAAAGTCTGCCCTCAGCGACGTCGGGTACTACTTTTATTACCAGACATGCAAACATGTGTAAATATCCATTGAGAGTTTCCAAAGCAGAGAGTTTTAATATATACAGCTACACAAAAAGCCGGATGGCGAGAGACACCTGGGTATTGTCAGTGCTCAATGAATTTTGAATATATTGAATTTGTCCCCCACTGGGTGTGGATTATTCGGCTGCTCGTCCATGAGTAATACGGGCGTTTTGACATGCGTAGAAGTAGAAAAGGAACGAAGCTGCTTCGTTCATATAACGAGACTGTACATGTCTTTAAAGACTAGAGACTGATTTTGTAAAATGTGCCTTCAGCTCTTTTTTAATGAACCGGCTGTCAGGTTACTTTGATATCACGCTTTCTCTCACACTGGGGATACCATGCACCTCCTCGTCATAGAGATAAATTGTGTGTCAGAGGTAGTTGTGTTCATATGTGTCTCAGCGTAAAGCTGTATCTATAGGAATCATACACCAAGTCTATATTGTTCCAAACCGGAAACGTTTACATCATATCTATGAGATACGGATAAGTATGTTCGAGGTAGCTGTGTATACATTTGTACGCGTGTACACATGTACCACCGTTATACATCTGTAGTGAGTGAGTGAGTGAGTTAATTAGTTTTATGCCACACAGCTATATTCCAGCTATATGATGGCGGCCTGTTAATAATTGAGTCTGGATCAGACAATCCAGTGATCAGCAGCATGAGCATCGATCTACGCAACTGGGATATGATGACATGTGTCAACCAAGCCAGCGAGTCTGACCACCCGACCCCGTTAGTCGCCCCTTACTCTCACAACTGTAGATGTTAAGCATTTAGGCCAGTATACCAGCTATTTAAACGTAACCAAGCATTGACGTTCTCTACAGTAATGCCTATCTTCCACTGCTAAATTTTACCATCCTTCTTTATGGCTCCGAGATATGGGGAACACTATACAATGAAACAATTGAAAAGGTCTATACCGCATTCCTTAAACGATTCATATCTGTTGGGAAATTTGCATCAAACAAAGCAATATTGGGTGAAACAGGTCGCTGCAGTGTGTTTGTGTATACCAGAATGAGAGTAGTCAAATACTGGTTGAAACTACTACGAATGGACTCCTTTAGATATCCAAGGCAGAGCTATCTTCTTCTTAAATCTTTAGACAATAATGGAAGACATAACTGGGTGTCGGACGTTAGATCTCTGCTCTTTTCAGCAGGTATTTTATCAGCACTTTCAAACAAAGGTTACAGGATATCTTTATCCAGGATTGGCATCTGTCTATTTCTACCTCAAGTTATCTGTCATTATACTCTGGATTTAAAACTGATTTTAACACAGAAACATATATTACCTGTCTCCAAGACAAGTCTTTGGTACTTGCATTCTGTGAACAGTACGACTATAACATCTGCTGTGAACATTGCATGGATCCCAACATCGAAGATGAAGTTCACATACTATTTTCCTGTCCAAAATACTCTGCACTCCGAATGAAATATTTACCTTGGTTAACCATCGTTTTGTCAAACAAATGTAACTTCTTCAAACTTTATTCTTCACAAAATCCACAAACAATCAAATTACTATCATTATATCTGAAGCATCTATTTAATGCACGCCGTTCTTAATTATAAGTTTTGTTTATTATATCACATCCACGTGACAAAATAATATGTTCTGGTGTAATTGTACCTTAGGTATTGAATAAACGAGTCTGAATCTGTATACGTTAAAGTCAGTTGTGTACATATGTGTCGGGGTCTACACGTGAACGTGTGCCAGTTTAATACATCTGCGTATGACAAAAGTACTTGTATACATATGCATCTTTGTATGTGTCCCCTTGACAGCATATAGAGGACGAAAAGGCTTGTGATTATAACCTTCGTTCGGAACGCATACAAAACTGTTTGCATGGATCTTTTCGTCTCGACATAGCTTAGTGGCAGGAAGGTTGTTATTCATCTCTATGAATGTTATTTATAACGCCAGCGTGATATATGCGTCAGTATTAAACCAGGAAGTTCGACAACGCCGGGTAATGCATTGACACAGTAATCTTCGGGCGTATATTCTGGGGTGAACGTGTGTAACATTACATACAGTACAGGCCCTTTATGAATAGGTTGACGGTCATTTAGCAGTTTGGAATACACACAGCTTTCTGCAAAAGAACATTGCGGTTTCCAGCAATGTTCTAACAAAACCTTCAAACAAATACTAGGTCTAATCAGATTTTTGGGGAACATAAAAGACAAAATCGAATTACACATGCTGATATTGACAAAGTCCATGGATGTTCTTGACAGTAAAGCAATGTCCAGGCAAAAGTGAAAGGAGAAAGTAAATATCTAATCTGTGGGACCTTTGTTTATTTTACCATGTTATGTAATTGGTGTGTTGATAACATTAGTATCTCAATATTCAGATACCGTGATGGGTAATTGCTGGATGTCTTGTTCAAAGCTGGGAGTAGAATACCTAGACAAGAAGGCAGTATCCCCATGGGTACTATTTGTGTCCTGTTTCGCATAGGAATATGATTATATTGTTTACTCCGTTTTGTTAATCAAAGAAAAGGCACGTTGCCAAAAGGTGAAAGACTGAAATGTCCATACGACCTCATATATTTTGATAAACAATGCCAATATTAAGGAAAATCTTCGACTAATCCGTCAGGTTGGACATCTGAGAAACAACAGGAAAAACATATCAAGTGTCAAATCCTCATTTAATTTATGCATAGACATAGTTATTCCAATCATGGCGTTCCCCTCATATCGAACAACACGCCGTCCATATTTCTCAGTTGCTTGGAAACATTACATGTTGTTCAAATTGTATGAAAGGCAAACAATGGCATTGTCAACGGACGGCGTGGATCAGTCTTCATTACATCAGTCACTAGCTTTTGCCACATGTAGGATAATGGTCCTTTATTTTATAGACACATGTACATTGATATCTCACACACAGGTACAATATGTACAGCTGGACAGGGTCTCATAATAAATTACACCAAGCACTCATTCACAGATACCTCAAAAGTGTCTGGATAGGTACATTTCTAATAGACTGTCATATCCCATATATCGTCAAGGTGCGGAACACATATGATATTATTCTGCAGATCCTTGTGTAATAGTTTGTCATGTAACACAGAGGAAAACAGTCACTTCAGGGACATGGACAGGAAACATATCTACGTGAACACTGTCTCTTTCTGAAACATACCATCTTTCCATGTGTCTTTATGGCCAACCCTTAAGACAGATCTGACCATGTCCAGGACAGTTATTTTTGCAGGTGCCCTTTTCACTAACCGATCATTGTATTTCCTCCCAACTTATTACCTGTATAGAAATTGAAAGGGTTTTGTAGCTTTCATTTCTATTATTCGTAAATTTGTCTTGATCTTATCTGTTTAAAGTGCTTGTTTATTCCAATATACAACATGCTATCAGGCTGAATTTTAAAATAGAATCCAAAGGTGCATGACATGTGTTTAGAAATTAGGTTTTTTATTTTAAAGATGACATGTTAATACAGGCAGGAAGTCAAACTTAGCATTAATAAAGCCGATCCTTTAAACTAAGAGACATGATATCTAGGTGGTAGTTAAATAGCAAATCAAACACTAGAAGGCACTGATATACATATATGCATTAGAATTCATGCAAGTTGTGAAACACACGCATCTGGACTGCCTTATCTATTGCCAAGGCTTGGTAGCACCTGCTATCTTTCGGCACCACAGAGCAAGAGTACTTTACCCTCCTACAACAGGGAAACAGTTAACATGACCATGGATATGTTCTTCTTGTATTTATTTGGACTGGCTTGGATACAGCCGTTTACTGTGTCCCTGCAAACCGAACATATCAGAGTAAAAACTAACCACGTGTTGCATGTGATAGATGACATGTTTGTCGGTGTTAACATTGACAGCGGACGGCTGAGGTACAATCTGAAGTTTCATAATGTAAGGTAGGCATAACATCTGTGCAAACATGTCTGTTCATTTTGTTACATAGATTACGTTACTTGATAGATGGGGTTGTGGGCAAGTCCTGTTGATAGGTGGAAATGATTGAACATATATTTTAGGGTCAATAGAATCCATATTAATATAATGCGACAAAATGCGATGACTAACATAATTTTTGTCAGTTATATGTGAAATGTTTTGACCTTCTCTACACGCCTACCCTAAAATCTTTGGCGGTCTTTGAACTCTATTTTGATAGAGACTGCTTTACTGAACACTAAAGTTGTGAAATTTAGACACCAAAGGTTAGAACTGTTAAGATATTGCTAGACAAAAAGGGAAAAACCGAAGTCATCATTCTGGTTATAGATCCACATAGATAGGTTATGGATCACATAGATAGGTTATGGATCCACATCGATAAGTTATAGATCCATATAGATAGGTTATGGATCCACATCGGTAGGTTATGGATCCACATAGATAGGTTATAAATTCATATAGATAGGTTATGGATGACATAGATAGGTAATGGATGACATAGATAGGTTATGGATCCATATAGATAGGTTATGGATCCACATAGATAGGTTATGAAGATCCACATAGATAGGTCATGGATCCACATAGATAGGTTATAGAACACTGAGATAGGTTATGGATCACATAGATCGGTTATAGAACACATAGATGGGTTATGGATACACAGAGATCGGTAATAGATTCACATAGATAGGCTACGGATCCATATAGATAGGTTATGGATCCATAAAGATAGGTTACAGATCGAGATACATAGGTTATGGATCCACATAGATAGGTTATGGATCACATAGATAGGTTATAGAACACATAGATAGGTTATGGATACACAGAGATCGGTAATAGATTCACATAGATAGGTTATGGATCCATAAAGATAGGTTACAGATCCACATAGATAGGTTATGGATCCACATAAATAGGTTATGGATCACATAGATAGGTTATGGATCCACATAGGTTATGGATCCACATAGATAGGTTACAAGTTCATAAAGATAGGTTATGGATTCCATAGATAGGTTATGGATCAAATAGATAGGTTATGGATCACATAGATAGGTTATAGAACACATAGATGGGTTATGGATACACAGAGATCGGTAATAGATTCACATAGATAGGCTATGGATCCATATAGATAGGTTATGGATCCATAAAGATAGGTTACAGATCGAGATACATAGGTTATGGATCCACATAGATAGGTTATGGATCACATAGATAGGTTATAGAACACATAGATAGGTTATGGATACACAGAGATCGGTAATAGATTCACATAGATAGGTTATGGATCCATAAAGATAGGTTACAGATCCACATAGATAGGTTATGGATCCACATAAATAGGTTATGGATCACATAGATAGGTTATGGATCCACATAGGTTATGGATCCACATAGATAGGTTGCAAGTTCATAAAGATAGGTTATGGATTCCATAGATAGGTTATGGATCAAATAGATAGGTTATGGAACCATACAGATAGGTTATGGATCGACAAACATAGACTATGGATCCATATAGATAGGTAATTGATCCATATCGATAGGTTATGGATCACATAGATAGGTTATGGATCACATAGATAGGTTATGGATCCACATAGATAGGTTATGAAGATCCACATAGATAGGTCATGGATCCACATAGATAGGTTATAGAACACTGAGATAGGTTATGGATCACATAGATCGGTTATAGAACACATAGATGGGTTATGGATACACAGAGATCGGTAATAGATTCACATAGATAGGCTATGGATCCATATAGATAGGTTATGGATCCATAAAGATAGGTTACAGATCGAGATACATAGGTTATGGATCCACATAGATAGGTTATGGATCACATAGATAGGTTATAGAACACATAGATAGGTTATGGATACACAGAGATCGGTAATAGATTCACATAGATAGGTTATGGATCCATAAAGATAGGTTACAGATCCACATAGATAGGTTATGGATCCACATAAATAGGTTATGGATCACATAGATAGGTTATGGATCCACATAGGTTATGGATCCACATAGATAGGTTACAAGTTCATAAAGATAGGTTATGGATTCCATAGATAGGTTATGGATCAAATAGATAGGTTATGGATCACATAGATAGGTTATAGAACACATAGATGGGTTATGGATACACAGAGATCGGTAATAGATTCACATAGATAGGCTATGGATCCATATAGATAGGTTATGGATCCATAAAGATAGGTTACAGATCGAGATACATAGGTTATGGATCCACATAGATAGGTTATGGATCACATAGATAGGTTATAGAACACATAGATAGGTTATGGATACACAGAGATCGGTAATAGATTCACATAGATAGGTTATGGATCCATAAAGATAGGTTACAGATCCACATAGATAGGTTATGGATCCACATAAATAGGTTATGGATCACATAGATAGGTTATGGATCCACATAGGTTATGGATCCACATAGATAGGTTGCAAGTTCATAAAGATAGGTTATGGATTCCATAGATAGGTTATGGATCAAATAGATAGGTTATGGAACCATACAGATAGGTTATGGATCGACATACATAGACTATGGATCCATATAGATAGGTAATTGATCCATATCGATAGGTTATGGATCACATAGATAGGTTATGGATCACATAGATAGGTTATGGATCACATAGATAGGTTATGGATCACATAGATAGGTTATGGATCGACATACATAGACTATGGATCCATATCGATAGGTCATGGATTCATATAGATAGGTTATGGATCACATAGATAGGTCATGGTTCCAGATAGATAGCTTAGAGGTCCAAATAGATAGGTTATGGATCCACATCGATAGGTTATGGATCCACATAGATAGGTTATGGATCCAGATAAATAGCTTAGAGGTCCAAATAGATAGGTTATGAATCACATAGATATGTTTTGGATCCACATCGATAGGTTATGGATCCATATAGATAGATTATGGATCACATAGATAGGTCATGGATCAAACAGATAGGTTATGAATCCACATAGATAGGTTATGGATCCACATCGATAGGTTATGGATCCACATAGATAGGTTATAAATTCATATAGATAGGTTATGGATGACATAGATAGGTAATGGATGACATAGATAGGTTATGGATCCATATAGATAGGTTATGGATCCACATAGATAGGTTATGAAGATCCACATAGATAGGTCATGGATCCACATAGATAGGTTATAGAACACTGAGATAGGTTATGGATCACATAGATAGGTTATAGATCACATAGATAGGTTATAGAACACATAGATAGGTTATGGATCCATAAAGATAGGTTACAGATCCACATAGATAGGTTATGGATCCACATAAATAGGTTATGGATCACATAGATAGGTTATGGATCCACATAGATAGGTTATGGATCCACATAGATAGGTTATAGAACACATAGATGGGTTATGGATACACAGAGATCGGTAAAAGATTCACATAGATAGGCTATGGATCCATATAGATAGGTTATGGATCCATAAAGATAGGTTACAGATCGAGATACATAGGTTATGGATCCACATAGATAGGTTATGGATCACATAGATAGGTTATAGAACACATAGATAGGTTATGGATACACAGAGATCGGTAATAGATTCACATAGATAGGTTATGGATCCATAAAGATAGGTTACAGATCCACATAGATAGGTTATGGATCCACATAAATAGGTTATGGATCACATAGATAGGTTATGGATCACACACATAGGTTATGGATCCACATAGATAGGTTACAAGTTCATGAAGATAGGTTATGGATTCCATAGATAGGTTATGGATCAAATAGATAGGTTATGGATCACATAGATAGGTTATGGATCGACATACATAGACTATGGATCCATATAGATAGGTAATTGATCCATATCGATAGGTTATGGATCACATAGATAGGTTATGGATCACATAGATAGGTTATGGATCGACATACATAGACTATGGATTCATATAGATAGGTTATGGATCACATAGATAGGTCATGGATCCAGATAGATAGCTTAGAGGTCCAAATAGATAGGTTATGGATCCACATCGATAGGTTATGGATCCACATAGATAGGTTATGGATCCAGATAAATAGCTTAGAGGTCCAAATAGATAGTTTATGAATCACATAGATATGTTTTGGATCCACATCGATAGGTTATGGATCCATATAGATACATTATGGATCACAAAGATAGGTCATGGATCAAACAGATAGGTTATGAATCCACATAGATAGGTTATGGATCAACATGGATAGGTTATGGATCCAGATAAATAGCTTAGAGGTCCAAATAGATAGGTTATGAATCACATAGATAGGTTATGGATCAAGATAAATAGGTTATAGATCGAAATAGATCGGTTACATATCCACAGCAAAACAAATACACAAGAATCACTTTCTTTACATAGCTTGAGTCTTATTTAGAGTGTTTTGTCACAAAGAATCTTATGCAAAGATCTAAATGTGATAGAGATGAGGATGTCCAACTGGTCTCCTCGATTTCTAGTTCACTTTGGTAAATCAGTGGTAAATCCGTTGGAGCCGGGCCAATTAACACAAAGCCCGCAGCCTAGACTACCAGTTGTACAACTTCCATTTTTGTGGAAGTCGCGTTAGCTGAGCGGGTTAGGCGGTTGATTTACGTGATAAATTACGAGGAGAATTTCGATTGATGTGTATAATGAAACAGAACAGCCAGAAGGGAAAAACACGAAGTACACTGCTTACTAACGAATTCCAATTCCAAATTCAATATAGATATTATGAACAAATGAACCAGTCATTTCAAAGATTGGATTTTAATTCATGACGTTTGCTTTCATTTTTGGGTCTAGGTTTCCTGAACAGCTAAAACAAATAAAATGTACACAATATTTAAGTCAAGCCATGTTTTTTCTCATTGATTGCCTTTCTGTCCAGCTTTATCATTGACCGCTCAATGATCATATAGCAAGTTACACCCACTCGTTGCTCGAAAACGCTGCAAGTAATTGCTATGTAGGTGTAAACTCCAAATCACTTGAGGACTGTAATTTGACTACCAGTGCATTTTGTTGAGCCTAACAATATGTTTTTATCAACAGCTCTCCCAAACTGCTGGCCCTTGGAAAGGCTTTAGCACCCGGGTATCTGAGAGTCGGGGGCACATCAGGGGACTACATGGTGTTCGACCCGACTCACGACATCGCTACTGGACAGCAGTTCCAGCTCCGAGGTGATAGCTGGACAGGATAGTTATATCTTCCAAAATGAACAACAATAAACAAATATAAACAACTTTACTTCAATCCACTACCGACTACTGTGCTGATACAAACGAGTCCAGATCGGACAATAGTTTGGAATACATGTAGTATCATTCCATAAAACTGTCAATGCTGTTGCATTAACTGGGCCAACGTCTGGAAACCCCGTCTTCCGACCATTACTAGTGAGGACTGTCATATGTCTAGATAGGAACGTGACTACGCTCCCAAAATTCAATCATCCTGATATTTGTCGACGGATTTGTTTATTCAAATCCGCCACGCTTCAAAATGCATTGTTTGGTTGGCCTGATTGTTATAACATATATGAAACCATATAGTTTTAGACACATGCAAATCCGAAAAATATATTTTCAGCAACGACCTGGGATGATCTCAACATGTTTGTTCAAAAGATTGGACTCAAACTGGTGATTGGTCTTAACCTAATGCTCCGTGACGGAACAAAGTGGAACCCATCAAATGCTAAGCTGTTGCTCAAATATTCCTCTGACAAAGGGTATCCTTTTGCCGGGATTGAACTGGGAAATGGTAGGTTTGAAGCCATATATATGTCACATCTATCACAGATAATTTAAAAAAATGTAAATATAGTTGTTTGGAATCCGCACAGAACGGGTCCACAACAACAAAATGATACGTAATCAGGCTGGATAATTTCTTTCATACGTGCCACGTATCCTATTTGGGCGTTAAACAATAGACGGTCACATCGTATTATTACTGAATTATCTGCGTCTTTTCATACTAACATTGAATGCAACACCCTTAAAACATTAAGAATGATATGAATATAATATTAATTCCCTTCTCCTTGATGTACCATACTGTGTGTGTAGACAGGATCCCTTGTTATTCGTAATGCATAATTACCTTCGTATGTTTTGTCCATGAAGCACCAAACTTTTATTACCGACAATGGAATACAACTGTCAGTGAAGCGCAACTGGCAAGTGACTTCAAAGAGTTGAAACAAGTCCTCCAAGGAACGGCCTATAAGTCTAGTCTAATCCTCGGACCTGACGTGGCCAGTTATGAAGACAAGTTTTTAAACAAGTATGCATTAAATACACATTTCATACGCTACACTTGGGAATATGGTGCTTAGAGACCCAGTGCTAGAATGTTGTTTTACAAACTGAACCACCTCTGTGCTTACTTTGGTATGTTAGTCTCACCCTTTGTGTCAAATCTAAAGCATTCATTCAATAACTGACATGGGAGCACGAGTGTGTCAATCCCTTTAGTTGCATCCTTGAGGTTTGGATTTACCTTGCCCGAGCTCAAACGCCTGAAACCTGTGTCCCATCTGTCGTTCCTCATTATTCCAAGCGGCGTTAAACCATTCGGTAGCTTTTATCTTTTCACACATCAGATAAACGGTTTCCACAAACACGAATGTGGTAAATGCAAGTGATACCTTCCTCGATACCCTCTTGTCAAATGTGATCATGCAATTCCAGCTTCCTGACCGATGGCGGAGCCAGTGCCATAGACGTCCTGACCGTCCATCAGTGAGTATCGTCCTTGGGTATCAGGGCATCAGGGACGTGGACGTCAATGAATCATTCATGTCATTATGGATGATCCAGTAGCATCGGGTCTTGGGGTAGCCAAATTAAAGCATCCGTTCGTCCCGCTGAAGACCCTGGTTTGATTCCCTACATGGTACAATGTGTGAAGCCTATTTCTAGTGTCCCTCGCCGTGATACTGCTGGAATATTGCTTAAAGCGGCGCAAAACCATACTCACTCCAGCAGCAACCGTGGATTACAGCGAAGACATATTTGCCTAATAATGGATATACAGCAGCAGCGGGATGGTAACTGATGCTTATAGTGGACGCCGAGTGGGAGGATGACTTTAACGAAATGAGTAGATCACCAGCCACTTTGTGTAACACACTTCAATAACAGGAATGTATACAAAATTATAAGAGGAAGAAAAATAGAAAGGAACGTTTGTTTGGCTGATTGTTGCGTGTACCTTAATACGGTTAGCACGTTTTGTGTTCGATTTTATTCTTTTCAGTTACTACTTTAATGGAAACACAGCGAAACTCGAAGACTTTTCTGACCACTCTATAATGGACCGTCTTATATCCGAAGTTCAAACAGTGGTGGGTATGGTGCGAAGCTATCACGGCCTGGTGGCGTGGCTAGGGGAAACTTCTTCTGGCTATGGGGGCGGCACTCCTGGCATAGGCAATAGATATGTGGCAGGCAATCTGTGAGTATTTTAGCTATTCAAAGGGTGTTTGTTTAACGTTTTCTTTTCAAACAGTTTCATGCTCTGAGTAGATTTCTTTATATGAAGAGCCTGTAATCAGAAGTAGAAAGCAATGTGGGAACGTCAAGCAGAACGCCTTGAATGAAGGGCCAGCATATGTTGATTTAGAATTCGATTGCTAATAAATGTTTCTTAGATGGTGATTACTGATGCGTTTAGTTCTGTAGAAACACCAGGACTGTGTTGAAAATATTGGGATTCAACTGTAAGACATTGTTCTGTAAAAGTTTACACGGGTAGGATATACCATTGATGATGACGTCTTCAGTGTCTGTGGCACAATTATCGTCCAACTGTTTTCTTCTTTTCTATACATGGTTTGTTAAGAAAGGATTATTAATATAATACTGTGATTTTGTTCAAAATCTTAGGTGGCTTGATAAACTGGGAGTGTCAGCAAAATATGGTATAAAAAGGGTCATGCGCCAGTCATTCTTCGGAGGGCATCACTCACTTCTTGATGAAAACAGCGACCCTACTCCTGTACGTGAACGCATGTTACGTTAATATATGATCATGTCATATCAACAGCTACAAAATGTCATTATGTCGGAGGGGCGGTTAGGTAGCCCAGTGGTTAAAACGTTCGCTCGTCACGCCGAAGCCACATACGTACAATGTGTGAATCCCATTTCCTGTGTTCCCCACCGTGATATTGCTGGAATATTGCTAAAAGCGGCGTAAAATGATACTCACTCACTCACTTACTCATTATGTCGGAATTCCATATCATGATAGGTGAACAGTACCTTGTGCTTATAGGCCGTATGTAGTGACCAAGGCCTTCGAGGTAGTCTCTTGTGGATCATCCTGTTTCGACCATCGCGACATCAACCACATTCGTTTTGTTTGTTTGTGCTGTATGTTGTTGCTACACCCAGCGATATACCAGCTGCATGAACTGTAGTATATTACCGAATCTGGACCAGACTATCCAGTGACTGACATGATGAACATCGATCAGCACTATTGGAATACGATTACATGTGTCAGCCAAGTCAGCGAGGCTGACCACAACCGATCTAATCATTTGCCTCTTACGACAAGCATGGGTTGCACTAAACAATAGCGTGTAATGACACCATGATTTCATTTACCAGGACTATTGGTTGACGCTTCTTTACAAGAGACTTGTTGGCAACAAAGTATTTGATGTTCCATCCTCATCGGACAACATCCGACTGTATGCCCACTGTACGAAGCTTAACAAGTGAGTTCACAACAACTGTATTCACAACTTGGTCAACATTTCCCAACAATGCAGACTACACAACAGTTTGATCATAGACTACCATTAATCACCTTGAAAAAGCATTTTATCAAAGTCCAAAATATACACACAATCATTGCAATTTGAATTTAGAGCTATGCCAGGTACTGGCAGAACAACATCTGAGTGTCCGTGATTTTCAGGAAGGAATGTTTTGGTCTTATTGGTACGTGTCATGAATATCGAATTCGACTTAAGACGTTACAGAGATGTAATGCCTATATGTGAGATTCCCGTGGGTGGCATCTGCATCTTTGCATAGCTAGCAGCTGTGTGACGTCATCAAATGACGTGACTTAAATCATTATGACGTCATGCCCTTACAAGTCATTCATATGATATTTTCAAAAATGAATGAAGGAAAGTAATACTAATAATCCTACATGTTGACATCTGTAATGACATCACTTTTCATGTTTCAGCGTATACAACTACAAGCCTGGAAGCATCACAGTGTATGCCCTCAACTTGAATAAAGACCCCGTACTCCTGACTATATCGGATCTGAACATCAATAGCATGGACAGATTCTGGCTGACTCCAGAGGGAGGAAACCTTACGTCAACGTTTGTATATCATATGTTTTCTTTCAACTCTAGAGCTTATGGACTGTGTCCGTGTTGCAATAATCACAGTGGCAAAGCCATCAACAACCGGTTTAAAAAATGAGGATAAAGTTGAGAGGCATTTGCCTCAAAAGCAGCTCTTGACGCAGGAATCTGTAAAATGACCTACGACAAACTTTCTTCTTTGATGGACATTTTAGAAGTTGAGTTGATGAAGAATGATGACAATTTTTATGGATATACAACATTTTTTATTCTGTGAAGGGTGAAGTGTCGACATAAATGCCGTTGTCAAGCAAGTGATGACAACGACAACGCCTTTCACAGAATAAAAGAAGTTGTACATCCATAACAATCGTCATCATTCTACGACAAACTCGTTCACACATGCTATAGTTGCAGGACATCTGTTGGATCCACAGATGATCAAGAAGAATAAGCAGACCAACCAGGTTTTATATTCTTTCCAGGAAAGTCCAACTCAATGGCAACACTCTGGAACTTGTCAATAACCAAATACCACACATGATGCCAAGATCTTTGGGAAGTGGGACGATGAAAGTACCCGGAAACTCATTCGGCTTCATCGTCATCCCTGACTATAACATCGCGGCATGTCAATCACAAGGCCACGGTACCATTGTCGGATAGCCATCTGAAAATTGTAATAAAATGTTTACAAACCGCCATGATGGTTGTCTTTTGGAATGTAAACGTGTTAGGTGGCCTTTGAAATATCTTAATTGTGATAACATCCTCTATTACTAACTTCTATTTACAAGTTTCAGTTAATCTACATGTTTCTCAGAGTGAAATATGACAGGAAACACAACACAGGGTTATTTAATTATGCAGTTATATTCATCCCTGAAACGACTTCACACTGTGCAAATAAAACAGTATGTGTTTGAATAAATGGTTGGAAGGTTTAGAAGGTTCTTAAGTTCATATAATATGGAATAAACTGCTCCAAAGGAGGGTTGCCCATGCTCTCACACTGTAGTGCGGTACGAACCGATCTTAGGGTTACACGTTTTAATTTTGAAATCCCCTCTTTACAAGATTTATGGAATATAGTTACTTTTGCATCCTTAGACCAGGATGATCATGGCTATGCGACAGTTAAGCTGTTGCCTAAATGTTTTTTCAACTCAACTCCCTGCACCAACGCGTCTTATCACCAGTAAAGCTCCACATCGTCAACACATATTTATAATTTGCCTACGAAGGCAAGGACTGACGTTTGAATGTATATTACCACGTACGTTTACTTCGCTACTGTGTGTACGGTGCCCATGGAATACATGGCCAAAGTGTGGTGATTAAGTGATCTTCAGGTAACATTTGTAGATCATTAAGTTGGACAAAAATACAACAACAAAAAAACCTGACTGATTGACAGCGTTGCAACACGAACATATTTAGAATTCCAGATTTGTTACAGACTGCCATCTCATGACGGTACTGCTGGGATGGGTCAGGCAAGAAAGACTTTCATTCGACGCAGATGGTCTGAGTGAGGGACAGAAACTACATGCTTCCTTTTTGGGGCGAACACCTGGTGTCATTACGGATTTTCAGTGATCCGTTCATATATGTTCACCTTGATTTTGCATTATTGGCAAATTTGTTTCAGAGAATAATCGAGACTTTGCATGTTGTAATCATCAATTTAGGTCAGCTAGACTGACATGAAGACAGGAGACGGTTATACATATCATGAGTGAATTTTCGCTTCTCAAAACATCTTTGGAAATATGTGTTATTTATTGATGTACAATGAACAATTCCTAATACATCAATCCCGTCCTGAGAAACAGCACACGCAATAACAAATCAGTTTGAAATGCTTGGATACATTGCATGCTTACTGCACTCGCAGAATGAGAATGAGGTACTACAGTGTGTAAAATATTGACGATACATCCCATACATCCGATACATCACCTTTGGTGTCATGTAGGGTTACTTTGACCAAAAGTAGAAGTACGATTTACTGCATGTTGGAAGCCCGCAGGTTTCTGAATAATACTTGTTTGGCCTTTGAATGTGTCGTCAGTATGTAGTCAAATTAATTACAAAATAGCCTGCAAACAGCATGTAGCTATGGAAGAGGGAGCAATATGGTTCTTACAGCATTTACAGTCTACTGTTGTAGAAAGGACTGGCATCTAGAACACACAAGCTTATTAATGTTACTTTTACAAAATTAAGTGAGACAACAGAACACAAACACGCAAAAGCAATGTGCAAACTAACTGGTTAAAAGCTGTGACGAAATATTTGGTAGGCGTTTAAATAGTGCTAAAGGAGAATCCACTTGTGGTCGATTGTGACCCAGTGCAAACTGAATTCATGTCCTCTGTATATTCGACAATGGGCTTTGTCGACTCGACACAAGCTTGCATGGGAGAATATTTTCGATCGTCCAGGAAAGTTTTATTTGCAGATTTTGCACTGTTAGACTCAGCGTCATCACTTCACAAAGTGTTTAAACTCACCTACATCATAAATGTAAAGTGTATCTTCGTCATATTAAGGATAGGTTGTGTGTCTATATATTTCCAAATGTTATCGGGACTTGATTTTTCTCAGTTTCACATTTACGTAATAACACTAAGATAAGATACCAAAACAGATACACACAAGCCCAGTTCTTGACGAAAAGTCTAGGCATAATCTTACATGTGGCTACATTTTCTTATCAATTGTCAGGTCTTGGTGGCACCTGCTGTTTGCCCAAACCGAAGTCAACATAGGAGGTGTATATATCCAAATGAAATAACAGTGAAAATGTTCCCGGATATCATGATCTTGTGTTTATTTGGACTGGCTCGGATCCTGCCGTTTACTGTGTCCCTACACACCGAACATATCAGGGTGAAAACTAACCACGTGTTGCAGGTGATAGATGACATGTTTGTTGGCGTCACCATCGCCGGCAGTCAACTGAGGTCCAATCTGAAGTATCACAATGTCAGGTAATAAAACATCGGGGCAAATATGTCTGATTGGTTTGTTACTTGGTTGACGGATTTGTGTGCAAATCGAGGTTCCGGATGAAAATATACATTTAAATCCACAAATAAATGTCATGAACACTGTCCACAGTGGAAGTCTGGAGTGTATCATGAACATTATGAAATAGAGATGATACCAGGTCGGGTGCATTCTGGTCCATCAGCGGCACTTGTCAAAAAACGGTGCGAAGTAAAGTCTGTTATTCGTCTGTGAACATATGGTGCAAGTACTGACTGACTGAGTTTGGTTTTACGCCGCTTTTAGCAATATTCCAGCAACATCACGGCGGAGGACACCAGAAATGGGCTTCACACATTGTACCCATGTAGGGATTCGAACCCGGGTCTTCGGCGTGACGAGCCAACGCTTTAACCACTAGGCTACCCCACCGCCCCTATGGTGCAAGTATAAATAGGCAATACCATATGACGTTTTGACAGCTTTACCGGGGCCTTATAACCTGGACAATCACATTGTGAATAAAGATTCTTGTGACGTTCTTTGTAATCTTGGTAAAAATAGCCTGTTCGATTGTAGGGACTACATTCAACCAGGGAATATAACATGATTATTACCATGGTTCAAGAAGCACACAAAACGTGTTTGTTTTAACAGTTCTCCCAAACTGCTGACTCTGGGAAAAGCTTTAGCTCCAGGGTATCTGAGAATCGGTGGCTCGGCACTGGACTACATGGTGTTTGACCCGACCCACAACATTGCTACTGGAGACCAGTTCCAGCTCCCAGGTGATAGCTATAAAACATTGTTCCATCCTTCTAGCAAACACCTTCACCAAAAGGTCTCCCTATGAGTCCCCTTTTGACTGACGGATTTCATGTTTCTGTGTTCACATAATCTTGTTTAAACTGTCATAATTCAAGATGCCTCCAAGTGTGATTTGACTATATATTCAACATATACAACTGGAAGAATGTATTATTTTATGTCAGATCGTTGCATCTTTCTAGAAAAAACCATCCCCAGAAAGACGTTGAATCTACATGTACGTTTTGATTGAAGAATATCCATATTTCTGAGTTCACGTAATCTTATGCAAACTGTCATGATTGAAGATGCTTCCAAGTGTGATTTGACTCTACATTCAAGATATACAACTGAAAGAATGTATTATTTGATGCCTGATCTAGAAACACTTATTTTCAGCAAACACCTGGGATGATCTTAACATGTTTGTTCACAAGATTGGCTTCAAACTGGTGATTGGTCTCAACCTGGTGCTCCGCAACGGAACGAGGTGGAACCCATCAAATGCAAAGCTGCTGCTCAAATATTCCTCTGACAAAGGATATCCTTTTGCAGGGATTGAACTGGGAAATGGTAGGTTTCAGAGGCATTTACCACACATAAAAGTTATTCTTGCTGGGGATGTCTTGAGGAGGAGGTCCCGAACAACCTGTACTTGTATGAGGTGACTGAATGGATCGGTAGTCAGGCTGGTTAATTTGTGATTTTACCGGACCACTGGAATCTAACCGCCTGGACATTATGAATACTTTCATCCCGCATGCATCGTTTCACATTATCGTGAAGAACAAGAGATTGTCATCACTATTATTACATTTTGATCTTCGCATTGTTATTTATTCCATGATAAATTGATACCGTTGCCAGATTTTTATATCGTGCTTGCTGAAATTTATTTTAATTGTACCTATTTTTCATGAAGAACCAAACTTGTATTTCCGACATCGGAACATTACAATCAGTGATGCTCAGGTGGCAAGTGACTTCAAGGAGCTGAAACAAGTCCTCCAAGGAACGGCCTATAAGTCTAGTCTCATCCTTGGACCTGACATAGCCGGTTATAAAGACAAGGTCATTAAAAAGTATGTACAAAATAGAAATTGCATCAATTCACATCAAGCTGTCACGCTGTGAAAAGTACAAAATCGTATTAAAACCACTTAAATGCGTAAAAGTTTCACACACAAGAGAATCCATTTCCACAAACGTTTCGTCCCTACTACCTGTGAAAAGAGACCGTTCCTTCCAGCTTCCTGTCCTTGGGTGGAGCCAGTGTCATAGACGTCTTGACCATCCATCAGTGAGTACCTTCCTTCAGGGTGGGGAAGTATCAGGGCCTACAATGAGTATGTCAGTAGCAATACTCCAGTAATATCACGGAGGGGAACACCAGAAATTGGTTTTAAACATCGTATCCGTGTGGTGACTTGAACCCGGTTCTCCATTTGTTTAAGTGATTGTTGTGTATACAGTAACACAGTTAAAAAGTCCTGTTTCAGTTACTACTTTGATGGACACACCGCCAAACTCGAAGACTTTTCTGACTATACAATAATGGACCGTCTTATACCTGAACTACGGTCAGTGATGAACACAGTCCGAAGCTATCATGGTCTGGTGGCGTGGCTAGGGGAGACTTCTTCTGGCTATGGGGGCGGCACTCCTGGTATAGGCGATAGATATGTGGCAGGCAATCTGTGAGTATTTTAGCTTTCCAAAGAATTTTGGTTTGAAGTTTTCTGTAAGACGGGTCAGTAAGAAACATTGAATACAGCAGAATTATGTCAACCAGAGCACTTCCGATGGAGCGCCAGTATACGTTGATGTTGATGCCAATTGATAAAACATGCTTGCTAGAAGGAGATGCAGGGGTACATTTGGGAAAATTTGCTAGATGGAGATAGGGGGGTACATTTGGGAAAATTGGAATCAATTGTATGTTCAAGCATACGTGTTTATGGTGTACCATTGCTGATGTCTTAGCATAATATTCCAGTTTCCTATGTGTCTTAAGAAAGGATGTGTACATGTACGGATATATGATGATTATTCTTATTTTTAGGTGGCTTGATAAACTAGGTGTATCAGCAAAATATGGTTTTAAAAGGGTCCTCCGCCAGTCACTCTTTGGAGGGCACTACTCGCTTACTGACAGCAACAACGACCCTACTCCTGTATGTATTCTTAAGTAATGTCAAAATGTACTATGTCATATTAACGATTAACAATGTAGTTTTGGCCGACTGCAATATGAACTCTCTTGACAAGGATCGTTGAAGACCTTTAAAATCTTATTATTATGGAAGAATCACTACTTTAACAGCTATTTTCAATGTCCTGTTAGGACAGCTTGAATTGGCACAGAACAACACAGAAGTCAATACTGTTTTTCTTATAGAGGAACACAATAATTTCTTCTCACAGGACTATTGGTTGACGCTTCTTTACAAGAGACTTGTTGGCAACAAAGTATTTGATGTTCCATCTTCATCTACTAGCATCCGACTGTATGCCCACTGTACGAAGCTTAACAAGTGGGTTGTTAAACCATATACCTTTACAAAACTTGTAAAGCGTATACTCGAAAACATTCACCTTTATCATACATAAACATATCTTTTAGAATGAAAAGAACGACGTCCACAATGGCCATGAATGGAAAGTTGTTTGGCTGCTCGAAAAAAACTCAACTCACAAAACATTTAATTTAAATCCAAATGCAATTCGGTTTTCCAGCAAGAAACGATGAAACAATAAATAGGATTATCATTCTCTATCGTATCCATACATGTTTCGAACGAAGACACACCCAACATTCCAAAATATTGCAGGTAGCGTTCTGGTCATCTAGACATTTCATCTAATTGTGTGAATGTTGCATATGCTATACATATATGACTGACTGACTGACTGACTGAGTTTAGTTTTACGCCGCTTTTAGCAATATTCCAGCAATATCACGGCGGGGGTCACCAGAAATGGGCTTAACACATTGTGCCCATGTGGGGAATCGAACCCGGGTCTTCGGCGTGACGAGCCAACGCTTTAACCACTAGGCTACCCCACCGCCCCTATACATGAATTACCAATATTGTAAGAACATTATATCAAAGTCATAACATGCACACACTGAATTTGAAAAATAATGTTTGCCATAATTACGCCCAATACTGTAGCCGAAGTACAGAACATCATCTCAGGGTGCAGGATGTTTTCTGAGCCGAATGCTCTGCTCTGTACGTTTCACAGCGGTTTTTCCCTTTACACTAAACGGAATTTGTTGCTGAGGATAGTTAAGACTGCATTTTTCTTCCGCACTGACGTCCTATATTTAGTTCAACTGAAGTTCCCGAGAATATTGGGGATAAATAGCATATTTTAGTATGCAGAGTCAACTACAAACATTAAACGTGCCCCCTTAATGTGTTGCAAAGCAAATCTATTCCGAAACACTTTTCGTTACTTACACGGTTTCGAATCTCTGTACTTATTATTATCTAACTGTCTTTTGCGTTCCATCAACAACTTGATTATCTGGTCTGTTTACACGCCTCTGTTGCACGGCTGGAGTACTGTTCTGCAGAACATATAGGCAGAACATATATATACTAGACAAAAATAGTTAGGGATATATTTCAATTTTGAAATTATAAATAATGATCCATTTATTCATTGACACACCGATAAAATATCAATCATAAAATACCAATATCCCTAACTTATTTTATCCAGTATACTTCCATTTTCAGGCGAACACCCGGTGTCTTTACTGTTTTTCATTGATCCATTCATATTATTTGTACAGCTATCTTTCCATTTACACATGAATATGTTGATTAGTTTTTTATTCTGCACTAATCTTCTGTAGTTGCCGTATCGGCATATGTCAAGAATATATAATCGCGGTTCAAAGGTCACAAAAATGTATTACAATGTTATGTTTCATGTGGCAGCCCCGTGGCCGCCATCTGAATTTCAACATAGTAACTATACGCACGTGACATTAATCAAACATTATGACGCCATTGTGTCCTCACAGGTCGGCCAAGGCAATTCGAGGATATTTTCACATTCATTGAATTTCACGACATCTGTTTTGACATCACTGGTTCATTTTGGTTTGTTTTACTGAAAACAAATAATATCACTTGACATCATGTCCTCACAAGTCAATCGTATGATATTTAAAAAAAATGAAATGACTCTAGTAGGTTTAGTAATAATCCTACATATTGACATATGTTATGCCATCACTTTTGGTGTTTCAGCGTATATAACTACAAGCCTGGAAGCATCACAGTGTATGCCCTCAACTTGAATAAAGACCCCATACTCCTAACTATATCGGATCTGAACATCAATAGCATGGACAGATTCTGGCTGACTCCGGAGGGAGGAGACCTTACGTCAACGTTTGTATAACATAATATGTTTTCTGTCAACTCTTGAGTGAGTGAGTGAGTAAGTATGGTTTTACGCCGCATTTAGAAATATTCCAGCAATACCACGGCGGGGTACACCAGAAATGGGCTTCACACATTGTGCCCATGTGGGGATTCGAACACGGGTCTTCGGCGTGACGAGCGGACGCCTTAACCACTAGGCTACCCCACTGCCCTGTCAACTCTTGAGCTTAAGGACTTTGTCCGTGTTTCAGTTATCACTGTGTCGTAAGTCGGTTCATAAATAATTGGTTCAAATTATGAGGATAACTTTGAGAGACATTTGCCAGTTTTCATTTTCTTTCCAGAAAAGTCCAACTCAATGGCAACACTCTGGAACTTGTCAATAACCAAATACCACACATGATGCCAAGATCTTTGGGAAGTGGGACCATGAAAGTACCCGGAAACTCATTTGGCTTCATCGTCATCCCTGACGCCAACATTGCGGCATGTCAATCACAAGGCCACGGTACCATTATCGGATAACTGAACCAGCATTATTTTCCTATTACGTTTAAATAAATTATTTACAAAGGCTCTTTAACGTTTGTGTTTTGGGACTTAGTCTTGTTACTCATCCTTGATATGAAGTTCCCACAAGCAGGTCACCCAGTGGGTTTGTACAAGTAATGATGGTTAGATCTTCAGGAAGAGTAATGATTAGCGTGTTTCCTGGGTGAACAGTATCAAACGTTATGGACATTGCTGTTTCATGTCATTGTCGAACTGATTTTACGTCTCAGGCTGTGGGATCCGTATTTATTAAGATACGTCTGGTGGCCGCATACTAACATGACACTCGGAATTGATTGTTTGTTTTGTGTATTGTGCTTGCCCTCCCCATTACTAACGACGGTTTGATGATACCAGCCCAGCCAGATACCAGGTCGCAGTTTAACGTGAATATTCCACTCAGATATAGTAATGTCTCCCAGCCAGCATGTCCTCATTCCGTCATGCCGAATGCTAGGCAGGGAAGCAACAAGTACCATTTGTGAACGTCATTGATGTGGCGTGGTGAGGAACCGAACCGCACACATTCTAGTTTGCAGCTGAAGTACAACTTGGTTTAACGTCGCCTTCATAAGTTAGCATGTTTTATTGTTTGATTGTGTGTGTGTGTGCGTGTGTGCGTGTGTGCGTGCGTGCGTGCGTGCGTGCGTGTGTGTGCCCGCATGAGTGCGTGCGTGCTCGATCAGTAAATGTTTCTATTTTTCTTAGAGCCGAGCACCCGTACCACCGTAGCAACAAGTACCATCTGTATCTATTACAACAATTGGTGTCCTTTTAACATGATGGATTTTTTTGTGGATCAGATTATTTACTTACATGATATAGATATTATTAGGTATTTAGTTTTTAGTGATTGCCCATGTAAATAACAACATGAACGTTGATTATAAAGGTCATTCCGGTTACTATTAACACATCACAATATATTGTCACCTACTTTGAGAGTCTACTTCCTGACACAGACAATACAAGTGTACATTGGTGCAACGCATCAGAAGTTCCCTGCCCAGTAAATCTCATATACAACATTGTCAAGCAAAGCAATGTAACCATGAGTTGTTAAAAGTTTATCAACAAATAAAAACGCCCGTATAAAACCGTATATACAGTGAACTACAGAAGAAAGAGTGAAACACTGAATAGTGACAGTATAAGAGCATACTATGCATTGTCGATGATAACAGTAAGCTACAGAAATATATGGAAGGTAATATGAAACTACAAAACTGAATCTTGGCATAAAGTGGTTATAACTGTGGCAGTATTATCAGGATGTTTGCAGTTAGTGATATTATCATTCTAAATGCATCAACACAGGAGACTGGATGAGCAATAGTGATGGAAGTGATGTTTTAAGAAGTGGACATTTCTTTCCTTTTGGGCGAGTTGATGGAAGAAAGGGAGATGGTTATGAGAAAAAAGGTTCATAAATGTGTCACAGTGTAATATACAAAAGATCAAATTTTGAAACAGACATGTTGAAACAGAAGCAATGACTTGCATCATGAAGCGAAATGTGAATTTGAATGTTACTATGCAGCACTAGGTAATATGTACGAAAAGGCCTAAAGTGTAAAGAGGTTCACTGTTAAAGGATAACAACTTCTTGCTCAATATCTATGTAGTATGGTTTCGCCGTACTCATTTCCGGGGTTGTTTAGCTGGCGTGAATACAACCAGCCAACAATATCAACGTAGTGATAGAAGTAAGAGACTGAAAAGTTGTTTCTATATCAACTGAACTATATGAGAGCATTTAAAATACAGGACATGATTCAGCATCATTGATCATCGGACATTCATAAAAAAACTTATCCAACAAAAATAATAGGCAAGTTTGCAAAAGGAATTGCTTTTTGTATTAACTTCGACTGTTTTCGTTCATTGATTCATACGTTTGTTTACAAAGGTAATCGAGAACTGATGCATTTTGCTCACATAATACAAGCCACACATAATTAGTTACAGGTTTCACATAATATTGAATGTCCTTGTAATAGATATATTTTGATCATTTTGTTTCATCTTCTGCAAATGATGGCCAAATAAAGGTCGATATAAATTATTCGACAAAACCCACATGTACACAATCCATGTAACCGAATACTGTTCGTAGAAGCTTATCTTAACCGTATGTATATTCCCACGGTGATGATCTGGAAACTCTTATGAGTGATAAATGGGTATTTTACTGCACCTAAAAATATGACAATATTACCAACAGCTTTTAAAATCTTTCAATGCAAGTTTTCGACAAACCAAAATGGTACTATCTATTAGTGATACTTAAAGGAACCAAATACTTCCCCGCCATCAGTCACATGGTAGGGTTAATCAGGTAATACCACATAAACAGGAAACATAACAAACAGTCACGAAACACAAGTCGAACACTTGACTGATATGCAGCCGTTGTCCTTCCTGGTACTACTTTCGAATGCTTCCTTTCATTGATTCCTACGTTTATTTACAAAATTTATCAAGAATAGATTATTTTATTACTTAGTTACATTCATTGACACAAACTTACTCACATATACAAGCAATACATAATCAGTTACCAGTTTCTCATAATATTGAATGTCCTTGTTGTAGATAGATTTACACAAAATTTTGTCGCATTTTGTGCAAAGGGATGGCCATTTAATGGATATAAATCATTCGTTAGAAAACCCATATACAAATCAATTTAGACGGATACTGTTCGTAGAAGCTTATCGCAACTGAATGTTATTTCTATTGCTATAATATGGAAAGCATTACGAATGAAAAAGGATAATTTACACTTCTGAAAATATTACTACAAAATCACAAACTACAAACTTTTAAAATCTTCAAATACTTAAGTAACTTGAATATGCACATTATCCTCAGTGCCATGAACTATTCCGAAATAAAAATGGTAGCTGACCAGTTACTTACATATGTGTTCATCTGATAGATTTAACTAAAATACAAATACACAATACATGAGTGTTTCTGTTTTATATACAATTGTTAACTAGCACAATGATATAAAGCATGCAGTGACATTACAATTCGAACTATATAACATGTTACATGGGAGAGGTGTTGACATGAACTGTAACAACTTGTTTCCCTATCTCTGTTCATTCACTGAAGTCACGATATTTCTGAAATATTGCCAAAGTGACTTTAAATTTTAACTCACTCACTCACTCATTCACTGAAAACAACGTGCATGAAAAGAGATTATCTAAAACGTATCTGGGATATATGTTCATTCGTGAAAAGCATATATGTACAAAAGTGAGCTAGATTGACAGTAACGTGCGGATGCTGTTGAAATACCTATGGAACAATTTGGTCAGTTTTGTAAGAAATCCAGTCGGGTAGATGGGCTGACCTAGCTAACTAAACATTTGAGTCTCAAACTTTCTTATGTTACAGTGTCACGTGTGCTGATTAAACGTCGCCGCTTGTTAATCCACGGATATGAAATTAGTCATTTGTAGACGGCTGAAGCCGGCGATAATCCTGTTTGGCCCAACATGTCATTCCTGCTATCATAAGCAAGCACTCTGCATCAATACAATCACAACCTGACCCCCACCAAGCAGCTCGCCAAGCTGTATGCAATCGTGACGAGAATTTCAAATTTGTATTCATACGGACTTCCCCTCCTTTGAGGACACTTGGGTATGGATGTAACTTTGTTGATACTTCTTGAACAACCTTCGATTGTTATACATAGTATAAACAGGTTCCCATTCCACACAGGCAAGCTGTGTCTCGTAATGAGTGTTTCCACTTTGCTAATTTAGAATGTTACGCATTTTGATCCTCGATGTCTCCTACACTTCCGATCACCATTCGTGGGAAGTATGAGTGAATCATGTTCAAGTTCAATGAGTAGAACGGTATATATGTCATGTGAGCTGCACATGTTTGCCTGTATTGCTGACAATCCGATCAAGTCTTTGCTTTTAATATCCAAGAAACTGATGCCAGCTGGACTGATCACACTAAATCTCATTATACAAAAGCATCTAACGTCAGATGCATCAGTCTTAAAAGCTGATTGCAGCTTTGACTTTCGTCCAAAACTCTTCTTTGTCATTTTCTTGTGTAGGATACTTAATATACGTGTCATACTCAATCATGTCCCGAATATCTCTACTGAGGATTCTATTGTCCGGTATATCGGTATACCACAACACACATAGGACATCTCTTCCAGTGTGGATGCTCTCCAACTTGGCCATGTGAACTTCATAGTCACACCAGGAGCTCTTTGCAAAGCTAGGTGACAAAACAGCAATGGTCTTCCTGCTTGACTGAATAGCATTGATGATGTTGGCGGTAATGGCTTCACCAACCATGAAGTCACGGTCGTGGATGCACAACCTCAAGCCGTGGGTTCTCTCTAGAACAGCCCGCATTTCTTCAATGACGAAACCTCTGTCTGCCTCAGCATAGGAAACAAAGGCATCATAAGTAAAATGGTCTTCTTCTTGTCCAAGTCTTTGATACCCCCTGTACTTCCGTCTTGTGGTGTAGTACAGATAGCGTAGCTTCCATCGATATCGGTACACCATACCAGCTCCAAATATCAACATGGAAAGCAGTATTCCTACTACTGCTGTAGACAGGAGGGGGAATAACTATTTTGCAACGTACTTGGAGCTTCGCTTTAACATTTTCTATATCTACAAATGAAATGGTTTCCCCATCTGATAAGGTGCATTTTGTGTTGCCAGGATCTTCAATGGAAATAAACGGCCTTGTAATCCATTCTAATGACTCCAGTGTCGAACAATCACATTTCAAGATGTTACCCTTGATGCTGAGATGAAAAGTGTCGTTTCTATTACTCATGATATAGTCAATTTGATTTGTCAGGCGTGTTGGAATGCCTTCATACCTGTTTCTGGAGATGTCTAAGGTATGGAGGTGCGGCATGTGCCTAATTTCAATGTTCCAGGAGGCCATCATGTTCCAGCCTAAATCAATAACCTCAAGTCTGGTAAGTCCTCTAAATATCAATGACGGCAGTTCCCGAATAAGATTGTGTGAGATTCGTATGACTTCCAAGTTTGTTTGGTTGCCAAATATCTGCCCATTTGTGTCCGCTAGAAGGGACACTGATAGGTAATTTCGACTTATATTTAAGACTTTTAGTCCATCAGCATACATAAAAAATCTGTGAGATACATATTTACAGTAATTGTCTGAGAGATCTAAATATTCAACTGTTTGACTTTCATGTATTGGACCTATCCAGTTTGTAAAGACATTGTTTGAAATGTCAATAGTTTTAAGTTGGTTTGTATGAAAGTTGAGCTCAACAATATCATAGTTCAATTTGCTGTTGCTAACATTTACATAGGTTGCATTTGGAGGTAGTGGTATCTTAAAATGAGGACCTAAGATACTGGTTTGGTTATATTTTACATCATAATAGGGACTATTATGATGGTTACGGTACGAAAGGCTATGGCTGCAATCTGCCTCACATTGTTCACAGGCATGGATGCTGTTATGTGAATATTGAACCATTGGCTGGGGATCAGATGAGGGCAGCGGATTGGGGGAGAGGATTGTGCCTCTAACTGCATCAACTTGATTGAAGGGGATATTAGATGAATACTGGTTATAAGCATACATTTTCCGCAGATTTGTCAGTCTATCGGCACTCAGGAGATAGGATCCGAATGTCACTCTATTGTGATTCATGGATATTATTTCCACTGTTTTCATCTGACCGATGCATTCCTGGTCTATGAGTTCCAACCTATTTGCATCAATATGAATCTCTTTTAAATTAAGATCACTGAAATATCTCGTATTGTGTTTCTTTAGGTGAACCCCAATGGCAAATGTTGTCACTATTCTGTTGATCTTTAAAACTCTTAGAGAAGAATTTCGAAGTCCATATATAGCTTCACCCATGCGATCAAACCCTAGATATTGATTGTCAGATATATCGAGTGTATCAATATGCCTTAATGGCCAGAATGCACTTGCTTCAATATAGTTGATTCTACATTTGCTTATGTCCAGGTTCCTGACAGATGGGGTGTAGAGAAATGATGTATTCAACAGGGTTTGAACTGAGCAGTGGCCCCTTTTGCCTGATAACGACAGCGTAGTAAGATTCTTCAGTTTCGAAAATCCAGTCCCAAACGAGGCATTCCGAACACCGTCAATGAAAAGTCTCTGAAGAGCAGTAAGATCACCAAGCGCTTTATCTGGGTATACTGAATCTGCGATCTTGTTGTTTGCGATGTTCAGCGTAAGCAATTTTTTCTGCTCTCTAAATATGCCCTCTGGATATGCTGATTCGTTAAGTTGGAGATGGTTTCCTTTGAGGTTCAAATGTAGCAGATTTGTAGCTCCTGCAAAAGTGTGTACATGCAATCTTTTCAGTTGATTGAAAGACAGATCAAGATGTTCCAAAGCAGAGAACCGTCGGAACGAGCCAACTGGCAGATGCTTAATACTGTTTTGAGACAAACACAGGTATGATACTGAATTTGGGATCTGCTTGGGGATGTTAGATAGATGTTTGCCCTTACAATTGGCGATCAACTTTCCATTGGGTGTGACCCTACATACACAAGGCTTACAGGAGATGTCCAATTGTTTCCCTTGAGTCAGAGAAAGGCAGGCAAGGAGCAGGCACATGACGCACAGCAACATCTTATCTGAAATCATGAAACAAATGCTGAAATTAGCAAAATAGTCGTATGATTGTATCGTTTGTAACCTGGGAAGCTTTATTGAAGGAGTAGACTTATTTACGTCATTTGTCAAGGTACCCTCCAGACTGAAGTTCACAGCGTGGAGAACATTTCGACTAAGGTCTTCATTAAGGGTTGTGACCACCTCTAGCGTATCTTACAGCCACACAACGTCTCCTCATGGATCTTAGGACTCTGTCACACTTCTGTGTATCCTAATTCCTTATGACTTGCGCATTGACATTTCTTTCATACGCAGTCTTACTCACAATACCCACTTCATATTCATCTCAATCGTTTTGTGTATTTCCTACACGGCAATACGCTGATCTCCAGGCACGAGCTCTGAACCGCATATATTGGACGTATACATGCATACTTGCAGAGCGGATACAAGGAATCAGTACCGTTTGTCCTGAGATCGGGCAGCGCATTGTACTTATTTATAAAGTATGACAAACGCACAGATAGAGTATTATCCGAACATCCATGGTATACTCGAGATGTGGTATAAATATGATGGCTTGGGCGGGCCATGATGACAAAAGGTTGATGTTCACGCTATAGAATCTGCACTGGTAACGAAAATAGCGGGAAACAGCAGCGCATTTTTAAGCCGCCTTGAATACCCTTGGCATTCGCCGTAAGTGTGTCATCCTCATCCTAAGACTTAAAATTGTTTGTCGTGAGCCATTAAAGCAACAGCGACCACAGACTGGCCAGTATCAAGCCTCCCCATAACATGTTGACTTTCTTGATTTGAAAGGCGTGGCATTTCCGAAGAAAGATTAAAATAAAACGTTTAATTTGTTTTCCAGCTCACATTCAATGTGCGTGTTCAGTTGAAGCAAACATGCACCAGGTGACCTCTTGAATTTGCTTTTTCACATGTGCAGTCCGTGTTTTTCATCTTCATAGACGACAAAGTCAAGGTTTGCTCGTGAACTTACAATTTCACGAAATTAAAGCATTCCCACTGTTTACAACTATTTAATATACTTGTAAACTTATTTGATTGAACAGAAAAAGAGAAATATCGAAATGTATCATTGTCAAGTTTTCAATTTTGCTGGTTATCTTACTATTCCACATGTTATATACTTTGTAAACATTGATTCATTGTAAGATTATGCTGCGTTTTGAAATACTGTCACGCCTGTTCGGTGAGGTAACAGAAAACTGGCTTCACACAATATATCTACATGGGTCTTTGAGGTCTTCTAAATGAGTGAACGTTAAATCCACCACTTCACGTTTTGTGAAACTAGGATATCATCAAGTATACTAGATACTCCTTTGAGAACGGACTGTGACCTATACTTACTGTCTTAGAAACCAGATAAATAGTAGAATCTTCTTTGTAAAGATATACAAGAATACATGTCTTTGAGAAGTACTGATGGCCCCTTAATGCATTGATTTACAAGCAGAAGGAGTGAGTGAGTTTAGTTTTACGCCGCTGTGAGCCATATTCCAGCAGTATCACGGCGGGGGACACCAGAAATGGATTTCACACATTGTACCCAACAAACAGAAGGAAAAGTCTATGTTTCATAAGTACACAAGGAAGACTTCAACTGACTAATTCGTGACATGTAACAGTTGACCTTCCTCCTCAAGCCAGCTTTGCTTGTCCAGTTAGCCCTAAATATAGATAAACCAGGAATTATCTCTCGAGCAACTTCTGAAGCGTTGCTCTTGTCACGTTACAGCGACACTATTCGCTCTGTTATCGTTAAACATGTCCGACCAGAGTGGAGTCGATTCCCACTACATGTTGAGTATGTGTTTGTGAATTATCAAGTAATGACACCCGGTGTTCCCGAAACATGTTCGCACTTCCTGTTGCACAGTTGACTCCTACCAGAAACGCATGCAATGCATATCTGAAGAATATTATCATTAACATTAACATATGGTGCATGTCAAAATAATGGTTTCCATCGGACCTCTTACATGTCACTCTTGTGTCGAATGGGAAAACGTCCCCTACATATGCACATACAACTTTTTTGAAAGCTTTCCCGAGAAATTTACATGTAACTAATTGTACGCTGTTGACGTAATTCATTTATAAACTAAACTGTCCACTCATGCAAGCCCTTTACTGAATGCTCATTGGACATCTACCAAATAACAAAGATCCGTGAAGATTCGGGCTAGAATTGATCTTCAGCAACCCATGCTTTTTGTAAGAGGCGACTAACGGGATCGTGTGGTCAGGCTCACATGTCATAGAATCCCAAATGCGTAGATCAGTGCTCATGATGTTGATCACTGGACTGTCTTGTCCAGACTCGATTTTTTTACAAACAGCTGCAATGAAGCTGGATTATTGCTGTTATTGCGGCGTTAAAGAATAAGCAACAACCAACCATCGACCAAATAGACAAATAGACAAATAGTCAAGAACCGACGCTGGCTTTCCATGACCGTTCCAACTAAGTCATCAAGCAATACATGCAATCAAATCAGTCGATTCGTGTGACAAGCGCAGGCTGCTGGGGATGTAACTGACATCTTGTCTTAAAACGGCCCTTAGATTTTTGTCAAAATAGATGAAAATGTCATCTGCACTAAGTTACCATTTTGTTGAATGATCAACTTTGTTGTAGGTGGTGAATTTGTTAATATTTTTGTCAGTACATCATAAACATATTGGGGCGGTGGGGTGGCCTAGTGGTTAAAGCGTTCGCTCGTAACGCCTAAGACCCGGGAGTAGTATGGGACTAAGGGTATGAGGACACCCAACTGCATGTAATCTTCCATAAAGATTTGGTAGCCTCCTTAATTTAATAAATACATAACAAATAAATTAATTCGTAATTATAATGTTGAATAAATAACAGAAATATTGAATAAACAATACCAACTACCAGTCATCACTTCTCCTCTGAAATTGTGAACTAGCAACGCTTACTTTTATAGATTTCCAGTAGGTAGTCTTAGAAACGTCTGGGTATTTATGGGAACAGGGCGTGCGTCTGACATCAGCAGCTGTCCAAACGACAATGAAACGACCCCCGCGATGACACTGTATTTATTTGGCAGGCGCGGACGTCGGAGAGAACAACCAATTAAAACGATTGAAAATCGATTATAGCTCATCTGCACTCATTATTTGTGTTTTCATTAATCATTGTCTATTCATTTCTGGTCTATATTCACGTCTTATCTCCTATTATGTTTTAGATAACAAACACCATCTCCTCGTTCTTACGAGTTTTGGATGGAATTAATTGTTGATTAATAATTAATTGTTGAATTTAGGGTTTGTCATCGAAATGACACTACAAAATGTCAGTGCATAAAACGTAATTCAAAAAATGCTAATACAACTATCAATAAATGTATTGCTTTATTTACACGTGTAAATGACTGTAAAACTTGGCGGTTACGTTTTATAATCATGATTTGCATTATAGTTGTGTCAAACGATATGAAAGGTTGGCTCACTAACACACTGACCTAGTTACAAGTCTATTATGTATAGCGAGACGAGTGGACAAAGTAAGACTGTCTTAAACACAAGCCACTGCAACACGAAATATATTGTTGGATACAAGTGGATGGTGTAAAACTATGTATAACCTGTGACTGTGTTCTGTTCAGCAGGGAGTACTTATGGATGACGCCTGTTACGAATCCGTACGAGAGTGAGGACCGTGTTTACATGGCAAGGCCTGTTTACGAGACCATGTGAAAAAATGTGACTGTTGATCTCATGGAATATTTAGAATATACCATCCTGTATGTCGATCACATGGATTATATGGAATATGCTATACTTTGGATACATGATAATTAGCAGGTGGGAAACAGTTTGAAATTGTAAGCCAACATGTATATAAAGGCTTATGTTATGATGTGATGTATCGTGAAAGTAGCATCTGTTGCTACTTAGATTTACAGGCTTATTAAATATTGTGTATAGAAGTTGTATATTGTCGTTGTTTATTTCGCCTAATAAGTTTACATTCATATGCGTTGGTCCCATTATACAAACGGACGACTTTTTCATCATGGCGTCGGCCCACGCTATAAAGGACGCGAGCTATGACCTAGTTTCACGCATGGGCGGGAGGGGGGATTCCCCCTCGTGACGTCAGCCTAATGGGTAGCCTCTCGCATTCAGGGAGGCTACCAAATCTCTATGGAAGATAACATGCAGTTGGGTGTCCTCATACCCTTAGTTTGCCTACTACTCCCGGGTTCGATTCCCCACAAGTGAAGCTCATTTGTGGTGTCCCCCGCCGTGATATTGCTGGAATATTGCTAAAAGCGGCGTAAACTCATAAACATATTAACACTCACATTCACACAAAATAAATGATTTCTTAATAGAAATATATGGATTCATCAATACAACTGCGCCAATGGCTCGTTTGAGTTTGTCATGTAGAATAAATAATTCAAATTGTGGAATTCAAACTACATTCTCACCTGCAGCGTTTCTACACCTAGTCAACAGCGGGCATACTCATGTGTCGTTAGGATGGCGAGAGCACTGCATCTACTGGAGACTTATCGTAACGTGACTCCTATTAGAGGATACATCAGATGACATCCCACATTCGTTCACGGAAAACAGGTCTTGTGGGTTATTCACATTTGAAGCATTGTAGTTGAAACTGAGAACTGGGTTTTCCCAGTCATGTCTTCTGAGCTTTTCTCCTGTGTAAATTTGCTAAGCGGAGTGAAGATTAATGATGAGTAGGAATAGACAGAAATCACTTCTATTATATTCAGGTTTTGGCGTCTAGTTTAATATATATTATCTGTGCACATCACTTGATTGCCACGAATGTGTTCAGGTATATGATACTGTTAACACATGCATCAGCAGCTGTTTCATTGTAATCTATCCTCGGTGCTTAATCTTAACATCTATCAGACTTGAGTCTACACAGAGAATTAAACGGTAGATGCTATGATCAACATCATCGGGTTACACTACCACAATCAGAAATATCATCGATCCGCAGCAATCAGTTTGAACACAGAATAGTATCTATCTTCCAAAACTGGCTCCCGCAGTACTTAGATATCGCTTGTGTGAGATCAATGCTGTGATGTAATAAAGCTGATGACGTCACAATATTATGACCTCACTGAGATCACTGCTCAAGAAGCCTAATGGCAGTTTTGTGTTCAGATAAATTCATTCTTTTACTGATAACTGATGAAGAATGAATTGGGATGATAAACAGAATTTCACTCACGTGTCTTCTGATATCAAATATATACACTCGTTAATTAAATTTAATCTATAAGGTCCTATAGGCTGTTGAGGTTGGATACTTGGCAGATGTGTCCTGGGGTGTATCCTTTGGTAACCGGTGTATGCGTAGATATTATACGACATAATGTTATCTGATATAATCACCACCACTGTGATAAATAAATAAGAAATCTTATGAATTAAGATTTATTAGACGCATTACAGTATCCTTATATTTATCTTCATCACATGAAAGTGTTGATTTTCAGTAAGTGATTCCTCGGAATAACTTATGTCAGAAATTTAAAACGAAATACGGACGAATCGGGTCTCATAACATAGGTTATATTTGGGATTGCATTTTCTCAGTAAAGTACACATTGTAGTACTTTCGTTGGGTTGAATCCCATGCGGGATTCGAACCCACACCCTCAGTGCCAGGCACCTAATCGCCAGCATACAAAATCAGTCGTCCAACGCATTCAGCCACCGCGGCTTCCGCGAGAATCGGGTCTTGTCTGGGACGTAGTATATTCAAAAAGACGAGAGTATGTAGAGACTCCACCTCATATACATGTATATAGTCTAGTCTTATTGAATATGATATACTACGTCCTAGATCTCGAGCGAAACTGGACGTACATAGATCTTTAGGCAGACATCTTGAGCCAACTGTAGGTACACACATCTTGAGCCAACTGTAGGTACACACATCTTGGGCCAACTGTAGGTACACACAACTTGAGCCAACTGTAGGTACACACATCTTGAGCCAACTGTAGGTACACACAACTTGAGCCAACTGTAGGTACATACATCTTGAGCCAACTGTAGGTACACATATATTGAGCCAACTGTAGGTACACATATCTTGAGCCAACTGTACGTACACACATCTTGAGCCAACTGTACGTACATACAACTTGAGCCAACTGTCATACATACACCTTAAGCCAGGTGTACGTACATACAACTTGAGCCAACTGGCATACATACATCTTGAGCCAACTGTACGTACATACAACTTGAGCCAACTGTCATACATACACCTTAAGCCAGGTGTACGTACATACAACTTGAGTCAACTGTCATACATACATCTTGAGCCAACTGTACGAACATACAACTTGAGCCAACTGTCATACATACACCTTAAGCCAGGTGTACGTACATACAACTTGAGCCAACTGTCATACATACAGCTTGAGTCAACTGTAGGTACACACAACTTGAGCCAACTGTCATACATACACCTTAAGTCAGGTGTATGTACATAAAACTTGAACCAACTGTCATACATACAGCTTGAGTCAACTGTAGGTACACACAACTTGAGCCAACTGTCATACATACACCTTAAGTCAGGTGTACGTACATACAACTTGAGCCAACTGTCATACATACACCTTAAGCCAGGTGTACGTACATACAACTTGAACCAACTGTCATACATACACCTTAAGCCAGGTGTACGTACATACAACTTGAGCCAACTGCCATACATACACCTTAAGCCAGGTGTACGTACATACAACTTGAGCCAACTGTCATACATACACCTTAAGCCAGGTGTACGTACATACAACTTGAGCCAACTGTCATACATACACCTTAAGCCAGGTGTACGTACATACAACTTGATCCAACTGTCATACATACACCTTAAGCCAGGTGTACGTACATACAACTTGAGCCAACTGCCATACATACACCTTAAGCCAGGTGTACGTACATACAACTTGAGCCAACTGTCATACATACATCTTGAGCCAACTGTACGTAAATACAACTTGAGCCAACTGTCATACATACACCTTAAGCCAGGTGTACGTACATACAACTTGAGCCAACTGCCATACATACACCTTAAGCCAACTGTAGGTACACACATCTTGAGCCAACTGGCATACATACACCTTAAGTCAGGTGTACGTACATACAACTCGATCCAACTGTCATACATACACCTTAAGACAGGTGTACGTACATACAACTTGAGCCAACTGTCAGACATACATCTTAAGCCCACAGTTCATACACAGATCATAAACCAACTGTGCCAACATCTGGAACAACTGTCCAAACATTGACCATGGTCCCATTGTGCAAACGCAGGTCTGGAGACCGTACAAACACGGATATGGACACAGTAATTCACATCATAATCTGAAGTCAACAGTAGAAACCCAAGTGCCAACAGTATGAGGTTTTAGCAATGTAAGCACGTCACTGTGTCAAACAGTACAAACACGTATATATTCCTAACTGTATACACACGAGTCATGGGTCCAACAGTAGAAATGCAGATCTGTATAAATACTGGTGCAAGTGGTGAATTAAAAATCGTATACACGAGAAATACATTTTCAACAAAATGCACGGGGATAAATGCAAACTGCTTGGTATATTTTCTTGACTTTATAAATAACCTATATAATGAAGAAAGTGTATGCAATGTTTCAATAACTTGTACAACATGATGTGTCCGTTTTCGTCTGTCGCAACATGGAGAGATGTCATCGAACATTTCGGAAAATAACACGGGGTTAAGGTACTATCTGAGAGGAGCTTCACTAGAAAATTGACAGTCTCCCCCCATCTCCCCCTATCTTACATGTTTTCGTTCTAAATAACAGATGACTCACCATTAATGCATCTATATCATCATCAGGACAAAAAGCTTGTCGACAGCCTGTGTGTATGTAAAACCTTGACGTCATTTCAAAATGGAGGTTAGGATCGTTACATTCGCTGAACCATGGCGAAGCGAACAATGTTCCCAAGCTTCCTCGAGAAGATGAGTAATATATCTCACCAGTCTGAAAATAGCCCCACATCATGCTCACATAAACTGAAGGCACGACACTTTCAACTTCCTTGTGCGTTACAACGAGTCAAGGGTATTTATAACCAGACATCGCATCTCACCGACACAGCGCAAATCAAGTCTAAATCGTTATTTGAATGTCTGCTTGGTGTTTTAAATAGCTGATTGAAACATAGAGTTTGCTGTACCACAATTTGAGTGTGATAAGATCTAGACACAGTGCAGGTAAAATTGAAGCCTTGCGCCCAGGTTGTACTGAATGATAGGTCCATGTATAGTAATTCTATCCTTTCCAGAGACAAGTCTAGATAAGGCCACTGAGGACGCCCGTCTGGTATTTATATTTTTGTAGAAAGCATCGCTGAACTCTTTCCATATAACGAAAATATTTCACATCTACACATATATCTTAAGGACGTGAGATCACGTCCAGTCATCTACAACCATTGCATACGACCAGGGTGCCGTTCCACTAACCGATCTTATCTAAGATCAATCTTAGCAAGTTACGCCAATTTTACAATCGTCTTAGCTAAAAGTTACACCCGTTCCACTAACCGATCTTAGGCCGATCGTAGCCGGTCCCGATCTTACGATCCGATCCAAGCTTAGATCGAGACTCTTTCGTGCGAGAGATAGAGGAATGCGAGGCACTAGTTATCTCCCTTTGCGTAGTCTAGCAAATGATGGAAGTAGTTTACGAACCAACTGAGTGAGTGAGTGAGTTTAGATTTACGCCGCACTCAGCAATAGTCCAGCTATATGGCGGCGGTCTGTAAATAATCTAGGTAAGATGCATAGCGTTCACTAACATGAGCGTTCATGTTAGTGAACGCTATGTATCTTATCTATAAATAATCGAGTCTGGACCAGACAATACAGTGATCAACAGCATGAGCATCGATCTGCGCATTTGGGAACCGATGACATGTGTCAACCAAGTCAGCGAGCCTGACCACCCGATCCCGTTAGTGGCCTCTTACGACAACTGACTGACTGACTGAGTTTGGTTTTACGCCGCTTTTAGCAATATTCCAGCAACATCACGGCGGGGGACAACAGAAATGGGCTTCACACATTGTACCCATGTGGGGATTCGAACCCGGGTCTTCGGCGTGACGAGCCAACGCTTTAACCACTAGGCTACCCCACCGCTCCCCCTCTTACGACAAGCATGGGTTATTGAAGTTCAATATTCTAACCTGGTCCTTCATGGGTATTTACCCAACCAAGTGTACACGTGGAGAAAAAACCTAGAGCAAAATGTTAGGGTAGTGAGCACCTTGGTTTCAGGTGCAAGTGCGTGTGAACGCTGGGTATCAGGCATAATATAATAATAATAAATGCATATTTTTAGTGCGCCTATTTCACATCCTGGGGCATGTTCAAAGCGCTATGTACAGATAATTTACACGAGAGTATTTACAGCCGAGATTATAAGTAATATACTGAGAACAGGTTTTAAGTCTGAACTTTAAAAATGTCAACTGTGTCAGAGCTTTTAATATGTGCCTCAACCTTGTCAATCAGAAAAAAAGGCTATAACGTATCTAGAATCTGTCAGTGGTCTTGAATAACACGCGGCCTGCTAAAAGTTACACCCGTTCCACTAACCGATCTTAGGCCGATCGTAGCCGGTCCCGATCTTACGATCCGATCCAAGCTTAGATCGAGACTCTTTCGTGCGAGAGATAGAGGAATGCGAGGCACTAGTTATCTCCCTTTGCGTAGTCTAGCAAATGATGGAAGTAGTTTACGAACCAACTGAGTGAGTGAGTGAGTTTAGATTTACGCCGCACTCAGCAATAGTCCAGCTATATGGCGGCGGTCTGTAAATAATCTAGGTAAGATGCATAGCGTTCACTAACATGAGCGTTCATGTTAGTGAACGCTATGTATCTTATCTATAAATAATCGAGTCTGGACCAGACAATACAGTGATCAACAGCATGAGCATCGATCTGCGCATTTGGGAACCGATGACATGTGTCAACCAAGTCAGCGAGCCTGACCACCCGATCCCGTTAGTGGCCTCTTACGACAACTGACTGACTGACTGAGTTTGGTTTTACGCCGCTTTTAGCAATATTCCAGCAACATCACGGCGGGGGACAACAGAAATGGGCTTCACACATTGTACCCATGTGGGGATTCGAACCCGGGTCTTCGGCGTGACGAGCCAACGCTTTAACCACTAGGCTACCCCCACCGCTCCCCTCTTACGACAAGCATGGGTTATTGAAGTTCAATATTCTAACCTGGTCCTTCATGGGTATTTACCCAACCAAGTGTACACGTGGAGAAAAAACCTAGAGCAAAATGTTAGGGTAGTGAGCACCTTGGTTTCAGGTGCAAGTGCGTGTGAACGCTGGGTATCAGGCATAATATAATAATAATAAATGCATATTTTTAGTGCGCCTATTTCACATCCTGGGGCATGTTCAAAGCGCTATGTACAGATAATTTACACGAGAGTATTTACAGCCGAGATTATAAGTAATATACTGAGAACAGGTTTTAAGTCTGAACTTTAAAAATGTCAACTGTGTCAGAGCTTTTAATATGTGCCTCAACCTTGTCAATCAGAAAAAAAGGCTATAACGTATCTAGAATCTGTCAGTGGTCTTGAATAACACGCGGCCTGCCTTTAGAATCCCCCGACAAATATGCGCAGTGAAATCAAACATATTTGTATCTTTTTGCTTCAGAACATTGTTAACTTCACGGATGTCCCTATTCTTAACCATGACGTTGCAATATTGTTGTACAAATGTGTTACACCGACTCGCTCGGTTGTGTTCCCATGACGACAGTGGTCAGACTGGCCTGACATTTGTAAGGCTTCAGTGCAGTGTTTGTTTACATCACAGAAATATACAAAATCATTTCATGGGGATTTTAGGGACGCTCACGGTGAAATGCTCGCTCTTATTTTTCACATAGAATAGGAAAGCCACCATTTTGGTTTCTCTACGATTGATTTTAGCTATCCTAAGTTGGTCATGAGCAACTTAGACTTTGAATCTTAACTTCTTAACGTCACACTAAGATTGGGATTTTAGGGGTTTACGATTGGCATAGGCCTAAGATCGGTTAGTGGAACGGCACCCCATCTTTCCAGCTGTAGCCTCTGAATTCGATGGACGTTTATTCGATTACGTCGGATTTTTTACAGTGTTTCCATACGAGGGACGGGATAACTCGTCTACTCATACTAAACATATTTCACAGTTTTCTAGCCGTGTATCCTCGTTCTTCGAATGCAATTCATGTACTTTGTGACAGGATTTTCTTGATTATCTCCCTTGGTCAAAACTACGTGCTGTAAGATCTTGACATTCGGTCACCATACAGCGTTAAATGGCTGGTCGTGGAAAATCGTATCAGACTGCAAGCCAAGCTCTATCTGCCATTTGTGATGATGCGAGTAGCTGTTACGACGTTTGACGTTTGATTGTTAGCAATGTTCTTTGACTTTGACTGTTCTTATAGTTGTTACCACAGGTAACACTCTCGTTTCATTCTTTGGATGTCATGACCCTATAATTCTAAGTGATGACATAAATCTACTAAATTGTGGTTGTTCTTTCACCGTAGTGTAGTCACTGGATTGAAAGAAATTGTCACAATTACCACACTGATGTGTAAGGTCAATTAAGTTTCTCCTTTTTGAGAAAAACCTGCATTTTCAATGTTTCTGTGCTAAAGACGACCTATTCTTTTCTCTTTCAGTCTGAAATAGTTAAATGAAAGTGAATACAGATGTTTAGAAAACAATTCAGTTCATATGGATTTTGATGTTATGTTAGTCATAAATGGTCCATGTCAACCGTTGCGACCATGGAGTCGTGATATCACGTCCCTCGTATGTAAGTGTCATGTTGCTAAACATAGTCTCGTATTGAAGGGTTGTGAGCCCTCAGACGTGCTATCCCGTCCTTCGAATGGAAAGAGTTAAATTATTATTTCCTAAGAAACTTTGCCATTCTACTAAAATTGCATAATGGGACTCGAAACTTTCTCAAGTGCGTTCTGGGGCCGAGCTAGCATACCTAAACACAGCCAACGATCTATATCGCTGGTTATTGTGAGCTATTGTATTCCTTTCGTGAAGGTTAGCAGACCGAAGCAAATGCAGGTGGCTTCTTGTGTAACACGTTGTGTCATGTTACCGCTACCGACGTGAACTTACGGCCTGCATGGAGCTTGGGGCTTGACAAGGCGTGTCCGGGAGACAAACATGGCGGATAACAGCGCAGGGCCACAGACACAGGGGTTTCAATATGCTGGGGAAAACCTGTATAAGAGATGACTGGCATCTTGCAATGTTCGTTCTTATGTAATCACATTTAGTTAAGCACAAGTCTTTAAAGAACCTAGAGCTGTTTCACTGATAAGCGATATAGATGCGCCATGTTGTGGGGGGATAGGGGAAGGTTGGCTTAGACTGTTGTAGTCTTTTGTCATATAATCTTGTGGATATATTTTTGTACTAATGAATCTTCATTTTCGTTTGTAAATTTGAATTACATGGGGCAGTTTCACTGTTATCATACGAATTCAGATCATCGATATAACAAAATCCTAAGTTAACCCTCTTGGCCAGAATCCCTTGTTTTGATTTTGTCAGTCCATGCAGACGAAATTCCGAATCATATGCATGAAGCTGGAAGGGAGCATAGCTTGTGTCCATGGGAATTCTGACTTCCTGCCTAAATGTGTTATCCCCAAATTTTGGTATCAATGAGGAGGTCCAGCATTTCACATTATCTATTTTAACATAACGTGCTTGGTAACGAAAGCCTAAAAAATCAAGAAATGATTTTTTCCCTTTATGTGTTTGTCGTTGGGGATAGTTGATTCATCAGATGTTAAACATCCTGAAATTACGAACATTCAAGCCTTTGCATCAAAACCCGATGCATGGTGTAGACAGTTTCTTTTCTGAATTAAAAAAGCATGCCTTATATGTGGCACTCTTTTGTATTTATCAGAAAATTCATATTGTGATGCTTCAAATAATGGCTAGGTTGCTTGAGGTCTTGTCTGAGGTGGGAACTATTTAAGTGTGGCAGCAAGACCTTCGATGATCACTTGGAGAGACGGAATTCCAATTCTGTTTCCTCTTTTTCAGTTTGTGTGTTTTCAAATGACAACATAAAGCATTGACTTAACCCAGTCCAAAACATAGTCTCCAAGTTCATCGTCTCTCACAAATGGGCTGCTTTATTGTCTCGATCTTCACGGTGATTAATGCCACGTTCGCGATTTGTGCCCTTACATGGCGATGTGTGTGTGTGTGTGTGTGTGTGTGTGTGTGTGTGCGTGTGTGTGTGTGTGCGTGTTTGCATGTATGGTTATGTGTATGTGTGTGTCTTCATGCAATGCCATTTCTATAGTGCTCTCCCACTCAGATACCATGTCGTAATTTAACATACCCCACTCAGGCACAATTTATTGGCTCCTAGCCGACCAGTCCCTTTTCCATAACAAAATGACCACAGCATCAATCTTACAATGTTTTAGTTCCGGGATCAATATACCAATCCTTTGCTCTCCTTGTAGCAATATATCATTTAGTTCACAGAGGAGATGTGGAAGAAACTATACACGCAAAGCTACAACTGATATGTTCAAGCAGGAAAGGATATTTGCAACTACCCATGAGTTAACTCTGTTTTAAACATTGTTTTCGTTGCATCACAGTTTGCAACGAATGAGAGCAGCACAATCGGGATTCATCTGGAATTTGAACCTATGATCATGGCTTCCTGACAAGACAATGAGACGAATAGTATTGCCTATGATCCACATGTCCACCTGCTAACCCACGTTATAGTCAGTTTATAGACAGCGTTTAATGTACATGTACTAGGTCAAGCAGTGATTTGCCATTCTGAAGATCTTGCATTAATGGTTAATAAATCTGTTTATTTCACAACTTCAACGCCAGAGAATATCCATGACATAATAAATGTTAAAGGCAAAATAATGACATTATACATGTTCATGTATCAGGATGTGGTGTAACTATGCACACTGCCATATCAGGTTAACTCAGATGTGCCACCCTACACGTTAAATTTCGGACTGTACTGATACAAAGGTTTTTCAGTTTGTTTGGTCCAGAATTTCAGTGTATTAGGAAACAGCCACACAGAACTTTCATCTGAGAAAATCACATTGTCCCAGTTAAAATGTCTATGCTGTAAGCACCAGTTCAACCTTCGCTCTTTTTGTTCAGGTTTCATGATCGGTGATTGAATTCCTCGACTTTTCTGCCAACCCATTGCATGCAGCTCAGTTCTAATTGTCGTCTTACAGACAGCCACAGTTCCTCAATCAATCATATCCAGGCTTAAGTTTTCTAAACTCCTTCGTTTGTTTTTAGAAACAAGAATACCAAGCCGCCTCCTGTCACCGGCAGTCAATTTTCTGGGCCTACCTGCTCAATGCCATATCCATTTGCAATATTTTCAAAACAAGATAAAACAGTGGACAAAGGGATGCCTGTTCTACTTGAAATCACTTTAGCTGATCTGATGTCCTTGTTATAATACTCTAAAATCAACCTCCACTTCTCTAAATCATCCATACTGAGGATCACTGAAAATGTCGTCTGCTAGCAAGTAAACAAAGGGGGATAACTCTTCACAAACTAATGAAAAAGGATTAACGGAGTTGTCTCTCTTGAATGAAACCAAGCACTTGATAGCTGGTCAAGGTTGTTTATACTAGAAATCCAATTAAACATCTTCCTAAAATTCTCAATAATTTCTGGTCATACTATATATGTCTGCCCGTTCTCTCCGCTTCCAGAATCAAGATCTTCTCTCAGTTCCCCAAACACTTTGGCCATAGGTCATTCAAATTTGCAGCACCAACCCTGTGGAACAGTCTTAAAAGCATTCAATTCGGGACACAAAACCTTCCTCTTCTAAAAAGACTACAACCTACAACTGCGAAGTATTCTCATGGTCATTTTGACGAACTGTCATATCTTCCTCATCAACTCTAGTGACTCTTGTTGTATGTAGCGCTTTCAGCATGCTCTGGATGGACTATGGCGCACAAGAAATATCCATTTATTATTATTATTCCTGGGGAGGTAACATCAATATGTACGTCAGTGTACGCCGTGATTCTTCACTTGAGTTACGATCATTACAAAAGGTTTCTTAGTCTATATATGGAGTACGCTTGTCGCTGTCGTTTTAGCCATCGATATTCGCTGTTTACTATTCATGTACAAGTGCCTGATTAGTGTGGGGGGCTGTTTTGTTTCTATTGGATGGCTTTGATTGATTGTTGATTGGAAAAAGATACGAGTAAAACAATTTCGCCAGAAAAATGTGGGTAGAATTTCATGTATGCCACCAAATGTGACATACATGAAAGTCTGTGTTTCAATCCACCTGTCGTGAAAAAAGGTGATATGACCTAACATAATCTCTTACATTAACCCTAGACACTCCGAGGGCTAAAACATTCCATTGTGGATAAATGTGTCAGTGTCCTAACCAAATAGGTTTTGAATCTCCAATACACAACAAAAGTAGTTTGTGGACGGCATTGACGAAATATACATATATACAATAAAGTAGTTTGTGGACGGCATTGACGAAAGATATATATAAACTCAGTGGGTCGAGCTACGGTTGTCTCAATATAAAAGTTAGGGTCACAATGTATTCGTTGTTTATTCATTATTATTGTATCCTGTGTCGATTTTGGGATAAGTCGAAATATTAACATAGGTCCCTATTAACGTAGACACTACGGGCTTCTGGACAATACTTTTACATTTATAGAAGATTATGTTTTAAAAACTATGTTACCAATACAAACCTGATGATCAGGTGTTATAATTTCATGGATGAGAGCATCGCGATGCACAAATTGACATATCTTGTTTGTAAACCTGATCTAAAAATCAAGCTTCACTTGTACACGCATTTGCCATGTTAGTCTCTGCAAATGATTAGGTTGACTGGCTAACTAAGAATACTTTGGACGACATCAAGACGTGACGAGCACAATACTAACCTTCCTTTGCTTTCACCCAGGCATTACTAGACTTTCAATGTTCAGTCACTTCCTGATACATGCTCTGAAGCAGAACAGCTCAAAGCAATACAGCAACAAAGGCATCGTCTTTTGAATGCGATGTTCAGGGATTGTACTGAAATGATAATTGCGTCACGCTAAATTGATAATTCCAACGTCTCCAACACACTGATACATATAATTACCACCCAGTCTCTTTGTAGTTCTTCGGTGTTCTTTGATTCTGGTTAGTGAACACAATATACGTTTTAGTGTTGAACCTCGACAGGCTACCAGAGTGTCAGCTACACCGTAAGTTTACTAATGACGTTACTCCCAACTCATTGACATATATATATATATATCAACTGGAGAGAAATCTTACCTTTCCTGCTAACACTGTTTCCTTCCCAGACGTCCGTATCTTCATTATAATAGTGGCACAATACCACGCAGCGCAGAATCGTCACGTGGTTGATTGGATAAAGTTACTAAGTATGCTATACATCATTCGACCCACATGGACGTCGGGTATCGCTTTAAGGGAAGCAGTCATGCGTAAGATATAACGACAGCCTGGTTGGACAAAGGCAAGGGTAATTGCAACACAAAAGAAAATTATTCTCCTGAACAAACTGTGTAACGATAACGTTACGTACCCATATACCAACAAATAGAGTTAACGTATAGTCCCGTATTATCAGGGCTCACAGCAGAATAAGCAAATATATTTGTTAACAGTAAACGTATTATAACGGCTCATCAGCCTAAGTTCCTGAATTAGGAAAAATTTAACGCGTAATAAAGGCTCACTTGCCAACTCTCTACTCATACAAATACAGGCTGACCTGACATGGGATGATCCATTCACACGAGCATCACACGTCAAGTCAGAAGTACAATCTGGAAAGTAGAAAAGATATTATTTGTGTGAAAGGCAAACAATTATAAACTTTGTAATGATAGTAACACCGCCATGCATGATGATAAACGAGAGAGGAGACCTACTGTCACGGCCCCCTTATATATACACCTAATTCACCAGGAGTGATTACCTTCCTTACCATTGCATACCACTACGGAGTAAGTAGATATTCACAATGCATTCAACTGAGAGAAACATCATTATTTTCCTGGCACACAACCATGCAATGATAACATTACTTTATCTTACCTTTCATGTGAAAATACTTTAATTTCATTGGTCAATGAGGCTTTTTAACAGTTTCATTATGTCACCTTCCCAGGAGGGTGACAACTCGAAAAATATTACCCGCTGCCACGGTAACCGCCAAACCTCCGCCGAGAAGCTGTATCGCTGATTAATCGTATGACGTCATAATATGACGCATGTAGTGTCCGGAGTTCGAAAGCCGTTCGATTAGTTGTTTTCGATGTTCACTATATACACCTTTTATTTTTACCGACTTTTACTGTTTTATTTAAACTATCTTTTATACATTAAGTCGTTTTGTATCACCAAAACTTAAACATAATTAACCATTTTGATAGCAGTGTTGTTTGTCAGAATATGTTTCACTGATTTAAAAAGATCCAGTCGAGAGGCAGACGCCATTTTGCTGACATGTCATATAGTCGGTAGCGATATTTCTTAAAATAAAATCAGAAAGACTTTGCAAAAATACATCCCTATCTAAAACAAAATTTGCAGCAAAAACGTTAGTTAACATTTGCCTACCTGATAAATGGTATATTTGTTCCCGCTTTAGAATGGAAAATTCATAAGAACGGTCAGTATAGGAAACACTGAATTCATGCCAGCATACTCATTCATCATGTCCCGCTGCAGAGTTAAAAAATAGATGTCAAAACCTGAACCACCTAGAAATCCGCTCTCCGTTATGGCTCCCCGCAAGGCCGTCACCGCTGGAGATCTATGTTCGCACAATATTCTGAAAAGAAACTTCTGGCCATAATCCACAGTCCCAAATGGTGAAACAATGTTCCGAACTTCGCCCGTGGCATGCATAAAGAAGCATTCGAACAATTTCAGCCGTATTTCAGATGAGTGCTGGTGTGCACATGCAGCACTTTCACTCACTTCGTTTATGTATGCGCGGGATGGTTTTAAGGGTTGCACGTACGTGAGATCATGATCGACACTCGCCGGTCATATAAATCAACAGCCTTTGATGAGTTGGCAGGTCGTAGATCGATCAGAAAAGGATCTATTCTTCGATTCTGCAGGGTTCAGATTCGACAGTCAGTCGGGCATTTTCCACCGTCACTTCAAATTTCAATCTCTCAAAAATGTAAACACCGGTTCGCTGTCCGCCATTTCAAGCCGTTATGCCGTCAACAATTACTGCCAAGAAAATAAGTATCAGACGATTCCATTATAGTGTGGCCAGGGTGTAGAGTAACACGGCGCTGGTTTCCGTATTGTGAAGTTGGGATTATTTTAAACCAAGTCTTAGGGTATCACATTATTGACATTGAATAAATTCTAGTTTGTTTTCTTTTGGACAGAATATTTTGAAGCGGCAGTGTTAAACAAAATGCGAACGGTACTTACCACTCTTCACAGACGAGTTCAAATCGCCACTGTCCCATGCCGACTACGTAGCGGTCTTCCGCAGAACGAAGAAGTTCGATTTCAAATCGGTTATGGTAGAATGGACAAACATACTGTGTTTGAAAAGTCTCAGCAAGTCTCCGGCTCGGGTGACAGGCTAGCAAAGAGGTGTACATCAGACCGTATTACCCTCGAGAGAAGCATTCAACTTATAATATTCCATACACCAACAACAACAGACATCAAAATGAATATTGGTCCCGGTTCAGTGTCAACACGGGCGGAGACTCAAAGAAAGTCTACAGTTATCTTTAATGTAGCCGTCCTTAGCGTTTCACTTCCAGCGCTTCCATGTTTCTGAAACATTCTATCGCGTACACCATTGTTTGCTGTTGCCTGTTGTTCCACCACCTCTTTAAACTATGCAACCATTGTTACCATGTTGAGCGGTTTATAGCAATTCTTACTCTTTGGCAAAGCTTGAAAAATTTACATGTACTCATCACATGAAGGCATACCTGAGAGCGCAAGGCATTTCTCCAAACATGAAACTGGGTATAGCTTTGAATTAGTCCCGCCAATTACTATCCATGAACCATCTCGTATATGTCATTCTTGGATTGCTCGGATGAATAGAGACCATAGAATACAATGTTCAGGGATCGTCTTATGTGTAATAACTCTGATGATCTGAAAATCCTGAATGCTTTTAGAAAATATATAGTACTACACAATTTCACATCACAAAGCATGGGATGAGACATCAGACATCATATAAACTTCTCAAATAAATCAGGCATTATTGGTTCCTTTTTAGTAACAGATTTAGCTAATCTCCTCTTAGCAGCTTCCAATACATTATTAACCAACCCATTATCAGTAGGACTGAAAACCTACCACAACTTGAGCATGAGAAATGCTATAAAACGCTGTCTGCACAGGGCAAACGAATTGCCATCTGCACGAGTAGATACCCACGTAGATTTTGCACGGTTCAAATGTGAAATCGGTAAACTCGCAGAGGCGCAAAACAAGACTGTGCCAACAGTTCCCTGCGCCTCAAACTATATCTGTAATTTCCAGCAACGTGGATTCTGAATCGACATTCTGCTCAACAACTCCGGGTGAACCCGCCACCAGTCCACTCTACACCAGGGGTAACGCCTTCTATCTCTTCCTCCAGAAGCACAACGATATCACACATGTAACACACAACATAAATAAATCAACAATTGCTGAAATCAACTCGCAAAGCACCAACATGTTAAACTGCAAAATCTTAAGCTCCGAACAAACCGGGCCTCTCATCCTGGAAGGCACATAACTCTTTGTTTCTGTCTCTAGTAAATACACATTTAAAGCGTCCAACCGAAAACGAAGCAATGAAAGA